>NC_135713.1:98225107-98558979 GCF_964656455.1 Halichoerus grypus
CAAAATTTAGGAAGGCTCGTCACCTCTAAATGTCATGACCCTTTCCTAGCTTTTCATCAGATGATCTCCAACCACCAGGATAGTGCTATGTTTTGTTTTCTTTTGTTTTGTTTAAAGAATGCTATAAAAAAAAGTTAGTAGAATGTTCTGAGCTACATCAGATTCAACATTTATTTATTCAACGAGTATTTATTGAGTGCTATGCTTACTTTATGGGCCAGAAAGTACAACAGGAACTGTGGTACAAAGAATAATCTGGTGGGAGGAAGTCAGGGTTCTAGATGGATTTTTTTAAAGTCACCTAGAGTCCCTGCAGAATTGGAACCTCAGACTGTGGTATTTCCTTTATGAGTTTGGTTATTGCCTATTCATCTTAATACTTTATTCCTATTTCTTATCATAGTATAGAATGCCCGTTTAACATAATGTAGTCTTGTGGTGTTTGTCCTGTAAATTTATCATAATTTGCAATGGTAGATATAGAACAATCTATACACTCAAAGAAAATAAACCTTCTAATGAGGACTCCAGCTAACCACTTTAGGGAATTGCTCTTTTTGATTGTACTTTAAGGCCATTAAAATATTTATTTAGTGATTTATTCGTCCTGTAGACAGATGTAGGGATCGGTCTATTTTTCACCTTACAGTGGAGTTTTCTTTTTAAATGTTCTCTTTGGCCCTGTGGTGAAATGTGCATTATGATACTTCCTCATAATGACACATGCAAAAGCGTTATTCATCAAATGTATTCTCAAGCATACTTTTCATTATTCTTGCAAGTATTTAGACATAAGGAAGCCCTATACTCTGCACAATATAAAAAGAATCAAAGATGTGATACAATTCCTCATCCGTGTAGACTTGGATTTTAAGGACAGGGTCACCGTATTTCACGTAAAGTTCTTTCTTGTTCTTTTTCCTTCTCCTCCCTCCCCCATACTCAATACATAACTATACTTGGTCTGATGCTAAATCAAGGTAAATGAGACGTGACCTATTAAAAAGGAAATGAATAATTCAAAAGAGGGGAAAATTGCATTCCTGGCTAGAAGTGTGGACGTCATTGCTTGAATGTATAGGTTTATTCTACCACTTCACTAGATGATTTCGCCTTTTGGGTGGCATGTCTTCCATCATCCAAATTACCTCATGAAGTTAGTAAAGTAAGTCAAGCCATGTTTTGCTGCTATCTACTTTATATTTTTTTCAAGTTTCTTTTTAATGGGTTCTTTTTAATTAATGGACGTATATACAGCAGACCTATCTCTGATGGGTCCCTGGAAATAGTTCTTACTAAATTCCCTAAGCTTTGATCTAAATCAGGAATTAAATAATCGGTGTGAGCAGGCACACAGGTCAGTGTTTCATGGGCAAAATTATTAGTAGGATCTCTCATGTTTTCTAAGTACCGGGGGAGCCAGCCTTGTCTCCCGTTGTGGACTGTGGAGGAGGGGGGGGTGGGCAAGTCATTCTCAGGAAGTGGTCCCCGGCAGTTCCTTCATGTCCTTAGGGCCAACCTGAGTGGGACAGGACTTATCCAAGTTCTGGATAGAGCAGAGAGTCAGAGAGCAGAGATGTTTGCCTGCAGACCAACAGAACATTGTCTGTGGTACTCTCTATTAAATGTCAGTGACCAACGAGACTGTGATCAGGCAACTTGCATAGAAACCAAAGGGAAAATGTGCCTGGGTGGCTCAGTCATTAAGCGTCTACCTTCAGCTCAGGTCATGATCCCAGGGTCCTGGGATCAAGCCCTGCATCGGGCTCCCTGCTCAGCAGGAAGCCTGCTTCTCCCTCTCCCACTCCCCCTGCTGTGTTCCCTCTCTCGCTGTGTCTCTCTCTGTCAAATAAATAAATAAAATCTTAAAAAAAAAAAAAAAAAAAAAGAAACCAAAGGGAATGGATAACCCACTGAAATGGCCAGTTCCTTAGGCTCTGTGTCCCTTGTCACTGTCTTGCAAATTGCTGCATCTGGTTGTCCTGTAGCTTTTTGCTTTCTTTCTCTCTTTGTACTTATGACAAGGGGCAGGGGAGAAAAAGTGTTTTGATACATTGTAATCACTGCAATATTGTCTCCTTAGGGAATGAATAGTTCCTAGTATCTCTAGCCAATCAAGATCGGGGTTGAGAGTAATAATAAATCAATCTTACTATGATTGAAGCAATCATTAGAAAACAGAATTTGATCATGGGATTTTTTTGTATTTGTTTCTTTAAAGTGGTGGGGGTGCGGTGAGGAGAAAACCCCCCTCCAGGACAAGGCAGAGGGGGGGTGGGAATGCTGCTCTTCAGTAAGGGCTCCTCTCAACAAGGGAGTTCTTAGGGCCCTTCTTCTGAATTACTTAAAGAAGGAAACCAAGAAAGGAGATGGGTTTGCAGGTGTCTTATAAAACCTACCATTGATAAACAAGTAGTGAGTGGCCTGTGATGGGCAAAAGCAAGGTCCAGGTGAATTCCTGAGTTTGCTGTGTCTCAACTGCAGACCGTAGTGTGAAGTTTTGGGAAAGCCAATTCTCTTAGCAACAGGACTCAATGGTACTAGAGGACTCAATCGTACTAAATTTACTAAATGTAAATGTATCTCAGTCAAGTTGGATCTAAAACACAAGCTGAAAGCATCAACCGCAGAAACTTGGTCCTCGAGTATTTACTGGGATCACTGAACGTGTCTGTGATCTGAAAGTGTCAACTCCAAACCGTCCGTCACAGCTACTCTTAGGGGTAGGATCTGGGGAGAATAATGAGAAGAAGGTGTTTGGTTTGGTTTGGTTTACTTTGGGCCCTTCCGTAAGTAGGTATTCTACTAAGAAGAAGAAGAAAGAAAAGAAAGGTAAAGTCCCGTGGAAGATTATGGTGCCTTGGGAGAATCCACCCCTGGTTCTTACTGAGCTTACTCTTAACATGTGGCTGCGGCTGTGTGTGGGGCATGTGGCTAAATGAACCTCACACTGCAGCCTTGCAAGGGGGCAAGCTTCTATAAGACAGCCCAGGGTGGAGGGTGCAGACTCATTCTCTGGGTTGGGGTGTGCTTGTGGGGGCACAGTTTCCCCAAGCGGAAAATAACAGGAGGCCAGCCACGTAGGGACATGGGAACAGCTGGGGGGTAAGTTTGCCAGCCCCATGGGGACAGGTGTGTAAAAATTGTAGGATAAAGGCGTTGGTGCTTCCTAAAGACTTTCACTGCTTTTACAGAGATTCTGTGTTCCCAATCTCCACCCCTATCTCCTGGTTTTTAGTATTTCTTTAAAAAATGATGGCCTGTCTCAGCTGGATTAAGAGGAACAACAACAACAACAAAACAAACCTATTTTTGTTGTTTCCTTTGTGTTTTTTTCATTGAATTTCAGAGAAAAGGAGATCCGAGTATCTGTGACAGCCAGACTTTGTGGTGACTGCAGGCATAAAAATGAGGAGCAAAGAGCCAATGCTGCTCCAACAGACACCTCCCATCCCCCAACGGGTTCTCTTCCAGGATTTTCTGTGAACACCTTGGGGAGTCGGTGGGGAGAGGGGGCTTGGCTATAATAACATACACTGAATAGAAAATCAAAATTTAAAAATTAGCTGGCCCTGTCATGTGCCTTTCCGCACGACAATAAGCAAGTCTGGTTGGCCTCGGTTTGCCGGGGTGATTTAGAGAAGCCTTTGAACACCGATGCTTGTGGTCCGGCAAAGTAACTGACCTGTCTGTGTACGGTCCACTTCGGAAACAGAAACTTCCCTGGTGGCATGGGAAAGAAAACACCAACCTAATCCCGAAAAGGTAACTTTAAACCAAAGCCCAACCAAGAAAGAGAGGGGGAGAGTGACTGCCAGGTGAGCCAGGCCAGAAATAAAAGTCCCATTGTCCTAGCACAGGCTAGCTAGCAGGCGCACGCTCTCGCCTCGCTTGGTTTGCTCTACACGCTGACACTTCCAGGACCCCGGAGCATGCATTCAGAGGCGGGCAGCCTTCATCCCAGACTCTGCAGCTGGAGGAGGAATCACACTGGAGGCAGGGGGGTGTCGGTAACAAGGGCCCAAGAGGTTGACATGAAGAATCATTAAACCCTGATGGGGCGAACCTCAAACCTACCAGAAAACAGGAATGATGTGTCTGGGAGTGTTGGGTCCGTGGGAGGAGAGCAAGGCGTGGGTTAAGAAGAGGGCAGGTGAGAAAAGGGAGGCGTCAGCCAAGGGCCTGGAAGATTTTCATGGTCTTCAGGGTCCTAGCAGCTGCTGAGAAGGATCTCCACTAGCCAGAACACAGGCAGCAGCTCGTGCTTGAGGACAGGGACTGAGGAGAGTGGGGATTTGCTTCAAAAAGTTACGTTAGAGGGATAAAAATCCCCAAGATAAAGATTTTAAACTAAATGAGTGGCTAGAGCATTGACAGGATGGCAGAGTGGAAAGTAGCTGGGGTGGAAGTCAGGAGTCATGGATTTTAGTCTGTGGCCCTGGTCAGTCACCTGGCAGCTTTGGGTCTGATATCAGAGTGAAGGGGTTGGGCCCTGCATCTGCCATCCCTTCTCTGTCGGGAACCCCGAGATTCTCCAACCACGTGCCTCCCAGGTCCAAAGAAGGGGGTTTCCTTACCTGCCTTCTCCTTCTCACTTGTCATCCCGTTCTCAGGACTGCTCTGGAGAGAGCGCCAAGGTCTCCCCCAGCTGGGAAGTCGGCCCACTCTGTGACTAAAGTGACTCACACCAGAAGTCTCAGGCCCTCAAATCAGATGAAGGTGGAGGAGTGCAGCTTGGAGAGCTTCGGGGTTCTAAAAGCTGGGGAGGGAAGATGCTGCCACCGCGGTAACTAGGGCCCAAGAAGGGGAGTCTGGGCACGCTGCAGACAGCTTAGAACACTTTGTGGCTTCATCCCCTGGTCCCCTTCCCTCCTCTTCAGCTGGAAGAGGAAAAATGGAAGGTATTCCCAGAACTTAAGAACATTTAAAAACGGGTCCTTCATGTTAAATGAATTCCCCAAGCCTTTGTTAACGTAGGTGTCGCTATGTATGTCAGTGAGAAGTGCCCGGGCTAGACGCAAGCTTGGGTTTGGCCTCCACTCTGGCTCTGACTACTTCTGTTGTCTTGGTGGAATCAGAGCTCCTCTCTGGGCCTCAGCTTCCTCATCCGGAAAGCAAAGGACTGTCAACATCTCCAAGGTGAGCCCCAAGGACATCCAAAAGAACGACAAACACTTATTTAAGGTAAATGACAAATCCGTGGGTGGCTCCTTTTACCTGCAGTCAGAGGTGGTCTGAGCCCCAGAGGGCCTTGATGAGGAACTCAGGATCCAGACCCAGGAGGAGAGAGAGAAAGGGCAGATACCCAAAATGTGAGCATTTGTCTCTTCCAACGCCACCCCACCCAGCCACCTCTCATTATTAAACAACAACAGAAGTGAAGGGCTGGCTGAGTGGCACGATCTCTGCCGGTCCTCGCAGACGTTTGCTGGTGTTGTGAGCATGAACCATCTTTGGCATACCCTGCTTGGCTATCCTCTCAGTTTTTCTATCCTTGTCAACTTGTAGCGCAGGACTGGCAGGCACCTGAGCCCATGCCCTTGACAGTGATCCGGTGCCCTTTTGGGAGCTGCCTAAAAGCACAGCAGTCTTTTACCCTATTGTGTGCCCTTCCCCAGAAGCACAGATAGGCAGAATAGAGGCCAGGTCTGGTTTTATAGATGTGCAGTCTTGGAGGGGCTCCTCACTTGGTTTAATGCTCTGGTGTCACCATCTTGAAAATTCTAATGGTTTTTTAGCAGTGGGCCTTGCATTTCTATTTTGCCATGGACACCATAAATTGTGGAGCCAGTCCCCACAGGGGGCCTTTCCAGTGGGCAGCTTCCTGGAACAGAAGCTAGTGGGGACACATCTGGAAGAGCATCCTTGCCACAGGTGCCAGCTCCACAGACTGAGGGGCAAGAGTCCCACAGGGTACGTGGGCACTGCTAACTATACAGGGCTGCAAGCACATGGTAGTGAAAATATACGGGTAACTCGTAGCTGGGGAGCTTTGCTTTTTTTTTTTTTTTTTTTTTTTGACAAAAAGCGCAAGCAAATATATATATGTCTAATGTGGGTATACACGCACACACACACACACACACACACACACACACACACACGTGTACACCAAATCTTAAAATGGCCCGAGAGACCTTGAGCAATTTAAGGTCAATAGCGAATCAAATATCAGCTTGCATACGCTTTTGCGTGAGCAAATTTTCTAAGTCAACTCATTCAAAAACCCTTGTAAAACATCTAGAGTTTGGAAGCTTTACAGAATTGACTTTTAAACACAATATGATAGAGCCATCAGGGCATAAATCTGGTGCAGGACCGTCATTTGGGCAGGAGTTTATGTCTTGTTCATGCTCAGATCAGAGGGAGTTTCTATGGTCTTTAATAAGGAGATGCATGCCACATGTTCTCTCTGGATGCTCACAGACCCTTGAGAATAAGAACTCAGTTGTATTCATCTTTGTGTCTGGCCCAGAGCCTAGCACTATGTCAGCATAGAATCTGTTAAATAAACACTTGCCCAATGAATGAATCTTCATCTCCAAGTGAATAAGATTGTTTTCTTACTACCCAAAACATATTTAATGAAGGCGGAGGAATGTATATTGAGCTATGTAAAAATATCATGGATCAGTAGAACATGTAACAACAGAAGACCCATGACCATGATCTAGTCCAGTGCTCTCATTTAGAGATTAGAAAACTGAGGCTCAGTGAGTGTCGGTAAGTTATCTGAGGTCATACAGCTAATCTGGACCAGAACCTAGCTCTTCTGACATCTAACCCAAGTGAATTTTTCCACTAACCCACTCTGCCTTAAGAATCAGGAAGGATAAATAAAGAGTCTTAGGTGTTTACTCACCACTTATATATAGCCTTCGTAACCCTTCATTATGGAGGCGAAGAACTCAATTGTTTTAATTGCTGCCTGCAAAAGAATGTCACAATCCCCTACCGTTGCTTTTTGGCAAGCCCCCGTGAACGAGAATTTAAGATCTAAGGCAGAATGAGAAGGAAGGAAGGTCTAATAAAAGCTTTTTATTTGCAGATTGGAATTAAGTACTCTGTGCCCAGACTGTTGGCTTTCCCTTGACTTCGGGGTTGCCGCTTTAACGCTTTGACGAGGAGAAAATTGGAGAGTAAGAGCGTCAATCACTGGGTCCTGTCAAGCGACAGCCCCTCAAACCTAAGCGAAATGTGATATTTTGCTCGCTCTGAACAACTCCCAAACCACCTCAGCTCCATTCCTACCACGAGTTTGGAGGAAGCTGCAATCTTTTTTGTTACCAGTTACTTTATGTCACCAGAGCATCTATCTACCCCTTTGTGTGATTCCTGAAAGCTGAATTTCTAAAAAGGATCATCCCAATCCCAGGTGGCCAATCCGATGCTGTCCCTGAGCCCCAAACAGCAAACTGTGGGGCAGGACGGACATCAGGTCACTGCTTTGGGGGGAGGGTGGAGCAGGGACCAGACAGCATGAAGCTTCAGCCAGGAAATCAGTGAGGTGCAAATTGCATGGTGGTGGCTGTGTGGCAAGAGGAAAATTGTAGGCCAGTGCCTGGAGAGAGAGAGAGAAATAGCAGGGGGGTATTTTGGGGCCTGGCAACAGTGGCCACCAGGCATGCTCATCGTTGCCTGAAAACACACACATACAACAACTTCTTATTGAAGTACAATATACAAACAAGAAAGTGCCCAAATCGTGAAGCTCAGTGAACTATAACCCTGACAGATAACATGCATCAAGAAAGAGAACACCCCCTTCTGTCTGCTTCCAGTCACCCCCCGCCCCAAGGGGAGCTGCTATTACCATTCGGCCTTGTCTTTTAAATGTAAGCCAAGTGGCAACGGAGGAGACAGTGTGGTGGAGTCGGTCCAGATCCTTCCCACAACTCCATTGCAGGCCCAGCCTGGCGGCCTGCGGGGTCCTAGCTAGCTCAGCAGCCCCTCTGGATCTTGACAGGGTCAGACTGGGAGAGGAAGAGTGGGCAGGGCCTTGAGAAGAGGAGGCCTGAACACTACAAGGTGCAGCAAAGGAGGAGACGAGAATGCAGGCTGGTCCCCAGCCCTGCCCTGCCCACGGCTGATGGAGGTAAGCTACTAGTCTCCTCACAGCGTCCAGGTTCTTGGTGGTACCTGACAGCATCAGGCCATTCACATAGGGCTTCTTCTGTTTCTTTTTGGGTGTTTTTGTAGCTTTTCTCTCATGGTAGGTTCTCTGAGTTGCCTGATCGTGGTCAACCATCCTGGGGAGGATCGGGGCTGTTTTGCTCCACTGGCTTCCTGGCCGGCAGCGAAGTCAGGCCCCCATGGTTGGCAGCTTCCACACTGATTCTTGTGGCCTGGAGTCATGGCTGGTTCTGCTTGTTTTGCCACCTGGCTGCAGTGGACTATAGTTAGACACTGTTTCTGAAGAGAACCAAGCATGTTTTAAATAGGTTCTATGTTCTGGCTCTGAGTTTTGGCTCAGCGTCCCTCTGGCAAATAGTACTCTTGGTGCTTGAGTAGGAGTTTATACGTGAGAGAGACAAGCCCATTTCGATTTGGGCATCCAAAATAACAGATTCTTTTTTATATTTTCAGCAGAGTGGTGAAGACACCCTTACACGCTCGAGGAGATCTGTCGCAATGCTAACTGCCTCCTTGGCTTGGGGAAAGGAGTTTCCTTATCTCTCCTGGCTCACCTCCAGAATCTTCTCTGTGCACAGCAGTTCAGCTTCCCTGGCCTCATCACACCTCTCTTCTTGCTTAGGCCACCACTGGACTTCTCAGAGGTCAAGTCCAATGACGACTTTCCAGTCCTAATTTTCAATTAGCTCAGTGTACTGTTGAGCTCTCTGTCGACCACGACATTCTCTTCTACCTCCATGCCCCCGGGTTTTTCTCCTGCATCTCAAGTTCCTCCAGTTCAATCTCTGTGATGATATCCTCTTCTACATCTCTTGTTGGTATTGTGCTTTCCTAAGGTGTTGTCTTCAGCTCTTTCAGACTCTGCACCCTTTTCCTGAGCAATCTCGCATACTGGCCTGACTTCAGCCTTAGATCTAGATCTCCAACCAGATTTGTTCCCTTAAAGCTCCAGGCTGACCATTGGCCTCTCCATGGATGCTCTATAAACATTGATAACAATTGCTCTCTGCTCTGGCTGCCCATTAGAACCATGGTTGCTTTTTAAACAATATCCATGTGTGAACTTTACCACCTTAGCTATTGATTTAGTTGATCTGAATGAGACCTGGACATGACTGTTTTAAAATCTCCCCACTTAAAATCTCCCCACGTAAGTCTGATGAGATGTCAGAAATTAGGACATGGAGGTACAAGGCACATATATGTAGATGGCTGGAGTGCCATGGACAAGAATTCTTTTGCATCTCCACACTGGGCCTTCCTCCCAGAAAATAAATCACATCTCTGGTCCTTAGACTTTTCAAACATCTTTATAGGCATTAACTGATGAACCTGCGGTCCCACTGAGAATTAGAAGTGATCCTTGGGCTCTAGATTTAAAAAAAAAAACAAAAAACTGAGACTGAGAAAAAGGACTGACTCGGAAGACTAGTTCTCCACCCCTCCATCCCTTTCCCAACACAAAACCTTCTGTGACCCTGCTTGAATTCCGGGGCAGGTTTTGGTGTTTTTAAGGCCTCAAGCTCAGTTTACCATTCTGCCAATGCCCTGAGGTTCTCTGTCTGCAGAATGACCAGCAAGACATGATCAGAGGAGCTCACAGGAGACGTGTTTCTAGGAGTAGTACCAGAAACCACTAGAGAAGTCAGGATAACCCTGAGCCTCATTCAGCTTCCCTATCAAAATGGGGGCAGCAATTTTTACTGTTGGAGAAGGTGTGAAAGCAAACAAGAGATAGGTGCTAAAATTCCATCATTTGTATTCTAATGTAATCCAGAATGAAAGTGTATGTGCAAGAAGCAACTTTAGAGATAATTCTGTCCAACCACTGTATTTTACAGGAGAGGAAACAGGTCCAGTGGTTAAGGGATTTGCCCAAGGTAATGCTACCAGCCAGGTGTCAGGTTTCCTAGTTCACTGCTCATTTCCCTCCAGACTTCCCGAGGGGTCCATACTGCACCCGTGTGGCTGGGTTTGACCCTTCACACATCATCTTTCCAAACAGAGCACTCTGTGGCCCAGGGTCAGCTATTCTTGGCCCCTTCTCCCCATCCTACTTCCCTCTCTACTCAAAGTCCTGAATATAGGTGGTATGAGGTTTTCTGCCCGAGGCTTCCAAAATGCCCGTGTCTTCCTTCCTCTGCCAGCTATGACCTAGGGTATCTCTCCAGTGGGGTAAAATTTTGGGGATGTGGAGGAGGTGTTAAAGTCAGAAGGGACTCAGCCCAAAGAGGCTGGGTACCTGCTGTCTGGCAGCAGAGTAACCTGTGTTTGACTCTGGCCTGACCTTGGACCAGATATAGATCCTTTTTAAGCCTCAGCTTTCTTACCTATGAAATGGGCATCATCATGGTATCTGCCTTGTGGGGTTGTTGTGAAAATTAAATGAGACCGTTTCCCTAAAGCAGCAGTTCTCAGTTAGGACTGCACATTGGAACTACCTGGGGAGCTTAAAACACACACATACGCATTGATAGCAGGGTCCTACTCCCAGTAATTGTGAATTAATTGCTCCAGGCATCTGGATTTTTAAAATTCCCCCAAGCGATTCCAACTGTGCAGCCAAGATGGAAAACAAGGGTAAAGGTAAAGGGCTCAGCGTAGCACTGAGCAAGTGATCAGCACTCAAATAATTGGCTTCTCATATGAGTACAAAAATGATGATAATTCAAATCTCCCCTCCCTACTAGACCCTCATAGCTGTCTTAAGGGAGGACCTTCTTCCTTTTGCATTTTCCAGGAAGGCTCTTCCTCCCTCCCCCTATCCGCAGTTCTGCCCAGAAATCCCATCCTGGGTTTTCCTGAAACCCTGGGCTGGTGACTTCTGGCTCTGAGAGGTCACTGGGGAAGTGAAAGGCGTTCTGATGGCAGGTAACTGTCCACAGATGCATTCAGGCACTCCCTGGCTGTGGCTACCAAGAAAGGTTGTTTAACCTCTCAGTGCCTTCCTCCTAAATAGGGGGACACTGTCATGTATTATGTCCCCAGAGGAGCTGGGCATTCTGCTAAGCGGTTAAGAACAGTGTCTTCTCTAAGTGGGATAACTTCTGTCTTGAAAATTATTAGCTGTGAGGAGGAAATGAGACAAAGCCCGTACACAAAAAGCCTCGAAACAGACAGGAGTAGTGGTCTCAGACCGTTCTCTCTCTCTCTCACTGCCCAGAGCACCTTGCAGACATGGGGGAGGCCCGGAAGGCGGAGGCGACTCTCCCGGCTGGCTCCACCGAGTCGCAAGCACAATCTATAAACCGCCCTGTCCTGGCCCATTTCCGGGCCGTCTCTCCACACCCCAGCACCTGGGGGCCGCGCTCTGACTTGAGTTCGAGGCCGCTGCGCGGCCAGCGCATGCCGCGGGGTAGTTCCCTGGCCCTGACAGCGTGCGACGGCGTGCGCCTACCCCCAGGTGCGCGCGGCGCGTCCGCGAGAGGCTCCCTCCGAAGCCCCCGGGGCCGCGTGGTATGGCGGGAGCGCGGTCGGGTCCGGGAGGGAAGGGCGGGCTGAGTGCCTCGCGCGCGCAAAGGCGCCGGGGCGCCCACCCGTGAGCGACGCGCACGGCGCGCCCGGCCCGCGGTCCGCAGGCCCCTGGGCTCTTCTCTGAGTCCCCCAGGCCAGGTGCTCCTGCCCCCCGCGTCTCGCGCTCAGCACGTCGCGCCGGGATCCGGGCGTTTACGGCCATTTCTCGAGGTTCCTCAGCTGTGTCTCTGAGAAAGCAAACTGCTGCCCGGGCCGCGGAGGATCTGGCAGCGCAAGACGTAGCTCGGTGCTTGGCAGGCCACTCCACCCTGGGCCCTGGTTCCCGAGCGGAGCCCTCGGGCCACGCTTTCGGTGCTTTGCCCCGCAGGCGCGGTGGGTTCTAGCGCGGTTCACCGCCCTCGGCGCTCGGCTCGGGCCTCGGGCGGGGGCCGCACCGCCGTCCCTGCTCGCTACCACTTGGGTTCCAGTCTCGGCTCCTCAGCAGTCTTCGCTGGAACCTCGGCGAGGCTCATCCTCAGTTTCTCGCAGCCCGTTACTCAAGTGGTATAGTGTCGAGGCCAAGATTTCAGAGTCTGGGTTCCGATCTCTTCCTTGCCATTCGTGGCCACGAGAGCTGGGACAGATTACGTGATCTCTTTGTGCCCCAATTCCTCATCTGTAAAATGGGGATAACGTTCCTACCCACCTGGGGTTGTTGAGAGGAATAAGTGAATGAATGTGAAACACCACAGGGCCAGGCACATAATAAAGACTGGATAAGTATTTGATATTATTAATAAAATAGGGATTATGATCAACGTCGCCATATTAAATATATGCAGCGTTGCTATATTAAATGAGATGACGTGGGTAAGTTGCCTGTATTAAGTAAGCGGCGGATAAATGATGTGCATTAGTGTTACTGTTACTCCCAGGGGATCGGATTTTTCTTCTTCTTTTTTAAATTTAAATTTCTTGGCCTCCTCATGTGTTCATCTGGGGTTAAGAACTGTGCGAATTGGCGCTACAAGCTCAATAAAAAATGGCCCCTGAATTCGTGCCCAGTTGTAATTTCCTTGGGTGTTTTGAAAAGGGCTCGTCAGCGTTGCCAGGCCAGCGCCGCGCTTTTGTTTGCAAGAGGGCAGTGAGTAAATTATATACTGGGCTTAGTAAAGCAAGAAATAAACACATTCACAGTAGGACTCTTCGGATGAACTATTTCATTTCTCTTTTGTGTTTGTTCTTGGTCGTTGATGGTCCGCTGCAGACTAATGCGATGCTGATGTGTCTTAATATTAATGGTTTGGAGCTGAAGACAGCCGTTCTCCTCACGCCGTCGGGGCAGCCCCGGCAGGGTTGGGAGCCACCATGAGGCCCAAGCTAGGACAAGGGAAGGTTCTTTATCGCTTTCTCCCTCTTGCCCAATACCTCACGTCTGTGTTCCTGGGGAAACATCTTCCGGATGGCGAGTGAATTTAAACGTCTCTGATTCTGTGATCATAATTTTCTGCCTGACCGAGAAAAGCGGCCGTGCCCTCCTGCGCTGGGGTGCCCCCCTCTGCCTCGGTTGGGAGTAGTTAACCCTTTATACGGGAAGGTTGCCTGGGCCAGGCACCCGCCTTCCAGACCACCAATCCGTTCCCTCACCCAGGGCACCTGCTGTGAAATATTAAGGGCGAGCACAGACTGTCGTGGGCTGGAATGTTGGTGATGGCAGTCTCGGAAAAACCAGCCTTGGCGGCTGATGAGGTCCAAATCAGGGAGTTCACACTTCCTTCCTCCCTGGAGGAACACAGGCGGTAAAGTAGGTGCCACTGAAAAAAGATAATCCCCAGCTTCTACCTGTGCAGTTGGAGGGGAGGTGTCTGTCCCTAGCATGCTTCCAAATTCCCTGGGGACTTTGTGCCCAGGCCCAGAACCCTCCTCCCCCGGGGCTTCCGTGCAGCGCCCCCACCAGGATATGAACCGGAGAAAGACCAGCGTCCAGGACCGGGTCCCAGCACCTTGGGCTGTGTAGGAGTTCTGGGGACAGAGGGAAGCTGAGGAGAGAGAGACAGAGACAGAGAGAGAGAGACGCGCACGGGTGAGGCTCGAGAAAGAGCCAAGTTTCTACCTTTTAAAGGAAGACCCAGGAGCCTGCCCTCGGCCTCACTGGAAAGACAAACTCAAAGGCAAAATTAAGCGTCATCCGGGCAACTCTCAGGAAAGGGGGCCTCGGGCAAAAAAGCCGGTGCGAGGCGGGATGTGAATCCCGGGACCCAGGCGCACGCGGGGCTGTTCGCAGGCGCTGGGTTGGCCGCGCCGCCGACGCGCTGTTGTTTATAAACTCGTTGCTCCAGCGACGACGCCGTCCGCGTTGGACGCCTTTCCTCCCGGAATGGCAGGGCAAACAAACCAATCTTTGGCCACGCTCACCCTCCCGGTGGCATTCCGATACACGACGGTTTTCAATGTAAATGAATTTCTTAAATGCCACAGCAACGACTCTGTTTATTTGTTTTGGTGTAGGAAGGTTAGCAAAAGCACCAGAGCCGTCTTTCCGGCTTCTCTTTGATTCTGTCTCAGATTTACGGGTTTTTTACTCGGCGACACGGCCCCGGCCACCCGCCCGCCCGCCCTTCCCTTCCTCCCTCGGACAGGGCAAAGCGAACACCAGGCCCCGGTCACCACCGCAGCTCAGAGGAAGGCGATTGCAGGATTTATCAACCCCCCTCCCCAGGACCTCAGATTTCATCTCTTTCTTTTCGCCCTGCATGTTCAGTTTGTTTTCTCAAGACCTAAGCAATTTTTAATGTACTCTATACTTCCCGCTTAATCCTCATCGTTTATTGTATAATTATAGTTTCAAAGTGATTATGTAATTAAAATCATGTTTCGTTGCAGCAGGACTTCAAAAGGGCGGCAGACCCCCGCTCTGGCATTATTTTCGGGTGATGTAATAATTTCCCTGTGATATTTAAAATAAACACATTAGTTCAAGAATTCTAAACATGTCTCAAAGTATATAGTAGGCTTGATTGGCACGAGGCTGGGTTGTAAAGAAATGGTAAAACCTATCACTAGTTTAATATATTTCTATGCTCCCATGCAGGGTAAATTATAGGATAATGGGGCGCAGGCGATGGTAAGCTCTGTTTATATAATCCATTTCTTCACACGAGTTCCCATTGCTTTCCCTTCCCTTTGCTGTATGTGGTGGTTCTCTGATCCCCTGACCTCAGCCATGTGTTTTCACTTTTTCTTCTGATCTCAATTCCATGACCAGCGGGGAATAAAATACAAATTGAATAGTAACCATTCACAGGCCGCTCTTTTCAAACTGTTGTTAAAACCTCTTTGTCTTGTCTAGCGGTTGATAGATAAATGTGTTGTATTTCGCCTTTTTTTTTTCCTCCTTCCTCTTTTTTCCCCCCTTGGTCAAGGAAAAAATAACCCTCCTCAGCCCAATTATGCTCTTTAAAAATTAAAACCCACACCTCCTTTCAGACCCTCTCCTGCGCGTCCTGCTTTCCCCGGTCGGCCCATTGGTTAAGGCGGCGTTGGAGACGCTCGGGATTCACCACGTGGAATAAAGAAGCGGCGGGAGCTGAGCGCGGCTGGGGGAAGGCGCGGTGCCCCCGTGTGAGGTCCAGGCCATTGTCCCGCCGCCTGAAGGTTCATTTACCATCGAACCTGTATTGCCTCTGATCTCTTAGCAGAGCTCCCAGAATCGGCTCCGGGGACTGGGGGCCGCCCCTCCTAGAAACCGGAGGTGGGTAGGGGGTGAAGGAGCCCGGCAGAGGGAAGTTACCAGTGGTCTGAAAAATAAACCTCCTCCTTCGCCCGCCTGTTTCTTTTCACGGTCAAACCTGCTCTGAGGGCGAGGTGGACAAGTGACCGAGCTGTTCTACAGCTTTTCTCCCAAACGGGAAACAATGGCTCCTGAATTCTGGGCCTTGCCTTTCCCAGATCTGTCTCCCTTCTACCTCCTCGGCTTCTTTTCGGGAACGTGAAGGCAAAAGACAAAAATTGTAGAGACGTCTACGTCGCAGCCTGCCCTCGTCTTCGTCAGAGCTGCTTCGGGGTCAGCAGCACCAAAGCGTCTCTGTAACTCCACGGCTAGCGCCCCGGGGCGAGGGGGGCGGGATAGAGATCGTCTGTGGGCGCGGGACCCCGTCACTATTCCCGCATCTGCAAACTGCCAAGGGCTCCTCACTCAGGGCTATTCTAAAGCGAGCTAACGCTGCCCTTCGCGGGAGGGAAGAGCGCCACCGCAGGCTGGCTCGGCGCGCACGGCGCCCTCGGCGCACGGCTCTGCTGCGGGGCTTGGCGGGCCGAGCGCCGTGGGCCGGGCTGGGCGCCTGGCGGCGGAGGGGGAAGCTTAGAGCCGCCCGCGCCGCCAGGCTGCTCGCGGCGCCCGGGGAGGATTTCCCGGGCGGCGCAAACCAACCCGAGATCCACGAGGCCGCTTGACAGCGCTTTTCGGCGTCGGCCCGGGTACCTGTAAGCTGAGCCCCGCTCACATGCTTCACATTAAACCTCCGTGCCCGGTGCCTTTTCTTTTTTCCTCCGAAAGGGTTCTTATAAACTTCCCTTCGTTTATTTAGCCTGGTTTTCATTGCTCCAGTTTTGCATGGGTTGCCTTTGTTTAGTTTATTAACCCACGGGGTTACTTTAACTAAACATTTGGACTGAATACTTCGGGGTTGAATTTCAACGTTTTCTAACGAAATTACTGAGTTTTTTGAAGCCGCACAGAGAACGCTGTGTTGAGTTTATTAGTCAATTTAACAGACTATAAGGGAGGAGAAAAAATGAATTTAGGACAGCCCGGGTTCGTACCCACTGGGCGGAAGCAGCTCGCGAACCCTCGGGGTTGGGGGCTTCAGCAGCGCGAACGGAGCTCGGGGACGGTCGGGGCGCGCTTCCCGCTCCAGTAAAGCGCGCGCCCCGGGGGCCCCGAGACCTTCTCCGCCCGCGGGCCCTGCTTCCCGAGGAGCGTGCCCCCGCTGGCCGCGCCGCTTCCCAGACTATCTGGCTCTGGGCCTCGCCGGAACCACCCGCACGCGAGGAACTGGGGACAAGAGAGGAGGCGGGGCCCTGACACTGGGCTGCGCGTCCCCCGCGGGGCCGCTCGGGCTCTTTCTCCAGGTTCTCACCCGCCTGATGAGTTTTATTTGGTGGCAGCGGCTGGTGAGCTCTGCGGGACCCCCTGGTGAAGGTCAAGGGAGATGCCAGAAAATACTGGAGACGAGTGGGCAACCGTCCCAAGTGGGCGCGGAGCAGGATGGCAGCTCTCTCCCCGGGTCAGGGTGCACCCCCGCAGGCCACCTGGGGACTTTGAGGGTTTGATTCCAAGCTCTGGAAGACCTGGGGGAGCCAGGGGAGCTGGACACATGGGGAGCGCCCTATCCTGTGTAAAGCGGCAGTTTGGGGACAGAACCTTTCCATCCACCCTCTGCCTGGCCTAAGCGAGCAGGAATGCTGAAAAGGGAGGTCCTGACGCTGCTTTCCAGGTCTGTCCAAACTGGGGCAAGGGCAGGGCCCTCTCTCTGCCAGCATTTTTCCTACCCAGCCACCTCCCCCATTCTTCTCACACTCTCATCCTCTGCCACATTTTGGTACAGTGATGCCCACCCAGCTAAGAAGTAGCCTAGCTAAAACGCCCTTGACCCCTAGGCTTCTGAGATGAAATTGAGACCTTTACTTCTTTGGGGGAGGTAATGAAGTGGAAGCCCAAACACAGAAACAACAACAACAACAACAAACTTCACCTAGTTTGAGGGAGATAGGATAAAGGGTGGGGAGGGATGCACTGAGATTCCTTAACTGGTACACCAGACTAGTGGAAAAACAAACAAAACCACAAAACCATGAAAGGCAGGGTTTCTTTTACTACAGCATACAGCCGCCAGGCCCTGGATCCCAACATTTTCAAACTGAATTATGGTAGGTAGTACTCCAGGCAGTTCAAAATTCAAAAGATACCAAAGGATCTAAGAGGCAAAGTGTCTCATTGCTTTGGGCCTCCCAGTTGGCCTCCCTAGAGGTAGCCACTTGTTAGTGGATTCTTGTGAAATATCCTGGAGAAAAGCACAAACGTTTGAAAAGGCCCACCCACTTCTTTCCTTGCTCTGCTTCCCCTCTCTGGCATTCCCTGTGCTCTTCTGATGCTCAAAGTCTCTAAGAAGGCCACCCCACCTTGGAAGGTGTTACTTGCCACTTCCCCTTCCCTGGGCCCTGCTCAACACATCTGCCTTGAGTTCTACTGGTCTGTCATACTCCTGATTTACTTCTCTCTCCTGCACACAAAGGCGAAGCCCAAGTCATCTCTCCCTGCTGTTCTCCAAGTCCTGGCTTTACCTCTTCTGCAGCATGATTTTGGCCTTTTCTTTCCATTCCTCAGCCACTCTTCCAGGACAGTCCCTTGTTCCTCCTAATTTGGACCGTGGGGACAGCCTGCCAGCCAGTCTTCTGTTCTTCCACACCTTTCCTCCAATCCAGCCTACACTCACCACCACATCAGTCATCTAAGGCCGACCTCCATGTCCCTTATCTGATGAAAAGCCTCCATGGCTTCCCACTGCCATTACGTCACCAGGCTGCAGCCTGCTTGGAGAACAGGAACCCATCAGATCCATTGCAGATAGTCACTTCCTCGGCTTGGCTAACTCAGACCCCAGCTCTCCTCGCAGCCCTCTTCTGAGATCCGCTCACCGTTTCTCTGCAGCCAGATCCCTCCAGCTCTCCTGTCCCCAGACCTTTTCTCAAACCTTCTAAAACTTGGCAGACCCTTGTCCCACCTCCACTGATCAAAGTCCTTCAAGGCCTTGCTCAAAAACTACTCACTCTCCAGCCACTTACAATCATTCCCTCCTCTGACCCTCAAAGTAGTCGGTGTTCATACGACTTATGTAGGTGTGTGTCTTTTAAAAAGACTATCGGTTTGTTTATTTATGAGAGATAGAGCGACAGAAAGAGCACAGGGAGGAGCAGGGAAAGAGGGACAAGCAGGCTCCGTGCTGAGCCTGGAGACTGACACAGGGCTTTATCCCAAGACCCTGAGATCCTGACCTGAGCTGAAAGCAAGAGTCAGACGCTTCACTGGTGGCTTCATCTGGGCACCACCCAGATGCCCCTCTTATGTAGATGTGTTTAATAGTCGTTTTGATGTTTGTCCTATTTCCTCTTCTAGATTATAGACTGTTAATTCCTAGCACATACAAAGCAATGATTTTTTTTTTTTTTAGTTAATAAGAGCTCCCTCATTAGTCCTCCTCCCCTCCCCCGCCAAAAAGAAGAAAGGAAGGAAACTGCAATAAACATTAAAATACTTTTCTCTTTTTTTTTTTTAAGATTTTTTAAAATTTATTTATTTGACAGAGAGATAGCACAAGTAGGCAGAGCGGCAGACAGAGGGAAAGGGAGAAGCAGGAGCCTGGGATCATGA
The DNA here is from genome assembly GCF_964656455.1 of Halichoerus grypus. NCBI lineage: Eukaryota > Metazoa > Chordata > Mammalia > Carnivora > Phocidae > Halichoerus > Halichoerus grypus. The sequence goes on from NC_135713.1 coordinate 98,244,123, forward strand.
CCTGAGCCGAAGGCAGCCGCTTAACCGACTGAGCCACCCAGGCGCCCCTACTTTTCTCTTTCTTAAATACCAGTCACTATTAGCTGTTAGATTATCTCATTAAAGTAAATCTCACTGAGGTATGACTAATTTACAAAATTAACCCCCCCTCTAGAATACATATGCATTTTAAGAGAGCGGGTCACTCCAATGAATCTCTGCATTAGTCAGGGAGGTCGAGTGGGCCACACTGGGCCATTGTTTGTCACAGAAGAACAGTGGATGATAACTTCCGGGCTCCACTTCTGAAGGGCTGTAGATGGTGAGGATGCTCTCACATAAGAATGTATAAATACTGTAACTGAACTTCTGGGTTAAGATGGCTAGCTAGATTAAATTTCACAGATATTCCTCCTCATGCTTTCTGCTCTTCAGGCGTAGGAAAGCCGACTCCTGGAAGCAGAGGGGAAATCTCTCCCAAGTGCCCTGCTTCTTTTTGGTCGCTTGACCTCAGATTCCCGTTAGCACAACTCTAGTCTGGTCTAAGCCAGTGGGGTGCCAGGGAGAGGGGGAAGAAGTTTGAGTCTCCCCTTCTCCCCACCCCAAAGGCTCCATCCGGAACCCTGAAATAGAATGCAGTAGAAGTAAAACTGTTGGCTATGCCCATGCATCCCTAGCCCCAACATCGTGCCCCTCAGCCAGATTGCTGTCCTTAAACTCCTTTCAGAGCTGCCACTTGTCTGAGTAGTTTTAATGCCTGACAGTCCTGCTTTGTACAGAGATCCATGATGTATGCCCTTCCGCCACCCCCAACCCCTCCACGGTAGGGGGCATGGCAAAGCGTAATTCATTATTCGAGAAGTATTTGCTGCCCCCCCCCTTATTATGCCAACCAAGCAGGTGCTAGGCTACTGTGGTGAGCAAGATAGACAAAGGCCCTGCTCTTGTGGGGCTTACCTTCCCATTGGAGGGACTACAGCACATGGATTTGGTGCTTAACCCCATGGTATCCAGTCTCAGCTGATGGTGAGAACACCAAGCTGGGAGTCAGCCTGGGTTCCTTGAGTCCATCTGTGCTCTTTATGTCCCTAGAATGATTAGCTCAACCTCATGGATCAGCTTCTCACTTCTAGACTTGGAAGGCTTTGTGAAATTGACCAAATCCATAGACATTCAAGTCCTCTAGCCGCAAAGTATTCACATGATTGGATCTGGAAGTTTAATGGTGATTATAACAGGAAATCTGATCGGTTCTGTGTAATAGCAAAAACAGACACACAGTCCTCTCTCCCACTCCCCACCCCTATGGAAAAAAAACAAACACCCTGGAAAGAATCCGAAGTTGAAATAAAAAGCAGCTGGCAATAGGCCCATCGTGTGTGATGATAATTCCAAGTATGGGATGATCTTGTGAAGACAACGGTTAGGAGGAGGGGAAAGCTCAGGAAAAGGAATTTAGTAAAGCAGTGATTTCTGCCTACCTGCAAAGAGTTTCCGTGGCACAGGGTGTCACACAATCTCTAAGTTGGTACCTTTTATTTTGTTTTCATGCATCCTGGGAAACATGTCTTCAGCTGAGAGGGTGAAGAAAAACTTGAGGCTTTGATTTACAAAAATTAAAGCCATGACTAGGCTTTGGATCAAGGTTGTGTCCTGGGCCTGGAAAGCCTCATCCTTCCTTGTCTCAAACCTTTCCTGCCCTGAGGGAAAAGAGCTAAGAGTCTTAAGCTAAAGCAGCTCTTCTGCCATCTGGGGCTCTGACTCGGTTGACCCTCTCCCAAATTATTGTAATCCCGAGTCTGCAATGGCTGTAGATCTGCTCTGGGTGATGGCAGCTTCCTTCTGCTTCTGGGTGGCTTGAGATCTTCTGCACAGGCCTGGGAGGAGGCTGGGGGCTGCCGTAGAGGGCACACAGGTACCATCAGCAACCTGGCCAGCTCTGTGCAAGCTCGGGGCCTCTCTTTCCCTATCCCCATCTCCCAACCAAATCTTACTCTTTAGAAATTATGAGACATTTATACCTTAGTGTGAATATTATGGTACTGTGTGAACTCACCGAGGGTTATTTACGTTTCAAGCTTGGGCTTTGATTGTAGAAAAAAGTAATTTATGCCCATTAAAAGAATTTCAAGTATGTGAATGTGTGGAGGAAGCTTTTGGTGGGAAAGGAAGTTGAGGAAGAAATAAGAAACTCTACTAAGCCTACTACAGTAGGGTAAATGATCGTCCAGCTTTGGGAAAAAACGTGGTGGAATCCCTTCGACCTGAGCAAAAGAGAGGTAGCAGTGTGGAAAGCGTGTGGATTAGAGGCAGAAGAAAGAGAAATGGTAGAGAGCTTACTTTCCTTTAATAAACGGACCCATCTGCTCTGTGCTTCAAAGGAAGGAAGAACAGATCGCCTAAAACTTCTACAGCATTTACCCTGAACTCTCAGAGACTCTGACCTCTCCCCTTTTGTCCGCTCCGATTCTACCATAGGTTTGTATTGTGCATTGCATGGAGGCTGGTGGCTGCTTGGTTCAGAACCAGCCTTGGAAATGCTTACAAACTCAGGCAATTGCAAAGCATATTAGATGTACACAGCATACATTATGTCCCTGGTTGATAGGCTTTGGTATTTACTGGTTTGCTTCTAGGGAAAATAAAAAGCAGGTTTTAATTTTAAAGGAAGATGTAAAAAAAAAAATAACTATTTTCTGATATAAAATCATACATATGCTGTGTAAAAATGCAAACAAATACAGAAAATTATAAAGAAGTAAAACAAACAAACCAACTCAAAATCTGAACCGAAGGTAAGCATTGTTAACATTTAGGAGGACCATCTCCTAAAGTAACTTTCTGTGCACATAAGTACTTATAGCTTGATATCTACAACTTAACATAAGCAAAATATACCACAGGACCTATATACCATACTACCATATCCCTATAACAGGGTCTACACAGCTTTCCATATTCTATGTCAATACATGTGGATCAGTGTCACTTTTCTTTTTCTTTCTTTTTTCTTTTTGATGTTTAACATAAACACAGAAAAGTGCACAAATCTTATGTCTACAGTGCCACAAATTTTCACAAAGTGAACACGCCTAAGCCAATGGCCAGATCAAGAAAGAGGACATCTCCAGCCTCTCTTGCCCCCTCCTAGTCACACTCCTTTTCAAGATAACCACTGTCCTGATGGTCTGGGATTAAGCCATGCTTCCTGTGAACTTCACGTAAACTACGTCATACAGTGTGATTCTTTCTTTCAGCTTTAATTCAACATATTTGTGAGATTCATCTATATCATGGTGTTTATTGTTTCCCCACACTCGAGCCTATATGGTGTTCTATGGAATGCCTGTAACCACACTTTACTTACCCAGTCTACTTTTTTAAAAGATTTTATTTATTTATTTATTTGAGAGAGAGAGAGAGAAGGGGGGAGGGCCAGAGGGGGAGGGAGGGAGGAAAAGACACAAGCAGACTCTGCACTGAGCATGGAGTCTGGAGCCTGGAGCCCTGAGCCCTGAGCCCCAGCCTAGCATGGGGGCTCAATCTCATGACCCTGAGCGGAAACCAAGAGTCAGCCGCTTACCCGACTGAGCCACCCAGGCGCCCCCACCAGTCTACTTTTGATAGACATTTGGGTAGTTTCCCGTCTGGGACCATTATGAATAAGGCTGCTGTGAACATTCTTCTGCATGTTTTGTGGGTATACATACAGAAGTGGGATTGCTGGGTTGTAGGGTAAATGTGTGTTCAACTTTAGTAGATACTGCCGGATGTGTTATCATTTTTAATGGTGAGGCCACGTGGGATTCCATTGTTTTCATGCATCACATTTACTTATTTATGTAACCAGATTCATATTGGTAGCCATTTACTCTGTTTACAAGTTTTTCTATTACAGACATTAAAGGGACTGAATCCGCAGGAGGCTGAGAAGTAAACTGCTCTCTCCCTGCTTAAATTAGGGCTCAGACCTACCCAAGTTTGTGTAGCTTAGATGGTTTTTCACCGGTCATGACATTGTTCATGCCCGAAAGAATAATTAGCCTTTGTCATTCTCAGTGCAGTAATTTTCATGATTATGAAGAAGAAAACCAAGTCAGGAGTCCACTTCCGGAATTAGAAACATCACTTCAGTCTCTAATTCTGTTCATCTGTGAAGACATGAGTGTAATGTCATCTCCCATTTGTACTCTTTACTCCAAGATGCTGACAGTGGCCTCCCAGCTTGAGTCTTCAATATTACCTGTGCAAAACCTTGGTAAGCTGATCATTGAGCTTCATGAAGCAAATTACTATCAATTATATGCAATTTAAATTTTTTTATTTTTTATAATAGTTAATTCATTCACATGGTTCAAGAATCAAAACAACATGGAAAAGTCTGCATTGAAAAATCTTGTTCCCATCCTGTGCCTGGCTACCTTGTTCCTCACTTCACCGGCCTCAGTATGTAACCACTCTGATTAACTTATTCTGTATCTCTCCAGTGTTCATGCAAATCTAATTATATTCTTCTTTATTTCATCCCTTTTATGCAAAAGGTAGCATATGATTTGCCCTGCTCTGCACCTGCCCTTTTGATTTAACCCTATATTCTGGAGCCCCCTCCATATCAGAGCACAAGGGGCAACAAGGATTGACTGTTGTGTTAGCAAGACATCAGTCAGCTGCTACATGGCAGAGAACTTTAAGACATTTGAGCACACACTCACTACTTTTTAGTTTTTCCCTTCATTAATGTTTTTCCAGTTTTCATGTGCACACAGTCTTACTGGAAGCAAAAGAAGCTGCCAACCTTCCTCAAAGAAAGGAAAAAGGATCATTTTAGCTGTTTCTTCTCACTTTGATCTAGAAAAATGCTTTTGGGGGCACATTTTCTTACACTGGCTTGAGCTAATTATCCAAAGTTGGTCATAACAAAGGGAGTTTGTGCCTGCTTTTGGCTTCTTGAGTTACACTCCAGACTCACATCTTCAAACTGCCCCACCTCCCTGAACTCAAGACCGACATTTTCCACTGTGAGCTGGATGTTGCCACCTGACATTTCTACCTGAGCGCCTTGTCTGTGCCCGACACACACCCAGGCTCTGCGAATGCAGTGTGGTTGAGCAGATGAGCACGTTTCTGATCTCCTGGAACTCACACTACAGTTGGGGAGACATAGACCATAAACAAATAAGCAAACAAGAAAACTTCAGGTAGTGCTGAGTGCCGTTATGAAAACAAAACGTGGAGAAGGGACAGGAGACTTGGTCACTTCAGGTGTGACATCAGGTCAGGAGGGTCTTTCTGAAGAAGTGATGTCGAAACTAAGCCAGCCATGGGGGGATCAGGGAGAAGAATATTCCAGAAAGAATAGTCTTTCATCTGAATAGGTGAAGTGAGGGTGATGTGGTTTAGAAAAAAACAAAGTGGGTATGGCTGGAGAATAATGAGCTTGTGTAGGGAAGTAAAATTCATCATCTTTCCTTCCAACTTAACTTGACCCTTACATTTCTCTGACCCTCTTAGTGATGATATGAGTTTTCCAGAAGTCCTGTCAGGAACCTTGCAGCCCCACACCCAGCTAATCACAAAGCCTCTACACCAGCCCTTTCCTATTTCTGCTGCCACCACCATGTGCCAGACTTGACTGCCTCATACTCCTGTAAGGTTACACTAAATTTTAAAAAGAAATAAACCATCAAAGTCATTGGAGAGAATGACTGTTTGACAGTAATTAGGCCCAAAAATCTTGGTATTGTTTTCACCACTTTTACATGGTTATGACCTAGGCAAAAAACAAAACAAAACAAAACAAAAAAACCTAAATAATCTCAAATAATCATTTTGGGATTTTGTGTGTTTTGTTTGGTGGCAGATTGTTTTAATGGAGCGAGGACTGAAAGAGAAGAACAGACAGGGAGTAGGAAACCCCCAGCCCTCCCAAGGTGAAAAGGACACATTTGGCATCAACTTGGGAACCTAGGTTTACATACCCTTACTCTTTCTAGATGGTTCTCTGCAAGTATTCTGCAGCAAGTGAATTTAAGTCAAGCAAATTAGAGTGGTTTTTAAGCATTATTTTTTTCTCATGCTATTAGCAATTCTTTACACTCGGTGGGCACTTGGTATAGGTTTGATGATTAGATTTCACTTGTTCATTCAGTAAATATTTTATTGAGCACCTACTACGTGTGAGCCAGGCACTGCTCCAAATGTTGGCAATACACCGGTACATGAGACAGACAAAAGTCCTGTGCTCAGGAGCTTCCTTTATAGTGGAGCTTACAATTCTTAGAACCATGGGAGTAGTTCTAGTTCACTCCCTTCATAAGGGGATGATCCTAGGGAAGTATTTTCTTTCCTTCAATTTTCTTATCTGTCAAAAAGTTTGATTAAGGCCTTGGGAGACCACTGATGTGACTCCAGACTCAGACCTTATCAGCCACATGTCCTTGTTACTCTCATTGAGCGTGATTTTCTCATCTGAACAACAGACATAATGATGCCTCATTAAGATACGGTGAGTATTAGATAAAGCGCACATATATAGTGCTGTTTGGTATACCCTGAGTGCTTAATAAATGGCCACCATTATTACTATTAAGTGCTCTATGGACATAATAAATATGTATAAGGTATGGTTTCTGCCCCACTGCGGTTCAATATCTACTCAGGAGGCCAGACTAAAATGCAAGAAATAATCACAAGCAGTACCCGAGAGGATATAATTAAGTGGTTCAGTAAATTGTAGGGTGTTAACTATAAATGCCATAGGAATTCACCGGAGGAAAAGATGGATTTGGGCTGGTGGAGGGTTTGACTGGTGCCTGGCTTTGCAAGAGAGGTATAAGGGAGGATTCACAGGGTCCCAAGGCCCCAGGCATGAGGCCGAGGCAGGAGAGACCAAGAAGTTGGCTAGACGGGATGGTAGAGTCCAGTCATAAGGGGTGTGGAAAGGCGGGCAATGGAATTTAGACTTGGTATGTAAAGAGAGAATAGGGACCAGCCTTAGAAATCCCACTCAGGTCAATCTAGGTCAAGGGAGGAGAGGAGAATGAACACTCCTCTCCATCTGAGTCCTCGCCCTGAGGAGGAAAGGCTGGTTGGGGGGGTGGGGGTGATGGGAGGCTCTTAATTAGGGCTGGTGCGGAGACATGTAAGACTCTCTCGACAACTCCCCACCACACCAGTCAGGGATTAAGTTGTGAAAAGCACTTCAAAATAAGCAGTTTATTGTTGTTGTTCTAAGTAGGCTCCACGCCTGGCATGGAGCCCAGTGAGGGGCTTGAACTCACGACCCTGAGATCGAGACCTGAGCTGAAATCAAGAGTCGGACACTTAACCCACTGAGCCACCCGGGCGCCCCAGCAGTTTGGTTTCTCATGTAATTTCAGGGTATAATGTAACCTACAAGTTTTAGCCCAGGAGGATGGCATGTACTATTTGGTTTGCCGGTTAGGGACAGGATGTTATAACATTTTTTGGCAGGAGCATCCAGAGAACAAATAGAGCCTCTTGTGCATCTTTGCCACGTCTCTGCTACCTTTCTCAGGGAGTTGATGGTGGTGGGGCTCAGGATGCTGACACTGCTTCTGTACTTTGGGGTCAACTTCGTGGTTTGGCCAGAGGATTCTTTGCTCTCTGCTTTCTACTCCCTCCTTTGTGTAGGAATAACCATCACAAACAGCGTTCACAAGACTTACAATCAGGCATGCCCAATAGTCAAAAGGATCCTTGATACTTAGCCTTATTTAAGTCAAGGGGACTCAAAGCATTTCACACACACTAACTCGGTAGCCTTCTTCTAAGCCTGGGAGGAGGTAGGTCACAAAATGAGGTTAGACAATCTGAGAGGGTTGGTTTTATCATAATGGCTGGGACCCTGAGTGGACAAGCATCAATATATAATAATCCAATTAAGGTATCAGAGTTGGGAAATCGTGTTCCTACTTTTCAGATTAAAAAATGAAAGCAGAGAGCAATCAGATAATCTGGATTTGCAATCAGATCATCAGAAACTCTGGCCAAGAGAGAGGCCAGGCAGAGAAGCCGATCCCTGAAATCCTCCAACACATCACACTACCTGGCTACGGTCTGAGCAGTCACAGGTGGGATGATGAAATCAATATAATCAAGTGGTGGTAAAATACACACAACATAAAATTTACCATCCTAACCATTTTTAGTTGCACAGTTGGGCACATTATGTATATTCACTTTGTACAAGCAATCTCCAAAATTCTTTTGATCTGGCAAAATTGAAACTCTGTACCCAATTAAACCACAACTCCCTATTGCCCCCTCCCTGCAGCCCCTGGCAACCAGAATTCTACTTTTTGTTTCTCTGAATTTGATTACTCTAGGTATCTCTTCCAAGTGTACTCACACAGTATTAATCTTTTTGTGGCTGGCTTATTTCACTTTGCAGAATGTCCTCAAGTTTCATCCAGAGCGTAGCATGTGCCAGAATGTCCTTTTTTAAGGCTGAATAATATTCCTTTCTATTTGTTTATTCATTCAACTATCAATGGACAAAAAGCATTCATTTCTTTTTAAGGCAACTATATTTCATTCAGTGTTTTGTGTAGGTTACATATTCACATGGTTGAAAACTCAAACTGTAAAAAAGAGTAAGTGGCGAGAGTCTCGCTCTTGTCCCCCAGCCACCTAGCTCCTTTCCTCAAAAGCCATTAACATTATATGTTAATTGAATTTAAATAATAATAAATTTAAAAATAAATAAATGAATAAAAATGAAGTTGGTGCCATGCCTTCCTGCTGCAGTCTTCGCTAACGCTGTGTCTCTTGCCCGGAGTGTCCCCATCCTTGCCACCACCCCCCCCCCCCCCCGACCTGGTGTGTAGTAGGCCCAGTGGAGGCTGCTCATTGCTCGGGCCAATGGCAGGCATTCTTCTGCAGGCTCAGGCAAATTCTGGGGAGTTTTGGAGCCGCTGGAGGAAGAGACAGACAAAAGGACAGTCCCACCTAGTGTTCACAGACAGTGTTGAAGGCCCAAACTAAACTTCAAGCATTTCCTTCTGTTGGGACTGCCATCCTCCCTCCCGGCACCCCCCACCACAGCCCCCTGGCCCTGGCTCCTCCTAGTCAGCTTTGAAGAGTCCTGACCTCTCTCCACCCCTGGACCAATCTCTCCTCCTCTGTCCCCCTGTGGCAGCCGCCCTCCACAGGTCGACTTAGCTGTTTCCCTGTCTGCCAACAGACGGGGGAACTTCTTGAGGGTGACATTTGATATTGTTTGACGCTCACTTTTGTTGCTCCAGCTCATCACTCAGAAGAGACCCAAACTGAAATCTCTCCATGACCTAACAGCATGTAGACCAGCACAGCAATCAAAGATGAAGCCCAAAGACGAGGTCAGGAGGTGAGCAGCAGGGTTGGTGTGTGTGTGTGTTGCGGGGGGCAGGGGGAATGCAAGAGTCGCAGAGGGTTTGGACCCATTATGGGTTTCATGGCCCAGGCCACTTTTGGGTGCAGACCACAACTGTCTTCTCCTCACCATCTTCTGCTTTCTGCCACGCTTGGCCAATTATCCTCCTGCAGCGAGGGAAGAAGAGCAGCGGGCTCTTTCTCCCAAGGAGTGTTGGCATGTCTGCTTGCTCTCCAGGAAAGATGTGGTCGGGCCTGTGCATGCCCAGGTCACCTGCAGTCTGGAAGTGGACCCCACACTGAGGGTGACTGAGCAGGCAGGTTTTCCCAGGGCCCCAGTTATCCTGGGGGTGGGCGCTGGGAACTGGGACATACTATTCCCACAGCCTTAGGTGGGGGCGGGGAAGCAGGAATTTAGCTTCACAAACAGATGGGGATTTACACAGTAAATGATGGCCCTTTCAATCACTTAGAGTTTCTTAGGAAGGAGGGTAAGGGAGAGAGAGGCAAAGGAGAGATGGGCCTCCTGGGGCAACACGAATTAAGCCTTGGGTAACAGAAACTTGCGCCCAGCTCCTTCTCCCAAGGCATAGTACAGCAGAGATTTTTCTTGCATGCTGGGCATTTGGGGTTTGATTTGTATCAAGCACAGAGTTAGTGCTGGGAGTGTTTTGGGTTTTTTTTTTTTTTAAAGATTTTATTTATTCATTTGAGACAGAGTGAGAGCACAAAGGGAGAGTGAGAGGGAGAAGCAGACTCCCCATTGAGCAGAGAGCCCGATGTGGGGCTGATGCCAGGCTCGATCCCAGAACCCTGAGACCAGGACCCGAGCTGAAGGAGGATGCTTAACTGACTGAGCCACCCAGGCGCCCACTGGGAGTGTTTTGACGCTCATGTGGAAGTGGGTCATGGCATTCTACTGTCATGAAGCCGAAAACCAGCCCTAAACACTACACGGAGAACACCGAGTTTCTCACTTAGCTACTCAATGCTGGGGCTGGCCCAGTCACTCTTGCACACCCCAGTCCCTCAGAATTGAGTCAGGGTGATTTATGCCAGGTTTCAGTTATCCCTCCGTGCGCCTCCTGCAGGGTGGCCGGCTGGTGAAACGCCCGTGTGGGCTGCTCAGGTTTTCGCATTGATTTGCAAAGGCTCCCACTGATCCCAATGTCATAGCTGGTCTGGAATTCGAAGTTGAAATTCCTTGATTCGGGTCAACTCTCTTGTGCAAACCAAACCTGATGACAGTCTCCACAGAATGAGTGAGTATGAACTCTGATTCTAAAATGACATGACAGATCTTCAAACAAAGAAATTAGAACTTGCATAGTTGTAGTGGTCACCTGTGAGGTCAACGCCGCCATTTTTCTTGCTCAGAACTGTTTCGGGCTCTTTCTCTGCAACTCCAGAATGTACACTAACCTTCTTTTTGCACGCCTGAGAAGTAGCAAAGGCTTGATTTTTCTGAAGGTGGGTTTAAATGTTGGAAAATGTCAAAAATAATTCAGAGCCAAGTCTGGTGAAGCAGGCCAGTAATCAAGGTGAGTGATACCATTTGATACTTGAAGGCAAAAAGCATAATTATGAAGTTATATATCTAACGTCCCTCCTGGACCAGCCCTGAAGACGTCCAAAAAGAAGAAGAGGGCTGTTTTCGGCAGTCACAGCTTCTCACCTTACTGATATCAACTTCGGAGGGCCATTATTTACTTGGCTAAATAGGTTGTGAATTACTTATTTTTTTTTAAAATCAGTCTTCTTAGTTAAAATCATACACATTTATATAAAAACTCCTCCTCTTAAATAACCATGTGATTTCTGTTGGCATATAAGCTTATTACCTAGTGCAGTTTTTCCTGTATTTATCATGCCATTAATTTATTTCAATAGCCCCTACCACTGCTCCTGAGTTTTTCTTGGCAGCAGTCCAGTTCCTGAATGTACTGCCGAGCAAGGAGCAAGTAGTTTATCATAACAAGGGGCTGGGATTATGGTTGAGAAAAGCAGAGGGAGGTCACATCTGCCCCCTGCGGCTCAGGCCAGCTGAGGTACAGACCGGAGGCTGGAATTTGCTCTGGGCTTCTTTTCAGTCCAGCGCAGGCTTTCAGGGGAGGTCACCCTGTGCTGTTCCCATCCCGGTGGTTTCCTGAGCCTTTATCTGGGCCTGCCGGTAGGCTAGGCTGGGCACCTCGGAAGGTTTAACAAGAAGGGGAACGGGGCTGTGAGCCTCGAGGGAAGTGCAGGAAAGGCGAGGGCTAGGAAGGAGGTGCAGAAGAGGCTGCAGGGTTATCTGAAGGGAGAGATCTGACGGGGCAGGCAGAAGGGGCCCTGAACGACGTGACTTCTGAGACACAGCCGGCCGAGGGTGGCTGGAGGCGGGCGGGGGCCCCCCCTGCCCTTCCTCGGAGAGGGAGAGCCGAGTTCCCGAGTTCCCCGCCAAGCCCTGACAGCTGGGCCAGGTCTGCGTATGGGATTACAGCATTAGGTGAGAAGTTAATCACAAACATGAATCAGCCTTGTTTTTTCCTTCTGGCTCGGCTCCTGAGCTCTGCGGGGGGAGTGGGCAGGGCCCCTGGCTGGATGGACAGGAAGTCACACTGGGGGGAAACAGGAAGGCGGCCGTTTCTCACCAGGGCCAAGCAGTTACCTGTGTCTTGAGATTCCGCGGAGGGGCTGGGGGGGATTGACGACGCTCCGTAGGGCGAGAATCCCCTCGGCGTGGCTGCCAGGAAGGACTGATTCATGGGCCAGCTGGCTTACTGGGTTCCACCCAGGCTGTGCCCATGGGGCACTCTTACATTTCAGGGGACCCCCCACCCCCACCCCAGCTCCGCAGCTCCGCCCGGACTACGCTACACCTAGGTCAGAAACCCTTTTTAGCTAAGGTTTCTGTTCTCTCTCTTTTCTCCCAGCCCTGGTGGTCAGTTTATATAGAAAAGCCTCTTCTTGTCCAAACCCGCAGGACTGGGTTAAGCCCAGCGTTTCTGCCAAAAGCCCCTCCCTCCCAGCCCACTTTAGGAATGTCCCACACCCTGAGCTGCGCTCACGTTCTTACTGCTTCAGCTCTGAGAGCCCTCTTACGGCCTGAGATTGGCAGGGTGGTTGTCACTTACGGAGACCGGAGGCGGCTCAGGGTCCTCTGCTCTGGAACCCCGTGGCCCTCTGTTTACAGATTTGATAAATGCCGCCCACTGTTGTCTCCATGCTGACCCTATAGGGCAGCCATTTAGTGAATGCTGTGCTTGGCTCAGAGTCATGCCATCACGAAATATTCTCCTTCCTTCTGAATTCCGTTTGCAAAACTCTCTGTTGCCAGCAGGTCTTTACAAAGAAAAGGCCTCCATGTCATCAGAGGGACGTTGTCCTCACCAGAATCTTAGTAAATCTCAGTAGGTAGCTGGGACTGCAAAGTATTTCCTGCAAATACTTTCTTTGTTTCTTTCATTTTTTTTTTTAAAGGCATTAAAGTTACTGCATGCATCTAATTAATCAGAAAGCTTTAGCAACTTTGACTTCATAGGTCATTACACAAGCCTACAAATGTTCAAGAAATTCTATTTAGCTCTGAGTTTGAGTGTCCCATCTATTTATGTAGCAAAAGGAGTCTGATTCTTTTTTTCTTCTGCCCAAAGCAAGTTTCATCTAGGAAACTAGGCACTAAGGAGTGCTAGAACCAACAGGGTTTCCTACTATCAAAACTTAAAGCAAGTCAGTCTCACCACTGGCATCCAAACAAAAGTGGATTTTGGCAGCTTGATCCAGAAAGGAGAACTTGCAAAGGGGGTGGGATGGTCCAGAATACAGCAAGATGGATTGTTCGAGATGGAGATGGATCAGGAGAGGACTGAGAAGGAATGGGAGGAGCATGCGGGAAAGGCATGGAAAGCATTCAAGGAGCTGTTCTCCCTTCTTAGTGAATTGAGCGCCTCAGGAAAGGATCAAGATACCGTGTGTGACCAGACACCAGTGTGTCCTTTCAGCCTGGACAAACATGCACCAGAGGTTATGCACACACCATCCCCTCAAATTCAAAGTCACTTGTTATCAACAAAGCCCACACTCACATCTGTTCAAAGGCAAGAAGATCACACATAGACCCCCATGCACACCCTCACCTGAGACGTGAATAAACAAGCATGCTGTCCAAAGCGGTCACCTCCGTCTGTCACAGACCGCAGGGGTCTTCCCTCAGGCTTCTCCCAGTGTCTTTCAAAGCGAATTGTTTTCTCAGATCTCTGTTTTGACTTTCAACACCATTGAACACATTAGCAGACCAGCTCAGGTTGGTTTGCCAGGCTGGGGGGTTGGCATCCTTTGCTGGGAGAAGGGGCTTGGTGGCCAGGAGAGCTGGTGCAGTGGGTGCAGAGATGGGGTGGGGGTGGGGGGCTTGGGGGACCAGCACCAACACTTATGAAAGTTTCTGTGCCACGTGAGCATAAGGCCAACCTCAGGAAGCCAATTCAGGAAGGTGCCCCCTGGAGGCCGGCCCCCTCGTGCTGTACCTGCTTCAGTCTCAGCGCTGGGCAAGCTGGCTGGGGAGCACTTGGTGATGATGTTGAATGGCGAGGTCAGACAGGTACGAGAGTTTCCAGCTTTCAGATGAGACTTGAGAAGAAGCCCCTGGGAAATTGAGGTCATGCTAGATTCTTGAAAATCCCTGTGGTTTGGCCAACTTCTAACCCAAATTCTTATTCCTGCTCACCTGAGAGCCCCCAGAAGGGTCCCCTGAATGAAGCCCGCCTCGGGTGTGGTGGTTTTGCATTATTCAACAGCTGAGGAATTCTAGCCAAGATGCAACTGTCTTTCCAGAGTTTTTGGAAATGTATCAGAGTTCCCTCATACTGATTCAAGGGAAACAATTAGTCTTTTTATTCTGAAGGATGGTTTTTAAAAATAGTAATGGACATTTCTATTCAGAAAATAGAAGTAACTTTTATGAATTTTTCAGCCAGTTTTCCAAATACTTCCCACTTACTCACCTGGTCTTTAGACATAAAGTACACATTTAAATGCCCTCATTTACAGCAAACTAGATACACAGACCCCCCCCCCCGCCGAAGGACTGGTGGTGTAGGGAGCCAACACAACTTGAAGATTCCTGGTCAAGGAAATGGCGCGGTGCAGTAAATGGTGTGCTGTACCCAGCCTGTCAGCTGCTCTTCCCACCACTCATTCTGCCCGTCCAGGCCCTGCTCGTAGTGGGAGAGGAGCTCCACTCCACACGTGCGGAATCGGAGGCTTTCCAGAGCAGCCAAAGTGCTTATCCCCCAAGGGGGCCATCCGGTGCCAGTAACTGAAAAGAGACCCCAGCCCTGAAAAAATGTTGCAGAATGTTCGGTACAAAAATGATCCCCTAATGCTCCTACAACCCCCAGAAGACCCAGCACTTTTTCAGAAGCACAAGATGCGACACGAACGGCGCAGAGTTCCGTCCTCATCCAAAATTTATAACCCAATCAATCCATTCCATATGTTTCTGCAATTGGAAGAGACGTTCCGTGTGTTTCAATGCTGATGAGAAAGAGCTAGTGATGAAAAAGAGAGCTCGAAGATACAGGAAAGAGGATGACCAATGGAGAAAGATTTGTGAAGTGGCAGGAAGCTAAAATCAAGGACAAGCACAAGGACTGGTCATAAACAGGGGGAAGGCAGCTACTTTGACTGTCCCACGAGGGGAGCTGGAAAGCAAAGGCCAGCTGCCTGTGGGTTCGTAGATTTGTAAGCAGAAAGGATTTGGAGATGTACACCATCACATCCACTTCTGTGCGCAGGCAAGAGTTCTTCTCCTAAATCCCCTGAGTATTTTTGCAAGCGCAGAACTGGGACTTCACAAGGGGGAAAGAACAATGATGAGAGGTCAGGGTTCTGAAAGGAGCAGGGTTATATGACAAATGCCTTACATTTGTATGTTGAGGGTTTTTGTTTGTGTGTTTGTTTTGTTTTCTAAACTTTTGACTTTGGAGTGCTTAGAGTTAATCAGAGAAGCTGGAAACCATTCTGGGTGTGTCCTCGCATAGATTGTCCAGAGAAGACAGCTTCAGCGGATCCTGGGGACAGAGGCCCCAGTCCAGGGAAGTCTCTAGGGGCTGTGAGGAGCAATCAGCCTGGGCCTGGGTGTCATGGCTCGTGCTCAGTGAGGAAGGATGCCAGGGGGAGCTGCTGCCTAACACATACTGGGTTCTCCCCGGACACGTCCCTTCAGTGGGAGTGTGAGATGATGCCCTTCCTCTATCAGCTGAAACATGAAATTGTATATACCCACTTTGTTTCAAAGGAGAGCTCCTTGGACTTGGGGTTTATTCTCACAGTGCTTCTCACAGACCTGGCCCAGAGCAGTCACATAATAAAAACTCACCGAACAAATAAATGAATGACTGCCTAAAGCACAGTAAAGTTCTTGTAGAGTAAAAATGGGGAAATAATTTGGAAATGACTGGAAGTCCATTGATTCAACACTTAGGGATTAAAGGGCTAATTTCACATTTGAATTAAGGACTTAATTAAATAATTTAAATAATCTAAGAAGGCTGCATGCTGTTATGTTCAAGCCTAACCTTTCTCACATAATCACCCCACAGAAGATATTGCTGGTTGCTTCCCCAGTATCCGTTCTCTCTTTCCTTGCCAGAAGAAATGGCTGGCACAACCCCACGTGTGGAGTGGTGCTCCTCTCCCACTTAATTAAATAATTTGAATTAAACCCTTACCTGCACCACCCATGCCCTGTTAACATCTTGCTTATATAGCCTTTCAGCTAGTTTTTTTCTATGCATATATACTTTTCTTCCTCCCATTTTACAAGGATGGAATCAAACAGCACATCTTATCCTGTGAGTTGCTCTTTTTCTCTTAGCAGTACATGGTAGACATCCTTTTCCAATGTCAGTAGTTTTTTTAGTTTTCAATACTAGGTAGTGATGGTGGATGACATGGGTAGGCGTCAGACTACTACCCAAGTTGAATATGAGATGCTAAGAGAAGGGAAACTCTGGGAGACATGTGCATTTAAGGGGCAGGCAGAAGAAGTAGACCCACGAGGCACTGGAGAGTGGGCCAACAAAAGGAGAAAAAAGCATGGAGAAATATATCCCAGAAGTAAAGAAGGAGAAAATTTCAAGGAAGAGGAAGTAGCCAGGGGCCCAAATGCTGCTTAGGGGTTTCAGAAGTCAAGGGCTGAGAGGTAGAATCTGATTCAGCAAAAGGGAAGTTACTCACTTGATACTTTCCCACTGCCTCAATTCTCTCATGTTATGAAATGAGGAAAGAGATTCTTGTTCTACCAGCTGGACAAGAACATTCCTTGTGATGGTGTGAAGTTTGTGCTTTGAAAGAGAATTCGTTTGCCGCATTTAAGGGAAATCAAAATACAAAGTCTTTTTTTTTTTTTTTTTAAGATTTTATTTATTTATTTGACAGAGAAACACAGTGAGAGAGGGAACACAAGCAGGGGGAGTGGGAGAAGGAGAAGCAGGCTTCCTGCTGAGCAGGGAGCCTGATGTGGGGCTCGATCCCAGGACCCTGGGATCATGACCTGAGCCGAAGGCAGACGCTTAACGACTGAGCCACCCAGGCGCCCCCAAAATACAAAGTCTTAACCAAATGGATTTTATTTTGCTTCCTTGAGAATAAGTTTTGAGGCAAGCAGTCAAGAGCTGTTACAAATGTCCAAGGTAGATATCAGGGACCCACAGACATTTGGCTGCTTATCCACCATTCTTCGTGAGGACTTCATCCTCATGGTTGCAAGGTGGCTGCTTGGCCTCCAGCCATCATTCTGACCAAGAAGAAGACAGAGAAAAAGACATGTAAATTTCCCATATTATCTGAGTCTGTCTGTGATAATCAGAAGCCCCATCCTGTCGACTTTGCTTACAGGTCATTAGCTAAAACTGGGTCCCATGGCTGCTCAAGTGTGTAGAGGAGGCTGGGAAGATGAGTATTTTCACCCCAGCACATTGCCAGCCATTTCTTCTGGCAAGGAAAGAGAGAACGGATACTGGGGAAGCAACCAGCAATATCTTCTGTGGGGTGATTATGTGAGAAAGGTTAGGCTTGAACATAACAGCATGCAGCCTTCTTAGATTTATTACTTTTCTTTGTGAGAGACAAAAATATTAAAGCAATCCATTTGATTCTAATTCTAACGGGAAGTAAAGAATAAATCACCCTCAGCCCCGGGCTAGTATTCCCTCATAAAGCGGGGGGCAGTTAGAGGGATCCATGTCCCCTAAACCGCTGTGTTCCAGCCCTTTTGGTTTTCCTGACAGGGCCCTCATATTTTTTAAAATTAAATTCCACCTTGCAAAAAGTAGGTGGAAAAATCTAAGCACAGCCAGTTGCTAGGAGACCCGAGGGGCTTCATTGGGTGAGCTGTCTGGGGCCTGCATGGCTGAATTTTTCTCCCCTGATGACTGACATGCCCGAAACCTGTTTAGTCTCCAAAGCTATGTGGAGGTGGGCAGAGTTTCAGCTCCCGGCGGAGGGAGATACCCCATCACAGGCTGCAGCACGTTCTGCAGAAGGGCGGCTGCCAGTTGTCTGAGGTAAAAAGAGAAGCCGAACTGCTGAAGCAGAGAAAAGGTTTTCCGCCCTTCCTTCCCTGCGAGAGCAGATCCGTTGTCTCCGAGAAGCCCCTGCCCTCACCCAGTTCGGGCTTTCTCCCCCGGGGTGGCTGTTCTCAAACCAGCGAGCTGCTAAGAGAAGGGGTCTGTGAGGCGGTGTGTAGATGCCAGGATGGCTCTGCTCTTCCGCCAGCCCCCCGCCCCGCCGCCATGTTCCTGCCCCGTCTCCCCGCCCCCCACGTGGCGGGAGTGATACCTCTGTTGGCTGACCCGAGCGCCGGCCCGATGCCGTTCAGCGCACTGAGCAAGTGCCTTCTGGGGCTGGGCCCCATGCAAGAGCAGCCGAGCGGGGCTCCGTGAGCGCGCCAGACCCGGGCTGCCGAGAGCAGAACCGGCTTCTTTGAAGAGGACCGTGTGTGCCAGCTGCTGGTCGGACACCAGCGAGAGGCAGAGTCGCTCAGCGGACTCTTCATTCCCGTGCAGCCCTCCCTGCCCCTGCCCGGCACCCTCCAGCTGGAGAGGAGAGATGGCTCTGGGGAAATTCCATTCCCTAATTCATTTAAGCAGGATCAACAGAGCTCCCGCTCTGGAAGATTCGGCCCGGGGCACAAGGCACTGGGAATCTACATGGGGTCTCGGATGTCCATGGGAGACAGGGCAGAAAAACCAGGAGTCAGGCGATGAGATGAGATGCAGCCAGCTCTGACACAGGAAGCCATCGGACCTGAGTAAGTCACTTCATCTTGGTCTCTCATCTGGGAAGTGATTTGTGTCTTGTAGGGCCCTGAGGGCTGCAGAGGTTTTCAGAGTTTCCAGACATTTGATTTAAATTGCATTAAAGTGGTTTTTTTTTTTTTTTTTTTTTTTACCAATTATATATATAAAAAAGAGACACAATCAAATGTGAAATGGGCCAAATTTTAACCCACTGAAGACTGCCAGTGTGTTCGTTATAATGCCATACAAACACCTCTTTGTGGGTAAACCTTGGAATAAAGCTGTCTTGCCATCTGTGTAATGGAAGAGTACCCCGCGGTTGCAAGGCAAGGTATCTTAAAAACAAACAAACAAACAATCCAAAACCCAACTGTTAGCACGTGTGACCACTTACCCGAATGAAGATTTTCCCCTCAGTACTGTGCAGCCTCCTAGGCCAGGCATTGACCAGATGCAGAGGCGCTCTTGGCTGCTGCTGTCCACCGAACTTCATTCTGAGGGGTCAAAGAGCCTTACTATACTCATTGGATAACCTGTACTTCAACTTCTTTTTAACTTCAGAATGCATTCATATGAATAAAATACTGCTCTTATTTTCTGTGTAGGTGCTCTAATACGGTTATTTTACTATACAGTTTGAAAACCATTAGAGCGGAGACGGCAGAAGGGGCCTATTGCTTTCCGAGTTTTGGTGGCTGAGCACCCAGCTGGGGGTCAGGCACTCACCAAGATAGGATCCTGCAGGGCTTGGGCAGCAGTGGGCGGGAGAGGCTGGGGGGCTGCTGGTTAATGAAACCTTGCACATATCAAGGGCTCCTCAACTATTTGCTCCCTGGCAGAGCGAAACCTTGGAAGGGGATGTGGGTCAGTTCTAGATTGCTGGAGACTCAGGAGCCCACAAATGGGCACGGGCAAAGACGAGACCGTGGCCTAGACAGGCAGTGAGCACATCAGACTGGTTGCTGAAAAGTGGTTCTGGGGCATGGGGGTGCAGTGGGGGGAAAAGAACAGAAACTTTGGGACTCTCAAGAGAAACCTCCCAGTGGGCAAAGCTTGGTCCTTAATCCTTGCTGCTGATTTTGGAAAATTGTCTGTGTAGGGCTTTAGGCAGACTTGCTGTGTGTTTGGCCAGGAAAACCCAGTTGCCTGCTACCAGAGTATTTGATTCCCCTGCCCCGGGAACTGCAGAGAGCGCAAATAATCCCCCATCACTGCCCCTTCATTCATAGAGGTGGCAGTTGAGACAGTGGTTTTCATACTGTATAGGAATCACCTGAAGGAACTTGTCAACTTCCAGATTTCTGCCTCCTCCCTCACTCAGAGATTCTGATTTAGTAGGTTTAGCAAGAGGCCTGAGAATTTTCATTTCTCACAAGCTCTCAAGTAAGACTAATGCTGCTGATCCCCGATCAACACCAAGTAGCACTGGTTTAAATATTGGTGAGACACTCACTACCTCCTCAGCATCGTTCAGGGGGCCACAGAAGACAAAAAAGAAACTCCTCAATTGAATAAAGGGAAAGGGAAAACTTCTTTCATCATCATGATCAGCTGGAGGCTTAAAGAGAAATCTTCAACTGGGATCCATAGAGGATGGAGGAGAGAAATCGCAGGGACATGGAGAAATAAGGCAGGTCCTGACCTTTGACCTATATTCCATATAGTTGTGTACTCCAGAGGACAAAATGAAGATGAAAAGCAAGGTCAGGTCAAGAGCAAACTCTTGCAAAATGAGCATAAAAAGTGAGAGAGAAAGCAAAAGTGCTCATAAAGCATTCTCAGAGTTGGGGCCTACAGGCCATGGTTATCTGAGCAGCGTGATAAAGCACTTTCTTGGAAATTCTGTTGAGAGGAGGAGCATTCATGTGACACCAAGGGCAAATCTTACCCATTGGTTGCAAAGAGAGCCAGAATTTGTGTATTCACAGACCACTGGCTCCCTCCATTTTCTTTACATTTCCCTTATTATTCCCACAGTGAATACCTTTCTTTGGCCAAAGCGTTTTGTTTTGTTTTGTTTTAAGATTTTATTTATTTGACAGAGAGAGACAGCGAGAGAGGGAACACAAGCAGGGGGAGTGGGAGAGGGAGAAGCAGGCTTCCCGCGGAGCAGGGAGCCCGATGCGGGGCTCGATCCCAGGACCCTGGGATCATGACCTGAGCCGAAGGCAGACACTTAATGACTGAGCCAACCAGGCGCCCCTGGACAAAGAGTTTTGCCATGATGTCCCCATGCCCCCATCATTGGTTTAAAAAGGTATGCTATGGGCTTAACGGGATCTCATAAGCAGCTACTATCCTTTGATATAGCAACCGAGGAGGAAAAGGCTCAGGACAGATCTTTTGCCAACATGGTGGTGAGTGTAGCTCTGTCATTTTCAAATTTGCTGCTAAAGTCCCATACTCAACTTTTTGAAAGAGACAAACAGATGTCCTACAGTAAAGGGTGCTGTGTGTTGCGGCTACAGTTGGGGAAATCATATGACTCATTTGTATAAACTTATTAAAGTATTTTCTTTCTCTCATAATGTAGCCATAAGCATTAATTAAAGCACCAAAGTCTATGTATTTGGACCTATAAAATCTTCATAACCAGCCAAAGCAAAAGGAAAAACTATTGAGCATTTGGAACTTTAAAAATGCATTTTTGAAATGACCCTATTGGAATTGAATATTTTTTTCTTTAGCAAAGTTGGACTCCAAAAAGGAAAACAAAGACTAAGACATAAACCAAATTGCTTATAAGAATTATCCTGTGGCAAGGTTATTTATTTTACTTGGAAGAACCAACATAGAACATATTTGCACTGAGTGACCCATATTTACATATGGTAGAGATAGTACTCAGTTTTAAGAAAATAGTACAAAACTCACGTAAAGTCAGTGTTAGGAACTAAGAATACATTTTCTCATAGAAAAAAAATTGTTGTACATAGTGGAAAAAGTGCTGGGATGGGCACACATAAGGCTAGACAACCTGTGATGAAGCTGAAGAGTGGGCCAAAGGATGCTCACTTGGGTTATGGAGCCTGATCTTATGAACAGGGACTATGGGAACAGGAGACTAGCAGAGAAAAGTGACACTTCCACCTCTGCTGGATGCCTGAGTGCTAGAAATGGGATGTTTTATTTCTTCAAATAAATGCATTTTTATTGAGTATCCTGTGTGCCACACATTATGCTGAGCAAAGGGATGTAATGAACAAGACTGAAGATCCCTGTCCTTGGGAGCAAATACTTTCATGGGCAGGATAGATGATTTAATAAAGCATTACAAGTGGAAGCTTCTGAAATCATAGAAGCACCTGACTCAGCCTTGAGGTATGAAGGTAGGCTTCCCAGAAGAAGGGACATCGAACATGAGACCTGAAGATGAATAATGGTTAGCTATGTGAAGGACTCAGAGGGTCACAGGGGAAAGGAGCGCTCTCCAGCCAGAGGAACCTGTGTGGACAGAGTCTCCAGGACATGAGACATCAGGCTGGTGGGGGTAGGAGGAGAAGGTACTGGGTTCCATTTTGGAAATGTTGACTGACAAGTCTGTGAGATATAGGTTGTCCTGTAAACAGTTGGGCAGGAACATGCAGTTCAGGAGGGCAGCCTGGGCTGAGAGTACAGACATGGGAGTCATCTGCATGTGGATACTGAGAAGGAAGCCAGTTACCCAGGGAGAATAGGACCAAAGAAGCCAAGAAAAAGAGCCAAGAAAGTGGAAAGAGGTCACCAGGGTCAAGGGCTTTAGAAAGGTCATATAAGCCAAGAACCAAAGTTTCCATTGCATTTCATCACGATGTCACTAGTGATTTGGGTAAGAGCAGTTTCATCGTGGGGAGGTGAGCAGAAGAGCAGTGAAGGCGAGAGGAGAGAGTAGAAGGTAAGGGCATGGAAGCAAGAAGTGCAAGCAACTCTTCTGAGAAGTCTGAGAGAGAGAGGGCAAAGCTGGAGTGGGAGGTGGGTTTAAGAAGAGTATTTTTTGTTTGTTTGTTTAGATGGCGAAACAGATTAAAGGAGCCAGTGAAGAAAGAGGTGGAAGATGCTGTAGACAGCGGGAAGGAGCTAGAGTGAGGTCTTTGGGAAGGCAGTGGAGGTGAGATCCAGTAGGCAGAGGACTTAGCTCCAGATGGAAGGATGGTGGAAGATGTGGGTAGTTCAGGGGGCACGGGGGGGGGGGGCGGGGGAGGGCAATGCGGGAGGAGGTATGGAACCGGTGAAGGAAAGCAAAGTGGAGGGAGGAGGCTGGTTTTGAGGTTTGAGGAGAGGGGAGAGCTGCTCCTCACATCCCTTTGCGTGTCTCTTTCCTTAGCCTCCCAGGGTCAGAGTGCCCACCTGGTGTCTTTATCTTCAAGCTGCGCCCTTCCATCCCTACCTGCCACTTAGCTCCCTTTACAGATCATCAGCATTTCCGCTTCGCAATCTAGCTTACGAGGTGTCAGAAGGGAAGCAATCAGATTGAACAAATTTATGCTCAAGTCAGATCGACAGACAGCTCATAACCCTATTTGAGGCATTTGCATTTCCATGGAAAGGATCTTGTTCACCTAAATAAACCTCGTATTCAAGGGGTTTCAAGTAGAGGAATAAATGGAGGGAATAGTTTTAGGCAGCGGGCCCAGATAACTACCTGGAGTCTGCCTCCAGGGCTACCCTCTATCTACAAAGCAATCCGAAGGACAAATGCCAAGGAAACAGAAGAGTCTGTGGGAGACTCTGTGCAGCCAGCTTCCGGATGTGGATGGAACAAGATGCCCGGAGCAAGTTTCTACATGCTCTCCCAGCTAGACCTCTTCCAGGCACCGGAATGACCCGGAGTCTAGAGATCATGGCTCCAGAAACAACCAATCCAATGAAAGCTGGCAAGCACGGCGGGCTTGGCTTCCACACTGTGCATCAGCTTCCACAGCGTTAGGCTCCCATCAGGCAGCGCACATAAGGTATAAAGCAACGCGCCAGGGACAGTTAGAATTGACCTTGCAGACGGTGCCCAGAGATGACCATGGTAGTAGTTTGCAATAGGTCAGCACAAAAGAGCCCTTTATTTTGTTGTCTGTTCCTGCAGCCTGGGGCATTGGAACTATTCAAGTGTGTTAGGCCCGAGGAGTCTTTATACCTATCTGTGAGCTGTATACAAAATGGGGGATGGGGGGTGCCCCCTGTTCCTTTGGGCCCCGGGGGTGCACTAGCGCACATCGAAACTCCACTTTTAACAACCCTGAAGTCTATCAGCTTATGTGCTCAGATGTGGAGTTAAAGATCTTTGCATTTTGAATCAGAAACCAGTTTTTAAAAGTTGTGTGTTTTTTTTTTTATGTTAAAGAAAAACATGCTCATTGTAGAGAGCTTGGAAAACACAAAAAACCCCAAAGACAAAATGAAAGTTATCTATGATTCCGGGTCCCAGGGCTCGTCACGGGAGTCTATTTTGATCCCTTTCATTTTAGTCTTTTACATCTGTCTGTCTGTCTGTGTCTCTCTGTCTCCCTCTGGCACCCTCTCTCTTTCATTAGGGATTGTATCTCTGTATAATTGTGTATCCTGCCTTTCACTTAACTAAATCAGGAAATGTAAAAGCAGTAACAGAACCTCTTCATTTCCACATTTTCTCCTTTTTTTCTGTCTGCCTCTTTCCCTCCCCCTTTGCCAGTTTTTCTTTATTTTGGAGTATTTCCATTTTTATCAAAGTTCAATTCAAAATGTAAAACAGTTTATGCTTTTTGAGTTTTATTTCCTCCCTACACTTGTTAAAATAGACCAGTAAAAAGAGAAGTTTTCCAGATTCTGATAGATCCCCCTCCAACTATATAACTGGTTCAATTTAGAGTCTTAGGATAATGATCTGCCACCATATGTGGGTTATAACTTGAGGTTTGCATAAAAATGTGTCTTGGATTAAGTGACTCTGCCACAGTGCGGGCTAACTGGCTTGTTTCTAGGAAGTTAAATATGCCTGCCTTTGTTTGATCCAGCCAGCAGAGTTTTCTGATGAAGACAAATAGAACAACCAGTTAGGGCCATGACTTCAGGTGTGGTCTCCTCCCAGTAGAGGTGTGCTCTATGTCCAAGAAGACTTTCTACAGGAGAGGCATAATGCCTTGGAAAGCAATTATCTTATTTAAGCCTACACTTGTCTGGGGAGCTGAGGTCAGCCACAAAGCCATTGGAAAAAAAAGAAGTTGTCTGCCATAGAAAGCAGTCTCTCTAGCGGGGGGGTCAGTTTGAACAACTTTGCTTTTGAATCGAGTGACCTCCCGAGACCACGAGCCCGTGTAGATTAAACACAGAGCAGACCTCAGCGCGGGACCGCCCCCTTTCCCTTCCAATCACTCCCATTTCTAAACAAAAACAAAAACAGAAATACTTTCAACTTAGCTTTCCAAAGCCAATGCCCTCCCCCCAAACAGTAACTGTCTGTTACTGCTTCTGCTTGGATTATTTTCATTTGGGTTGTGTTTTTCTGACCGAAGGCCAGGCCCTTGTCTTTGTGTATTTGTAAAGTGCCATGTCTACTTACTAGTCTTCAGAAATTACAGACAAAACCAGGAATGCAAGAGACACTTGCAGCTCAAACCTTGCAACTTTTCTGAACTGATACTCTGCCCAGGAACCAGAGTGGAGTATTTTTATAAGGCTATATTGAAACATTCTAATTTCAAGAAACCAAACTAAGTCTACATTAGCTGACTATAAAACAGTTGGCAGGTGCTCGCATGGTTTGTTGTGATGCCGTGTTAGTGAGTTGTCATTCTTCGGTCCATATAAAGGGGAGCATGTCCTTTCTGGTGAGTGAGCCTCACGACAATTTCATGACAATGATGGTTGAGTTTAGACTTCATGCTGTCCTCTGTCCTTTTTGGTGCCAACCTCCTAGAGATCCAGAAGTTTCTTGGGCATGACGCTTCTCATCTTGTGACATGTATCTGGCTGTGCTCAACTTGCAGAGTTTAGGAGCTGCAGGAAAGAGAGCCCATCATTGGAGAGACACAGAAATGTGAATGTCTGGGCTCAGTCGAGAGGTGCCAGGAGGCCAGGCAAGCACAGCAGAAACACCGCGGAGGCAACGTGGACCAAGCCGCCCACCTCCCTCCTCCCCTCCCTTCCCCTGCCCTTAACGGGATGCGGTATAAAATATGGGCTCTGTAAAGTCTTCCTTTCTTAGGAATTTATTTCCTAGTTCTTTAGAAATAGTTGTATTAGATATCCTCTATTATTTAATAATATCCTCGTGAACTAAAAGACGTAAGTGCTGTATAAAATCAGCCAATTGTGCTAAACGGGCATGGCTACCTGGATAGTGTTGTCATTAGCCTGAAAAGAAAGGCCTTTAAAATTGATATTTTAGAAAGTGTTTGAGTGCGTTTGTTCGGTATTGTGTTTATTCAGTCAAGTTTAATTAGTAAAAAAAAAATTTCCTTCCCTTCCTTCTTTTTTTTTTTCTCTCTCTCTTTCCCTTCTTTCCTCTCTTCTGAATTTTGTAGTAAATTGTCTCCTCCTCACTTTGACAGTCAACACGGCTTCTACCCACACGTCACTGGCTGAAACAAGTCCCGGGGCAAAAAGCTGCCTGCAGTGGGGCAGGATTTCAACGCAGCTATAACGTGAAAATAACTTTCGAGATCTTAATGTCATGAACTCTCTTGCTCAACCCAGTCTGGGAAGTAATTCATGTATGAGGTGGGGGTTGGACAGCCGAATAGACCTGGACGGGATCTGTGCCGAACTGTCCCCTTTTCCAGAGCACAGCCATGACCTCAGAGTCCACAGGGAAGCAGACAAGCCTCGCAAAACTCCTTGCTAGCCGAACTGTCCTAAAATGAGCTGGTGGCTTTTGGGCGGCTTATGTCACGAGAGTGCTCAACCAGGCCTGGGGAAGGCACAATGAGGCGAGGAAACTTTTAGTTGGAAGGTGTATTGAATTTAATGGCCCAGGCAGGGGCAGAGGTCACTGCAACAGAACTCTAAAACAAAATCATCCCACATGGAACACTGCTGTCTTTCTCTTTTAAAAAGCCCTGGAAAATCATAGGCAGAGCCAGA
This sequence comes from Halichoerus grypus, assembly GCF_964656455.1. NCBI lineage: Eukaryota > Metazoa > Chordata > Mammalia > Carnivora > Phocidae > Halichoerus > Halichoerus grypus. Next base: position 98,270,783 of record NC_135713.1, read on the forward strand.
ATATAAACTTTAAAATTTTATTTTTCATTTTAGGGATCAATAACCGAAATATTTAACAATGTACAAACCTCACAAAAAAATCAGGTTTGGAAACTTAACAGTTAAGCTTTCATCACAGATTTTGTTCCAAATGTGCACTGTCAAGGAAAAGCAGTTAAAATATACGTTTTCAAACAATTGTTACTACTATAAGAGGATTTTTTATGAGAACATTGTTTAATATAGTCACATTTCATTTCTAAAAATAGACAAATGACAAAATGATTCACAGATGTTGATTTATGAGGAAAATAGTGAACTGTATAAACTGCAATGTATATGAAGGAAGGGTAGAGGCTCTCATTAAAAGCCATTCCATAAAAAGCACCTCCTCCTGTCGGACTTGGCAGGAAATTCCAAGTCCTGGATGGACCCCCTGCACGTGAGTGTAGCTGGCACATGGCCCTGCCCACGAGGACAGCAACTGATGACATGGGTGTCCCGCGTAACGCTCTCTGACGGGAGTGAGCCCAGGTGAGGGCAGATTTTCTGCGCTGACAAGTCAGAATCACCTGGAATGCTGGTTAAGTGCAGATCTCCGGGCCTCACCCCGAGAAACTCGGCTTCAGTTTGGAGCCCCCCAGTCTGTATGTTGAGCCTACGTTCCAAGTCCTTCTGCTGCAGGAAGAGCACGAACCACACTTTGAAAAACACTCCCCTGAAAGGCCCCAGGGAAGTCATTTCCCCAGTGTCAGAATTGTGCCCGCCCGCAGTTGTCAACTGGGGTTCATCTGGTGCTTCCAGTGGTTTTTATTAATACCTGAGGGAGTCTTCAATACCCATGCCTTTGGGGAGCCACAAAAGGAGTCATTAGAAATGGCCAAGGCCACATTATGGATTGAGTCTGTAAACTGTTTACTAACAATTAACTTAAGCGTAATTACATAGATCAGACTGCCATTAATAGAGAATGTGGTTCTGGAAACACACCTCATCCCTGCTGTGCTATATTGTCTTACTGTCAACAAACTCACTGCCCTCCTGACTCAGCCACACCCTAGTGGTTGTCCCTGGGAGACGGAATTTCCTGCCCCATTGCAGGCAGCTTTTTGCCCCGGGGACTTGTTTCGGCCCGTGATGTGCAGGTAGAGGGTAGAAGTCGTAATGCCCTTGTGAGCAGAAGATTGATTGATTGATTGATTAACGTATAATGTATTTGTTTCAGGGGTACAGGTCTGTGAGGGATGGGGTGGCTGGGTGACGGACGTTGGGGAGGGTATGTGCTATGGTGAGCACTGTGTATTGTGTAAGATGATGAATCACAGACCTGAGCAGAAGCTTTAAAAGCCGCGGTGTCGTTCTGCGCTCTGTCTCCCCACCTCCCACATAGGAACTGCTCCTCCAGTGTGTACCTGAGCCAGAAAGACTGGGAGGGGAGCTACGCATGACCTGCACAGAAGCCGCAGGTTCTGGGAGTGAGAAATCCCCCCCCCCCCAGGCTGCCTTAAGCCCTGGAGTCCGAGGGGGTGTTTGGGCCTGCCGCCTAACTCAGCAAAACCAGCCACTAATAGGTAATACGGCTGCTCATCAGTACCAGCGAAATCCTAAGCTGCTGTGGTGAAGGGAAAGGTCTTGGTCCTGAGTCCGTCCGAATGTTCTTGTCATCTGAATTCTTTGTGCTCCACACCAGCGTGTGTTGCCTTTGAATGGCCTATTTCGTATTAACTGCAGAAAATCATAAGGCGTCTTATAAATGCTCCAAGTTCAGGGTTGAAATTCCAGAACGTCATCAGCTCTACCTCTGTAAGTTAATTCCTTATTGCAAAGAACCTAGGAAGTTCCCTCTACTTCCCAAATACTTGGCAGAGTGGCCTGCCACCGGTTACTGATGAGCAGGACCCCCGTCTGTATGTGGGGCGCTCCAGCCTCTTGTGTAACTCTCCGTGCCAAGCATGCTGGGTCTGTCTCAGTGTCTCCATGGAGCCATGGCAATGAGAGATGGTGTTTACTTGCCTTTACTTTGTGGCGAGAGAAAAAAATTTTCCACTTGAGACCATGCTTTTAGAGCTCCAGTATGGGCTTCAGAAGATTTCCTGTATAACATTACCAAATATCTCTGTGGAAACGGGGGTGTTACTGTTTCACCATGTCATGTCTCCACTGCGTGGAGCCAGCGTCCTTACATCGTCATCGGAACACACCTGTGAGTTCGGGAGGGTGGGAGAGAAGAGGGTGCGTTGTGGCTAGCTCACCCAGCATTTCCCGGATGTCACAACCCATTTTTGCTCCAGGGCTTCTGGGTAGTGAGGGACCTACTTTTCTGCTAATCGCATCTAGATTTTGCCATGTCAGCTTCCAAATTTTCTAGGCTGTGTTGGGCTCACACCCTGGGGCTAGTTTAGGCATAGACAAAGGAATTTATTCAAAGATTGTGGTTCGCAGCTTGACCTTAGAAAGGCCTGGTAGCAGGAGTTAGAGAATCAGTGGGAGCCAGCCCAAATTCTCACTCTCCAGATCTCTCTGCAGTTGTCCGTGGTCTCCACCTTCCCCTGCTCCTCAGCCCCGATGATGGGGTGAGGCTGCCTCTAGCTCCAGAGCCCACATGTTCTAGTTCCAGCCTCAAGCCCAGGAGGGACCTTTCCATTTAGTCTCGCTTCCCACGATTACCCATTCAGCACATATCTATCGAACACTTGCTATGTTCTAGTCACTGCTGTCGGTGCTTGGGATATGGGAGGGAAGAAGGAGATGCCTGTGGGGTGGGAGATGGGGTCCAGAATCATGGTCCATACATATGGTTGTCAGGGGCTCAGCTCTATAGATCTCATAGAGGCCCCAGTAAGAAGAGTCATCGTCAGCCGGGCAGACACCCCAGAAGGTGACACGCGTACAACCAAAAAGAAAATGCCAAATGGGAAAATTGTGCCTTTTTAGTTCACGCACATGGGCATGATCTCATACGACATTTTTCATTCACGTTCCAGCAGTGCATTACAAGCCTAATGCTATCACTCCTTCTTAGTTCTCTTTACTCAGAGCCAGGTTGATGATTCATGCTCTTAAGTTCATTTCACAGAAAAACAAAAAAGCAAAAACAAGCAAACAAAACAAATGGGGGCAATAAAAGAAAGGAGTTAGATGAAGTCAGTGTTGCTTGGGCGCCACTCCTACGAATTCTTTGGCAACCAATGGATTCCTGAAACATGGTCAAATGACCACCAGAGTTCACTTCTGGAATGAATTAATAGTTTTCTCACAGCATCTCTCAAAGCTGTCTCAAAGCTACACTATTTTTGTGACACGTTCTATTCAACTTTGTTTCCAAGGAGAAGCAGTGGGCCACTGTTCTAAACCTTACTTCTGCTCCTTCTGGCTACAGTAGGCCTCCCGTCGGAAGTTTATAAAGCTGTGGTGTGAAGGGCTATTTTGTAACTGAAAATATGTGTTTGGTTTTGACGTTGGTAGAGTGAAAACAACCAGACCCAGAGCCCGAAAGGAGCTGCTCCAGCCCTGCTTTGCAACCAAGAGGCAAAGTAGAACCAGGAGTGAGAATAGAAATGAGGTATTGACCTGACACAGCCATAGAAGTTGCCAAGAAAATCCTGGAGACTCATTTCACTGGAACATGCAGTGACTTCATAATAAAGGGCAGTTACGCTTAGAGAAAGAAGAAAACGTTTGCAAGTGGTAAATTAGTCCAATAAAGAGTAAGGACTGCTGACCCCGGTCCCCAGAGACAGACATTAACCCATTAACACCCAAAATGCATGTGAGCCTCAGAAGTTACTTCACAGAGCATAAGATGAATGATCTCTAGGGAAAGGAGGAGGAAATTCAGGCAAAGAAGATCACCCAAGCAAAGACCTGGAGACAAGAAATAACACAGATTGTTTCAGGAGGGGCTGTGCATTGTTTCTGGCTCACACTGTAGGGTAGGCAGTATGAGGGACAAGGTTGCAGAGGCAGACAGTGTTGATTTAAGAAACTTGACTTTATTCTGTAGGTACGGGAAATCAACGAATGGCCTGATTTGGGTTTGGCTGTTGATGGGAGACAATCCCCCCTGAGTTTCTCACTTTTTTTGCATGTATTGCGAATGAAGTACTAACTGCCCTTTGGTTCTGGATTATTCTTTCAAGGATGTTTGTTCCAAGGATCCTAGGTTCCAAAGTGTCCTTGGAAGATGGAGATAGTGACTCTCTTTGGAGCAAAAGGCAGGCAGCTTTGCTTACAGCTGCTATAAATATTCCCTTATTCCCTAAGCTTGGGGTTTCTCAGTTGAGGCAAAAATCCCACTGTTTGTAGCTTCTGCCTGAGTCACTCTGTGTTGTCCCTGTGGTTCTCAGGGAAGCAAGGGGAACTGAGATGAACACGGGCTTCAAGGTGCTTGCTATGCTGGGAGTTATTAAGCCCTTTATCTCTGACCCAGGAATCTTGTGTATTCTGTCAGCATCCATGAAACTGCTAGAATCCAAGCTAACTTATTGGCTCACAAGTAGGGTAAATCCTAGAACCTTCATGGTTCTTTTTTTTTTTTAAAGACTTTATTTATTTGACAGAGAGACACAGCAAGAGAGGGAACACAAGCAGGGGGAGTGGGAGAGGGAGAAGCAGGCTTCCCGCTGAGCAGGGAGCCCGATGCGGGGCTTGATCCCAGGACCCTGGGATCATGACCTGAGCCGAAGGCAGACGCTTAATGACTGAGCCACCCAGGTGCCCCGAACCTTCGTGGTTCTTGACAGCTATATGTTGGTCCAATATTCTGGAGGCTATTGCAGTGATCCAGGTGAGAGATAAATTCCTTAACTAGGGCTGCGAAAGTAAGTATGGAGAGGAGGCAGTCGATTCCAGAAGTATGTAGAAAGTAAAACTGCTAGGACTTGTGATGGTTTGGATTGGAAGAGTTGGTGAAGGAGGATGGTCATGGATGATGTCAGCTTCTAGCTTGGGTGTTTGAGTCACCTGGACTGGAGCTTCTGACTAAGAGAGTGTTAGGGAAGGAATCTGGCTTCTACTCCCAAAGTAGAATGAAGAGTTCAGTTTTATACAGGTTGCCATTGAAGTGCTCGTGGGACCTTTAAAAGGGGATGGCCAGAAGACACCTTAACGATGGGTGTCTGAAACTCAGGGGGAAATACCAGGACTGTACAAGATTCGGGAGGCCTCAGCCTGGCAGGGGTGTGGTAGCCAGGCTCCAAGATAGCTCCTAATTGTCCCTGCCTCCTAGTATTTTCTCTTGTGTAGTTCATCCTTCATTGTATCGGAACTGGTCTGTCTCATCAGTAGAACACAGCAGAAGCGATGGGGTGTGACTGCCAAGCTTAGGTCATAGAAAACACTGTGGTTTATGCCTTGGTCACTCTCTTGATCATTTGCAAGAGGGGAAATAGGCTGCCACGTAGTGAGGACCGCATAGAGAGATCCATGTGAATGACCCACTGTGGAAACAGATCCTCCAGCCCCAGTGGAAACTTGAGAAAACTGCAGCTGTCTGTCACCTTGATTGCAACCTCCATGAGAGATCTTGAACCTGAACCACGCAATTGAGCCAGTCTCAGATTCCTGATTCTTAGAAAGCAACTATGTGAGATGATAAATGTTTGCTGTTTGAAGCTGCTAAATATGGGGGCAATAGAGTGATAGAGGACTAATACAGGTGGTAACTGAAGTTGTGACCTCGTTCAGCCCCCTTCACTCTCAGCAGGTGATCCCCTCCCTGGCTTCTTAGAGCAAGGATGCCAACAGGCTGTAACTGTCTCGGTTTCCCCCTCCATCACTCCCACCTCTCAACATACTAGCTCTGCGCTATGCTTACCTTGCCTCCGGTCTTAAAGAAGACTCACATGTCTGGCTTTGCAGCAAAATAAAGGCTTTCCCACTCTACTCTGTGTGTTCACTTCCCAAGGCTGCCATCACAAAATACCACAGACTGGGGTGGCTTGAAACAACAGGCGTTTATTCTTTAATAGTTCTGGAGGCTAGAAGTCTAAAATCAAGATGTCAGCAGGGTCATCCTCTCTCTGAAGGATTGAGGGAAGGAGATGTCCCACATCTTCTTCTTGGCTGCAGTGTTTGCCAGCAGCCCTTGAGGCAGCCGCATCGGCCCTGTTTCTGCTCCATCTGCACACAGGCCCCCTTCTCTCTTGAACTGCCTCTTCTGTTCTTAGAAGGACACCAATCATATTGGATGAAGGGCTCACCTGACTCCAGTAGGACTTCATCTTAGTTGGTGTCTTATTTATATCTGCCACAACCCTGCTTCCAAAAAAAGGTCCCATTCTGAGTTTCCAGGGGCTGAGACTGGTTCAGGCTCTCATCATTTGTCATCAGACCAAAGCCATGTTCTCCTCACTTGTCTCCCACCCTCTACCTGCCCTCGCTCGATCTTCCCCACTGCTGCCAGAATCCTCTTGCAACTCATTTGGCCTTGTTGCTCTTGTGCTTCAACCCCTCGCTAGCTCTTCTTTGCCTTCAGGATACAATCCAAAATTTCTCCACAGCCCATAAGGGCTGTCGCTAGATCCTGGCCCACCTCTGTCCTCTGAGGGCCACTTCATACTCATCTACCAATCTCTTGTCCCTCCTACTGTTTAGCCTAATCTCCAGCCACAGGATTACTTACTTCACACATGCTGAGTTCCTTCAGGCTGGGGTGGGGGTGGGGGCTCTGCCTCCTTCTCTCCTTCTTTCAAAACTTGGAGAGGCCTTGAAAATGCACCTCTCAGATGTCTCACGACAAAACAAAACAAAACAAAACAAAGCTGTCTTTGTTTGCAGATAACATAACCATCTATGTGGAAAACCCCAAAGAACGGATAACAGCAAAAACAAACAAACCCTCCCCAAACAAATTTGCCACTGTAGCTGGGCGGCAGAGCTCAAGGTGACTATGCGAAGCCTATCTCTTGATTCTTCCTCGTTCGCTATCAGACAGTCTTAGTAACTCCTCCTCTGGCCCTTCAATATACTTGCACAGATCTGTGTTCTAACACTTTCCACACTGTGAGGTCATGACTCGCTGATACTTGTTAGCGACCCCCCTGGTCTGCCAGGTCCTTGCATGCACGAGCGAGTGTGGCTCAGACCCCTCTCTGTCCAGATACTCAGCACCTTTCCCAGCGCGTACAACTCCTGAACTGTTGGTTCAGTGTTGTGTGCGCGTGAACAGAGAGTGGGTTACTCTTCCAAAAAGCCTCCTGGTGAAAATCTCATTTCACCTGCCATTTTCCAACAAAGCTCTTTTTGCTAAAGGAAAGGAGAAATGCGTATGATAGTCTCAAGAGGGTCACTTCTCTTTTGAGAAACATTATTTTACTTCACTCTTCAGAAACATCAAAATCTGTGCTAGAACCAACTGTGCTAGGACAGTGCTATTCTATTTGATATGTCTAATCATCTTAGAGACGGCCAGCAAACAATTAGAATTCAGCCCCCAAATGTGTATACGACAAATAGATGACATCACATCACATCTGGATTCTAACATCGTCTCAGTCCTAACGTCAACAGAATGGTTTTTGATACGATTTCATGCTGTATGGAAAATTGTTGCCAAGTGCCATACCAGAGGAGCTGCCAAATGGCCTCAGGAAGAGGAATGTGCCAGAAATCATGAGTCCGTGCTGACATGGAAGGAGCCCCGAGAGGGGAGCCGGCCAGGTGCAGCAGCGGAGTCCGTGGGAACAGGTGGCACAAGGAGGGCGAGAGCGTAAGTGCGGTGTGCGCAGCTTCCTTCCCTGACCGCGCGCGCTGCCTGGGGCTCTGAAGGGGCCAACGTGTCTGTTACACTCACCGGGGGCTCACCTTTGCAATCCAGGCCACACTGGTGGAGAGGGACGAGAATGCCTGCATGGGGCTCATCCTTGTCAGCGTCAGCTACTTTACAACTGCCCCATTTCCTCTCCGTGGTAATTCAGGTCAAAAGTAGGACAAGTTTTGGGGCGCCTGGGTGGCTCAGTCAGTAAAGCATCTGACTCCTGATCTCAGGGTCGTGAGTTCAAGCCCTGTGTTGGCCTCCATACCCTACATTAAAAAAAAAAAAAGTAGGACAAGTTTGTCTCCTCCTCCTTCCTAAATTATTCACTTTTGTCCTTTTTACCTAGAATCGCTTTTTTTTACTACCTCCATGCAGTACTCATTAGGCATAGAGGAAAATGGGCTTATCACCAAATGAATGGATACTTTTTTAGAGCAATAGCCTGAAATAAGACCTAATACACTGCCCCATATCATGTCTACTTGAGGTGAACTCCGTGTGGTGGGTAGCGTTTCCTGTGGGGGTGTCTTCTTCTCTCTAGGAACCACATTACCACTGGCACACAGCAACTGTTTATATGAAATTTTGGATTAATACATTTTATTCACTTTTACCTTATCTGCAACAAACTTAAAAATTAAGACTCATTTTTGGGGCACCTGGCTCGTGCAGTCAGTGGAGCATATGACTCTTGATCTCAGGGTCGTGAGTTCAAGCCCTACGTTGGACCTAGAGCTTACTTTAAAAAAAAGGGGGGGACTCACTTTTCATTTGCCGATTACATCATATCTGAGATACTTCCCCACACCAGTAGTTTATGAACACCCAGAGAATGAAAATTAATTTTATTTCAAAACACAAAGACAATAAGCCTGCTGAGCAAAATATGATTACTCTCCCCACCCAAATATAAATTTTCATCTTAATCAGCCCTATTGTCTAACAGCTCTGGTTTTTCAGTTCCCATTGGTTGAACGGTCTGCAGCACAAGGCTTGCCTCTTGGTCTGCGTCCTTGAGGGTTAACTAAACCCTTTATTGGTAGCTTTAGACGCAGATCTTACTCTAGACCTTGGGAGAAGATTTGGCCCAATTTAAAAACTGATTGTAATGAAATAAATGAATTTTTGGACAGCTTATTCTCTCTTAAAACCCTAATCCACCACTTTAAAATTTAAAAGGACCTCACATCAAGAAGTCATGGGAGCTCCTTAGAGCCCCATTTAAACTCTCTGTTAGCATCAATTAGGAGGGGTTGTTAATGTGTCTCTACAACACTGATTTATTTAGAGAATATCATATGTTTGAGAGCTGCCTTGGCAAGGAACTCTTTGCTAAACATAGAGATACACGCTCCATGCCCACTGGGCTCACATAAAAGGGAAAAAATACGCAATAGGGGTTTACCTCAGTGGGGTGAGGCTTGATATTTTCCAGATGGTGACACCACAAGTGAGTTCAATAGAAATATCTTTAGAAAAAGATGCTCGAATATTAAATAAGCAATGAATATACATCAAGCACTGATCTGCTGCGTCTCTTGACATCTGGGCTGGGAGTGTCTCTTGTCCCCAGCTGCAGATGGGGTGGTCTCCTCTGGCAGTGGGAGGCCCCATTAGATTTCCCATTAGGGAGATTATTCTGGCAGGGTAAATTCTAGAACTGGAACGTTGTCCACAAATAGATTCGCGACTTTTCTTGGAGTGAGGAAGGGGGAAAGAGGAGAAAGCTGCAAGGGAGAGATTTTTCTTGATAGCAGGAGTGAAATTGTATGCATCGAGTCTGAAAGATCAGGCATTTCCTTCTGAATCTAGAGAAGGGGTCAGTAAACACAACAGTCCGAAAACATAAAATGGAGTTGGTCAAAATGGTGTTCATGAAATAGCTCAGAAACAAGCTGACCAAGACTCCAGAGAGTCGTCAATAAAACAAGAGACCATCGAAAGGGAACATGAGCGCGTTCTTCGGGAGACAGGGACAGGCAAGATGGCTGCCTTACATCAGGCACCCTATAGGTCTATGTCCAGGGAAATAGAGGCCATGACCATAGTCTCACTGTATCACCTACTGTGCCAGTCCGTATGTGTGCGCGTGCACTGGCAGACAGAGTTCAGGAGGCCCCAGAAGAGGAGGGGGAGGGGGGACGTCCTTGGCCTCAAGCACTGCTTGCCTGGTGCCTGCCCGATCTCCTTCTACCCTTATTAAGAAGGCCTGAGGCCTTTCTTCCGGTTTTTGCCTAAGGTATATAGAACGTTCAAGATAAATGAGTACTGCCAAACTATTGGGTTTTGACGTCACGCACTGTCAGTGGACAGTTTTAGAGTTGTGTGCATGTGCAGTGCTCTCAACCACTCCAGCCCAGTTCCCCTCAAGAGCAGCGCCAATGAAGTTTTAAGGCTCACCCACGTGAGCCAGAGCCAGAAATCTTCCAGAGTCTTCATACCGTCATTGATGGATTGCCCTTTAAGGACCTATTGAAATGTCTTTGAAACCCTGACCTCTAGCAGTATTTCCCAAACTCCCTTTAAGATGAAAATTACCTGGGCTGCTCCTTACACCACAAACTGCTAGGCTGCAACCCCAATCTGGTGAAACAAAATTTTCTGGAAATGACACATGGTAATCAACGTATTTAACAAATGCTCCAGGTGACATTTATCATCCGGGTTCTCAACCGTGAGGGGCTTTTGAAAAATGCCTGGGCCCGAATCCAGTGCCCCAGCGGTGCAGCAGTTCAGCCGTGGGACACACAGCTATCAGTGAGTTTTCCTTGGGGGGTTCTGGTCAGTAGTCCAGCGTTACTCTGGGGGGCAGCCGGCGCCTTAGCTGCGCTTGGAAGGTGCCGAGTCGAGTTGCCTGTGTTTGACTCTGGGCCGCGTGGTGGCTTGCTGCCTGTGCACCTCCAGGCTGAATTCATTTAATTTCCCCAAGCTTCTGTCTCCTCAGCTCTGCCACAGCAGCTACAAATATGACTTCTCTCCTGTGGTTATTTTGAGGATTAAAGAGAGAATTTGTAAAATATCTGGCGCATTGCAAGCACTCAGTAGATTTTTAGCTTTAATTATTAAGAACTGGGGACACAGGGGTGCCTGGGTGATGCAGCTGGTTAAGCGGCCGACTCTTGGTTTGGCTCAATTCGTGATTTCAGTGTCGTGAGATCGAGCCCCGCATCCAGTTCCATGCTCAGTGCGGAGTCTGCTTGAGTTTCTCTTGCCCTCTTCCTCTGTTCTTCCCCCTCCTCTAAAAATAAATAAGTACATCTTAAAAAAAAAGAACTGGGGACACAAAGATGGATAAGATGTGACCCCTGTGCCCTCAGGGAGTTTGCCGTCTCTTGGGAGAGACAGACATATGCCATAGGAGCAATATGAACAAAGCCAGTTGAGCTCAGAAGGGATGGTGAGTTTCACTAGCTGAAGAAAGCGGTAATAGGAACATGCATGGGAGGTGACATTTGAAGAATGGGGACTATCTAGCTTGGCTGAGAAGGTGGCAGATAGGCAATCCCAGTAGCGAGAGCAGACCATGAGCAGAGGGCGTGCATGGTGTCTCAGGAGATGATGTCTCGGGGTGGCCAGCCTTAGTGTACAGGAGATGAGTCTAAAAGGCAGTTGGGATCAAATTATGAAGTCCCATAAAGGCTGTAATGAGAGTTTTGTTCTTTTGTCAATGGGACCACTCACCGGGGGATTTGGGTTTGATAAGTGATGTAACTGGATCTCTGTTTTAGAACCATAATCCTGACAGAAGCACGCAAGATGAGGATGCAGAATGGGGGGATATGGGAGGTGGGGTGAAGTCTGAAGGGAAAATTTCATTAATTCATTCAGCATATATCTTTGAGTGCCTACTGATGCCAAGTACTAGATGCTGATACACAGCAGTGAACAGAACAGAGTCACCACCCCCACGGTTAGAAGGTGGCTGCAGTAGTCGAGATGGGTGATGGGGAGGCCTGACGGGGACAATATATTTTCCTCGGGAGGAAAAGTAATCCAGACAAGACTAATACATCAGAAGACGAGGGAAACTATATGGCATAGCATGGCACCAAGGGGATGCATCCGGGAGACCACAAATCAGCGTTTCCCATTCTAAGGCTCCCACTGATAAGGAAGGTCTGTGAACTATTTTCAGTTATTTAAAAAGCTGAATATAAATACACACTAAGTCATTCGTATTAAGAAGGCACATGCTAACTATGCTGGCTGTATGTGGCTGTGTAACAAACTGCCCCAAAACTTAAGTAGCCACCACTGGCCTAAACAAACCACCGTGATGCTGTATCTCACATTGTGTGGCAGTTCTTCTACTCCACGTGGCCTTCACTGAAGTCATGAGGCAGTGCTCAGCGGGCGGTCAGCCTGGTCTGGAGGCTCCAAGATGGCTTCATTCACATGCCTGGCACCTTGATGAGGATAGCTAGAGGCTGGGCCCCACTGGGCTCCTCTCCTTTTCCATGTTGTCTCTCTGGAGGGTAATTAGACTTCTTCCACGGCAGCTTCTAGTTCCAAAAGGCCTCCAAGAGGAAACTGCTGGTTCTCTTCCAGGTTCAGCTGAGAACTTGTGTTACATCACTGTGCTGCATTCTGTTGGCCAAAGTAGTCACAGGCCAGCCCAGATAAAGCAAGGGGAAGCGAGAAGATTATCAAAGAATTTGTAGCCATCTTCAATCCAACACATCAGTTAAAACTGGTCGTTTCTTTGCCTTTAAAAGCTGGAATTATACTGCCCTAAATTGTAGTCTAAGTTATATACCCTAAGTTATAGAAGCATAAGACATCATCAGTAGTAGTGTCTGATTAATTCAGGTGGACACAAATTTATCAACACATGAGGCCCTTGGAAAACATACTTCCCCCACCATGGTCTACCAACCCTTGCCTATCCCCTCACAACTTGTGCTCCTTCTCTGTCACTGTGACCCAATCCCCATTCCTTCCTTTAGTTCCTTGATCTCTCCAAGCTTTGTCCCACAATAGGGCCTTTGTGCATGCTTACTTTTCTATTTTTTATGGACCAGCCCATCTAAGTAGGCTCCTCATCCAGTCCTACCATCTCAAGTCATTCTCTAAGGCTGCCCTATTTATGTTTCTCTTAGTGTTTTCACAGTGCCTCCTCACACACTAGGATATAATTCCACTCAGGTAAGAGATTTACTGTTTGGCTCCTTGCTGTATCCCTAGCACCTGGCACAGTGCCGAGGTGGAGCAGGCAGTCAATAAATATTTCTTGAATAAATGAGCCTCTGTCTCAAGCGTCCCCATAAAGTTCTGCCATCACCTATCAGGAACAGAGGAGGAGACTGCCATGTTGGAAGGATGCCACTCATGACTTGGCAGAGACCATGCTGAGGGTGCCAAGCCGTGATCCTGGCAGAACATACTCATTGGCCCACAGAGGTTGCAAGTGAAAAAGACTAATGGGAAATGCTATCAGAAATGTCAGCCTGAAAGTTGGGCGTTTATAAACCATAACAGATGGCAAAGCTCCTTCTATACCCATTTCCTATACCCTATTTCCCATAATCATCCCTGTGTTGCCCTGTGGACCTTTGAGTACTTTGGTGTGAGGCTGAAGGGGTGGGAACTGTTTTGGAGGCTGGACTTGACATTTGGTATATGGAGTTATCTTCATCTGGAATCAGCTGGGTTGTAAGGGAGAGAAACCTACCTAAAGAACTTAATAAAATGAGCAAGCAATCTTACAGGCATTCAGAACTAGAAAACCAACGTCATCTGGCCATAGGGGTCTGAACCAGGAAATCAAGAACTAGGCTCGTCCCTCCTTCTCTCATGCCTTGGCTCTGCTCTCCCACTTCTCTGCACAGAGCAGCTTCTGCTGCTTCCTGGGGTTGACCACCTCGTGACTTCAGCTGGCAGAGGGACTGACTCCAGCTCTGACTCCCTATGACCTTTGGTTCATCACCATCCATCAACAGGCTGACTCAGTCTTTGTCACCACATGCAAATGCTCTTGGGAGGAGGATTGGCTCAGCTGGTCCATAAACTGACTCCCCATTGGGTCAGGTGTCTGTCCTGGGTCCCATCATCTCAGGCCAGATCCCTGAGTAAAAGAGGCAGCTGAGGCTAGGGGTGCGGGCAGGGTTTCAGCAGTGGGGAGAGGGAAATGGACCAAATAAAACAAAGTTCTCTTGAATGTAACCCTTGTACCACCTCACCTCTAGTTGTACTGTTAAAAAACAGCCTCAGTGATGTGAGAAGAAAGTAAAAATAGCATTACCATCATTTAAGAACAGTTCCCAAATATTGCTCAGATTTAATAAATCCAGTGGAGTCTTAGTTCAAAATAGTAACTAAAATTTATGATTCTACTGCCCCTAATCCAAGCAAGTCCCATTTTAACCTTCTAAGACTTCTTTAAGACTATTTATCCTGAAGTATCTTTAAACTCCCTGAATGACTCAAATGGAAACAGGCCAAGTAACATTTCATTTGCCTTAAATATTCCATGAACTCTAAGTGATTTTTGTGTTTGAATTTTAAAATAAAATATATTGTGTTTTTTATATGTATTTGCTCAGTAGGCATATAGATTGTACAGTTTTGTAAAGTTAACCAAAACCCTAATGATTGAGTCTAGTGATGACTTTTTACAAATCTGTTTCTTAAAAACCACCTTCAAAAAGAATGAAGTCGTGCTTCAAGTTAAACCAGAACGACACCACAGACAGAGTTCAGTGGCGATCCAAAGCTGAAGGGTGTCATAGTTTCTGCTTCCTTAATGATACATTCACAGGAAAAATAAAGAAAGTTATTAAGAAGGAGGACTTTGGTCTGGAAGACTACATGGTAAAATGTCAGTGTACTTTGCCTGACTCAAAATGAAACCTCCAGAGCCTAGATAGCGAGGTGCCTGTCTCAGCTCTCACGCACTTCCAGGAGCAGGAACTGAGACAGAATGTCCTGAGGAGCAATTGGCAGCACACTCTCACCACTAATCAACTCCTGGAAACTCACCATCAATCACCATTCCACCACCTTGAAACAGATCTGATGAGTAAACCAATACTCAAGGAAGGAGGTAGGAATCAAAACAGAGAATAGCAGCATGGCTGGTAGAAAAGCGCCTTGGAGTTACAGAGGAAGCGTAAATCTCAGTGTTGCTGCTTGCTGGTTGTATTTTTAGAAAACACCTTGTACAAAGGAGGTACTCAATCAATAATAATCATTACTATTATGAAAATGCAAACACAAAGGTAGGTCCATCAGGGTCCCAGCCTTGTTGATGTTAAGACCCTTTAGGTAATGGTTTCTGTCCGGTTGTCAGGTGGCTGTGTGCTTGTGCCACACTTCTTTAATCCCAGATTTGTGTCCTAAAAGCACAGCACCCCTCCTGCCTCCGAGTCTTCTTCACTCCCACCCAGTGAGTCCCTTCATCCAAATGCCTTCCCACCTCCCTGCCCACCATCTTGTGAGGCTCAGCCCAAACCACATATCCAATGGTGTGCTAGTACCCAGCTCTCCAAAAAGAGCCCAGATTTATAGAGTTTGCTGATTTCTATGTTGTACTCTCATCCCGGCTGATTTTTAAGATACCAAAGATTCAACAACTGGCTAACAAAATTCTTGAATATTCTCTTTAAGTGTGGACTGTGCATAATGACCTCCTTTCAAAGAGGACAGCATGGAAAGAGGGGGGAAAGAGTAATTTTACAGTGGGGGAATCTGACAAACACTATCTCAGCAAGGTGATCAAGATCAACACCAGCAGTGATAACCCATGGTGATTGTATGTACCCTTGATATAGTGTGATGAAAACAGCACTTTAACTCTGAGGTCTTCTTCCACAAAATGCAAAACTCCACTCTAATCATGAGGAAAACCTCACAAAAATCTCAGTGGGGAAAATATCTGAATCAGTATTCCTCAAAATTGTCGAGGTCATCAAAACCAAGTAAAATCTCAGCAGCTGTTGTAGTCAAGAGGCACCTCAGTAGAAATGACCACAAAATGTCATGTGGTATCCTGGACGGGATCCTGGCTTTGAAAAAGGACGTTAAGTACAAAGTAAAGAAATCTGAATAAAGTATGGACTTTCGTTGGTAATAATGTATCAACATTGGTCCATTAATTTTAACAAATGTGTCATATAAATATGAGACCTCAGTAACAGGGAAAATGGATGCGGAGTATATGAAACTCTGCACTATCTTTGCATTTCTTTGTCAGTTGAAAACTATTCGAAAATAAAAAGTTGATGTAGAAATATTCCTAAATATTTTAACCATTGGGTCTCAGAGGTTAATATGCCACTCTATCCCCTGAGTTCATCTGAGCCTTGCATCTCACCGGAGCATGAGAACCTGGGGAGCGGAGCATGAGCTCTTCTCAGCGGTGTGACCCCAGAGGTCCTTACAGCTGAGGGCACGGAGGACGTGCCCTGGGTGCTGAAGCTGTACTCTAAACTGCAAGACACCTGGGAGTAACTAACCAAGAACATTCAACTTAACTCTCTCTCTCTCTTTTTTTTTTTTTACATCTTCCCATCTGGATTCTGATCAAGTATTGGGCGCTGTGGCACATTGGAGCCAGTAACATGGCTTCTAACTAGAATGCCCAGCTCTGTTGCTTCCTAGCTGTGTGGTCTTCAGCAAATGAAGTAATCTCTCTGAGCCTCAGTCTCTTTGTCCAGACAAGGGGAGTGGTAATGATATCTTCATCACAGGTTTTTAGGATGACTAAATGAATGAATCCGTGGAAAGTGCTTAGAATAATATTTGGTGCGTGGTACAACTTCTGGGAAAGTTGGCTCCTATGATTCCATTGCTGCCATCCATGCCCTGGAGCTGAAAATGTTTAGCCCAAATGCATAACCTGCTTTAAGCTCTTGGCTCAGCTTCAGCTGGGCTTTGCTCGAACTAACTCTTCTGTTGCTAACACTTGGTGTCCTGACTTGTTCCCTGTTCAGTCAGTATATAGGCTCTGGGCATTCTCTTTTCGACATCTTTGAACCTGCAAACTGCCAACTTCCCTTCTATTTTAGTTTGAAATCGCTGTGTGGCATGAACTGGTGAGAACTGTCACACAAACATGTTTCCGTTTACTCATGAACTCAAATATTTAGATTCTAAAGGAAGAGAGACTTTTCCTTGCAGTCTCTCTTTTTAGCCACCTTGGAGGAGTGGGAGGATGAAGAAACTTGCAGAAGAAAGGAATCCCAAAGAAACAACTTTAGGAGCTGAGATGAGCCAGAAATTCAATATATTTAGGACTCCCTTGTGAAAACACAAAAACAAAAATAAAAATGCCTCCCACTGCTTCAACATCTCTATTCCTCTGATGCCCCCCACCATTCTCTTTAAAAACAAATGGAAAAAGCCAAGTGTTGATGACAGTCGCTGGGGGGTTAGAGTATGTTCCAGTAAAGAAGAGGCAAGCTCTTTCACAAAAGATGAGCTCTTGTCTTGACTGACAAGGCCTTAAAAACAAAAACCACAAGTTAACTCTGGTGTGTGTGTGTGTGTGTGTGTGTACTCACAGATAGGTGGGAGGAGGGTTCCACAAGAGTCTGGATTTGATTTGCAGGATTATAAATTATCTCAAATGTTTTGAGAAAAGTTTTGAGGATTTGGTGGGTATTTGAGAATGAAAAGTTTTATTTGAGAGACATTTAAGGATTAAGCATTGGTTATTTGGGAAACATTTAGGGCAGACTCTGTCCCTAGCTACTTTCATGAGTCTTCTTTGTCTCTAGGAAAGTCTGAAGTTCTTTAGAAGAGAAATTTGCTCCTGAGATTCCGGAGTGGTAACGAGTGTGGTCTTAACTATAAAGAAACAGACAAGTGAAAAAAATCTCAAATGCTGCTTGAAATTCTTGAACTGGATGACCGTATCATCCACTCTGAAATTTGAAGATTCTGTATGTTGTATACATATTTTAAAACATCACACCAACTTTTGGACTATGCGGGACAACTTTCTTCTTTTAAAAATTTTTTAATTTAATAAATGTGATTGGTATTTCATTTTAGTCTTAAATTCTTTGCTTACTAAGGGGCTATACATCTTTTTGTGTGTGTATTTCCTGGCCTGTGAATTGTTTGTTCATATTGTTTTTCACATACATATTTTGGAGTTTTAAGGTTTTTTTTCTTAGCAATTCATAACCCCCCCCTTTTTTATTATGGAATATTTCAGATTTAATGAAAATAACAGATATACTTAGAACTCCTCTATAAACTTCTCAGATCCCACTTCCCACCCCTTCTTTGAGAGTTAACCACTTACAGTTGCTGTATATCTTTCCTTTCCACATGTTAATATTTTTAGTCTTTGGTCATCACACACACAAACACACACACACATAGTGTTGATATTGTAAGTTTATATTTTATTTGAGTGATAATATACTAAGCTTAGCATTCTGCAAATGGCTCCTTTTAAACTCAACATTATATTGCTAGATTTATCCATTTTTTGATGAACTGTGAGATCTAGTTCAGTCATTTTAATGGCCAAATTGAATTCCACTGTATGAATATACCACAAACTATGTTTTTCATCTGAGGAACTCTTTATATGATTATGTATATTAACCCTATTTCTGGCTGGGGTGTGTGTGTGTGTGTGTGTCTGTGTGTGTGTGTGTGCATGCACACACTATCAATGTATGTCTCCATGTCTCATTTTAATTATTTTTATTTATGTAGAAGTGTAAACTTTCTTATAGAGTTAAATCTGTTGATTTGTTTTTCTCTATAATTTCTTCCATTGCCTCAAAGCATACAGTGTGTTTACTCTTCCAAAGAACTAAGATGTATTCATCTTTTCTTGTACTTTTTCTGTGATTTTTCTTTCTTTTTAGTTTAATTCTCTGGTTACGCTTAAAACTAAGGGGAAAGGTTTGGTGGGAACACATACCTAAATTCCCCCCAATATAGTAATCTGTTGTCCCCACAGGGTTTATTAAATTTTACAGTTCTTTGGTTATTACTTTTTTTAATCACATATTACATTTTTATAATACGATTTATTTTGGGACATTCTATTCTATTTAATTGATATCTGTGCTTAGTGTTACTTAGTATTTGGATCTTATTTTATTATTGTTGTTTTAAAATATATTGTCAGAGCTGACAGCCCCATTGCTTCTCTTTCTCAAAATATTCTTTGATATTCCTATCCATTTATATTTCTTATCAATTCTATTAAAATTTCAATTTCTAAAAAATTGTGTTGTTTTTTTTTCCCACTGGGGTTGGGTTAAAAACTAACCATTAATTTTGGGACAAGTGACATTTCCTCTGTTTTACTCTTTACTCCAAGGCAGTTTCCAGTTAGTTCCTTTGTCTTTTCTTCTTAGATAGTCATCTACCAAAAATGACATTTTGACTGATGAAATATTTATTCATTTTGTTTTTAATCATCTTTTATAAGCCAAAATTTCCAAAATGATATTAATGTTATTGAGAACAACTCTGTTCTGGATTTTCATGTGAACATGTCTGATACTTCTTTGCATGAATTTGGATACTGACCTAAGAATGTATCCTTCTCTTCTGTTGTCCTTTAATGTTTTTCTATGAACCTCTATTAAAATGATCATATTCTTTCTTAGTGACTTATATCACTATATTTAATATATTTCTCTAAACTGTAATGTTCTTGAATTTTGGGATAAATATATTTATGTATTCTTTTTGTATTCAACATATAATATTCAATTCTGTTTCCCAAATTTTTCCATTTTCAAAATATCTAGAGTTTTTGTCTGTTTCTATTTATTGGGTTTTGTATCAGCATTGTGTTTCCTTCATCAAATAATCTGGGTAGGCTTGCATGCACATGGAGGGACATCCATCAGTGTGACAATGTGGCTTCCTTCTGCCAGAGTCACTTATCTTATTGGTGAGTTTGGGGTAGAGCAGGACCCTGCCTCCCGCCCTCCTCTTCGGAGCCAGTCTGCCCACAGAGAACGTGATTTCTCATCAACAACTCTTGGCCACAGATTTTATGGGGCAAGTTCCACATGGGGAGCATGTGGTAATCCAGTGCTACCTGTGGAAAGGATGTGGGTGATTCTAATTCTAGGGTTTAGTTCTGAAAGATCTAAGCCACATCCTTGCTAATAAATGCTGTAATTTTGATTTCCATGTGTTTAGTTTCCTTGCCTATCTCTCAATTCTGACTTTTAGTGGGAAAGGAGAGTTATAGATCAGGCCCGTTCAAACCCCAATAGTCCAACATATGTTTAAAAGAAATTCTTAAATGAGAATAAAATGAATGGAGGAAAAGCAATATTCAAAAGATAATGGATGGTGATGGTTGCACAATTCTGTGAATATACTAAAACCATTGAAGTGTACACTTTAAATGTGTTAATTTTATGGTATGCAAATTATGTCTCAATAAAGGTGGTTTTTTAAAGTATAACAGCTGAAAAATTTTCACAAGTAATGGAAGTCACTAATTGTTTCAGAAATTACAGTATAAATCAACATGAAGGCATCCCCAGACATATCATAATGAAAGAGAAACCCTTAAGACTTAGAAAAGATATTAAAAGCTACCAGAAAGAATGACACATAATCTGAAAAAATAATGGCAATTAAGTTACTGGACTTCTCAACAGAAGCCAGAAGACAATAGAATAATACCTGCTAAGCGCTGACCACTAGAATTCTATACCCAGCTAAACTATTGGGTCAAAAGTCAAGGTGAAATAAAGACTTTCTTATCCCCTCTTACCTTTCCATCTCATTCACTGTAGCACTCTGAATTCAGCAAACCCTCTGACCTAACAGGACCTCCATTCTATTCATCCGGGCACCTTTTTCCCTACCTCTCATACCCTGCTTTCTCCTCTCTTTCCACCTTACCCAGCTGAAATTCCTCTATGTCATTGTCCCTTTTTTCTTAGTTCCATTTCCTTGGCCAAACCGTGATCCTAGGTCAACTTTCCACCTTCTCTGAGCCTACAGAAGGGACATGTACTGTGAAATGATGCAGTAATCTGACTGGCCCAATTTAAATTCAAGACCATAAACCTCAAGTGAACCCTTGATGTTCCCTGGCAGACATGTTATATTTCTTATCTCTTATTGTCATACTTGACCATTTTATACCCTTTTCTTTGTTCTCAAATTCCCAACACCTCTTCCCACATCCTCACTCACTGAAAATCTTGCTTTGCACTTCACTGAGAAAACTGAAGCAATCAGGGGAGAATTTCCAGATTCCCAACACTACCTTTTCCCTCCTCACAGTCTGAGTCCACATATTCTCTCTTCTGACCTGTTACTATTCATGACCTAGCCTTGCTTCCAACTAGTCAATCTCTCCACCTCAGAACTAGGTATTATTTCTTCTAGTAGCTTACCTAAGGCTACTAAAGGACATCTCTCCAGCAAGGCAGAAGGCTTATACCATCCCCACACCCTCCCCCACACCTCACTTTCCAGCATACTATCTCATTTCTTTCTTCTTCTTCTTTTTTTTTTTATTGTCTCTCCACTACAATGTGACCTCCTTGAAGGCAGGGATTTTTGCCATTTCTCATCTGCTTTGTTTACTATTAAGAATGCCTGAAACATAGAAAGCACTCAACAAAGATATATTTTTTAAAGTTTTATTTTTTGTGAATAACCTCTACACCCAACATGGGGCTGAAACTCACAACCCTGAGATCAAGAATCATATGTCCTACCAACTGAGCCAGCCAGGCACCCCCACTCAATAAATAATTGTGGATTGGAATGGAATGTGTTTAATATAAATAATACCAAACTAGACAACAGAGTGAAAAGGGGAAGTATGAATGAGTCTCAGCAGAATCAAAAATTTAAATAAAACTTTAATAATGAAGTAGATTAAGATGACAAAAACCATGTGTACCTTAGATAGACAATATAAGCTAAAAAGAAAAGAAAAGGAAAAACAGACAAAGCTAGCTACAGATTAGCCAGCTACTAGAGACACAGGGCCAAAGATTCTATGGTAGTATAATCAAAAAGTCATAACTGAATTTTGCATCCTACAGGGCCCATAGCTCATTAACTATGAAAGAAGCAGAAAAACAAATCAAGGGACCAGTTTATCCTTCAGGAAGCCAGCAGACCAAATGGGGGCCAACTTGGCACCAAGTTTTGTTATAACTTGGGCAGATTCATGTGCAGGCTTCTGCACAGGGTCTTAGCAAAGCGAGAGTGGGAAGGAAAAGTAAACAGGAAGGGGACGCAAGGGTGGGGAGCTATTAGCCTAGAGGCTTGATGCAATGCAGAATTCTAGTGAACTTTAGTCAGCAGCTGGTAGGCCATGGGGTCCAATCCAGTGTGGGGTGTGGATAGAGTCAGGCAGTCAGCTCTCCCAGTAACCAGCTTATTCCCAATAGGGTCCCAGCTACTGGCCAAGGTATAAAGAATAGGATCCTGTTCCCAGGGTTCCTGGCAGGAACTAGGCAGGGTGTCAGACCAACCAAATGGGTGGAAGGCCAGGTTCCAGTCCAGGGGTTTGGGAGGGGCAGTGGATGGGGGGGGAGGGATGAAGGTGGCAATGGCCAAGAAGTCTAGCTATGGAAAGTGACCAATAGAGTGTGGTATATGGAACACATTGGAGGTGGGAAGGAGAGGACAGAGGACACAGTTTTATATACCTGACACTTGCTTTTTAATATCTTATTTTTCTCAAGGGGAGATGTCTATCTAGCTCCTATAGGACTTTTACAGTCCCTACCTAAGTTTTGCATTCCCCACTGCACCCTAGCAGGGCCCTTCAGAATACCCAATAAGCCTTTGTAATTTATAATTGGGCCCCATTCCCTGAATAAAGAGACTTTCCACCGTGCAGAATTTACATCCACACAGTCCTCCCAACACTTGCTTTCTTCCTTTGGGCAGCCCCAGATCGCCCCCAGGGCAGGACCGTGAGATTCATGGGACATCTGAACTCTGCCCAAACACTGTTTAACCCCAGGGCTACCCCTCTGACTGCGCTGACCTTTGGGGTGGGGGGAAGCAAGAAAACCACCCTTCCTTTACTCCTCGTTATCCCACCCTGTCACCACCGTTTTCTACAAAACACATGCACGTTTGAAAAAAAAAGAAAGAAAAAAAGAAAAAAAAAGTCTTTCATCTGGGATGTGTTTTCTTTACCAGAGCGAGTGGGGGGAGAGGGGCGGGGGAGGGAGAGAGCGGGGAAGGGGGTACCAACGTGCCCAGCAGCAGGAGCACCTACAAAAACAATCCTCACATGGTGAGGCACGGAGGGAAAATCTTACTAAGGAAAGTGTCTTGCAACTCCGGGAAGGCTGGGCCGCTCACCATGGGCAGTCCCGGGCGGCGTAGGAAGGCGGAGGGATGAAGGGAAAAGAGATGGAGAGGGGGAAGGGCAGGGGGAGGGGGCGGGGGCGGTCCGGAGCAATTCAATGGCGCTTTGATTTAACAACTCCAAGCCCTTTGAAAACATTTTGCCAAGAAAAGCTTGCCATCAACACGTATAATCTCTTATCAGAGGCCCCTGAAAGCCCGGGCCCTGGGGTTAATTCCCCCATCGCAATGAGTTTGAATCAGCTCTAAACCCGCAGTGACATGAAAGCGCCCGAGCTTCGGGCCGCACAGAACCCACTGCGATCCGCCGACCGGGGAGGATTACGGGGCCCGTTCCGCGGCGAGCTCGCCGGCGGGACGGGCAGGCTCAAAAGAAAAAGAATAATTAGGGATAATTGCTTGTGTCCAAACACAAGCATTAAGGCCCCCTGTTCCCCTTTGGGACTTTGTGAGCCAGAATGAAAGAGACACCCCCTGTTTTGACAGCTGGACCAGCGGCCTGGATCCGTGACCGAGCGGGGAAGCGCTCCCGGCTGCTGGGAACGCGGCCGAGCCGGGCCGCGGGTGGGCAGGCGACCGGCCGGGCGGAGTCCACGCGCGGGGCCCCGCTGTCGCGCTCAACCCTCCCGGCGCTCTGGGGGAAAGCGGGTTGTCTCCCCCGCACGCGCGGCCCCCGCGGCCTCGGATGCCTCCTGCAGCCCGGGGACCCGCCGCGGGTCGGCAGAACCTGGCGCCCGAACTTGGCGCCCGAGCCGCCCGAGGCATCGAGGCAGCAGCCCCCGGGTCGTTACTGTACTAAGTTGGCACACCGAGCCCCACGTGGTCTCTTGAGACCCACCACCGCTGACAAACGCGAATATCGCATCCCACCTCGCTCGGCATGGGGCGGCATGAGGCACATGGGGAGACACCCGAGTCCCGGGGTGGTTCTTGCCGCAACCGGCTGCGCCCTTAAAGCTGAGGCCAGTGTTCAGGAGGCCTCCTTTTGTGGCTTGGAAGTAACAAGGAAACGCAACGAGGGAAACGGGCTGAAGGTACACCCGTTGCGTCAGGACCCACAGTCCTGAGACTACCTTGATGTTGGGGTTTGGGGCGAGGGCGTTCCGGAGAGGAGACTGCATAGGCCTCGGCCAACAGTCTCCCGGGGCCAAACTTTCTAGAAGCTTGGCCAGTTTCCCCTGCGAAGTCCAGTAAACCACAGTACCCGAGAAGGCCAACGCAGGCCTGGAGGGACCCTTGAAGGAGTGGGATGGGTATTGGGGGGCAAAAGGTGGCTCCTGCCAGCGCGATGCCAGCTCCTAAGGCGAGGGGAGGGGAGGGAGGGAGGTGGAGAAAGGAGAGAACCTGACGGAAATACGGTCTTCCAGACCACCCGGAACACCTGGACCACCCAGGCCGAAGCCTGGAACCGCGTGGCCAACTGGCGAGAAAGTCCGGGAGCCGGGTGTGGATCTTCCAGAAAGCCTGCCTTACGGAGTACCACGAACTGGGGTCTCTGAGGGTAGCTGGCAGCCCTGCCGCCGGCGGAGTCCACACCCACGCCGCCCCCAGTTGCTCGGCCTGTGCTCCGGCTTCCAAATACGGATCATATGCGGGACTGGAGGAAGAGTGGGGAAGCTGCGCGGCCGACACGCGGGCATGAGTGATTAATTAAAGGGAAACCACATCCGACAAGAAAAGAGTTTTCTGAAAGAAGCCGAGTCTGAGAGGAGCTCCCGACCCTGCAGCTGTGGCCCAGACGGATCCACCAGCTGCCAGGCCCTCCCCACGCAGCTGAGGCCACGCGCTGGGGCCTGCTGGTCTAGAGGAGAGAACCTGGCTTGTGAAAACTGTGTGCTTTAAATAAAGCTCAAGGTTACATGTTTCCCCGGTTAGGCCTGTGACTGAGGGAAATGGCTGGGGTGATCTCTGGGCTTCCCACTGGCTGGCTGGGCCACCTGGGTTCTCCACAGGCGCTTTAGACATAGCACCCACCCCACAGGGATCAGCTAAGCGCACTGGTGGTTCTGAGTCTATACAGCAGAAACCCAGGTTAGTAAGCCAAGCACAGCCAGCTTTGATCTAGACAGGACTGCGATGGAGACAAAGATTTCAGATCAGAAAGTTTCAGAGGCAAGCAAAACGCACACTTGCTCACATTTTTCTCTTTCCTTCCACCCCTATGGTTTTGGAAAAGTCCTGTGAGAAGAACGTTGCTAACAAATAGAGAAAGAATGCTATTTGCTGAATATCTATTTTCATCTTTTATTAAAATACCCTCAGCTTGTTGAGGATAAAGTACAAAATACAGTTTAAAACTGTAGGTAGATTTCTAAATTTTTGTAACTATAGGTTTCTGATGATTTCCTTGGCCAGAAAATAGTTGGGAAGATTCTAAATGACGAAAGGTATTGTGTTTCTTTGTCTTATAAGGATGACCTATCTCACCTCCCCCAGACCCTCCCCCCCCCCCAGTAGAAAGTCAGGAAATTTAAAAGCCTGGATTGCAAGTACTGAGCCGTTTCCTTGCATAGAAATGGCGAAGCTCTCTGAATTTGCAGACTGCCATCACATTTTTTTTTCAGGCGAGGCCTCAGGTTTAGAGGCAATCAATGCTTTATTTATTTGTTCTAGAAGTCGGTGTGTGTAATATTCTGATGACAGCAAGGGAGACCTTCCTGCTCCTTTCTGGTGATTCTGAAATCCTCCCTTTTCTCTCTCCGACTGCTTAATCAGGCTGCCCTAAAGAGAAGCCTTTGGTTGGGGGTATTGTTTTGTTTTTGAGATTTAATACTGCATAGACTTCATCACACCACACTGGTTTCAACAACATATAAAAGCTATGATGTTTTGGGGCTCCTGGGTGGCTCAGTCCTTAAGCGTCTGCCTTCAGCTCAGGCCCTGATCCCAGGATCCTGGGATCTAGCCCCCCCATCGGGCTGCCTGCTCCGCGGGAAGCCTGCTTCTCCCTCTCCCACTCCCCCTGCTTGTGTTCCCTCTCTCGCTGTGTCTGTCAAATAAATAAAATCTTAAAAAAAAAAAAAAGCTATGATATTTAATATTCAATTTCAGAACCTTAGCCAAAAGATGAGATTATTATACGAAGAAACTAAAAATGATGTTTAGGAAAATAAGAACTTCCGCCGAATCTACACTTCCTCGGAATTGTAACACTTTTGCTTAAACTGCAGTGCGGGCCGTTCCCCTGGTGGGCTCAAAATACGCGAGACAATCCGAGACAGGAGGTGTGAAAATGACGTCATACGCCTGCATTTCTGCCCCGCGTAACTCAGCGTGGCGTTTCGGAGTTACTCGTTGGCTACGCCTTTAGGGCGCCCCCGGAGCGCGGTGGGGGTGGGGGGGGGGTGGTGAGCGGTTTGGGCGGGCGGTGGGGCGGGCAGCAAGGCGGGCCGCCGCGGGGAGTGCGGGCCTGTGCTTAGACGATGGCGGAGGAGAACCCGCACAGTTCGGCGTCTAGAATTGCTAGCGCCCCTCCCCGGGCTTGAGAAGGGGGAGCGCAGGGAAGGATAGTGAAGGACCGGGAGCCTAACCTTCTTGAGTTTACGATACAGTCACTTTGGGGTTCGAAACACGTTATCAGTTTTGCTCCACAAGCCGCTGCTAGGGCCGCCACCGAACCGCTCCGGCCCTCGTGGAGGCCAGCTAGTGCTATGAGGCGCGGGTCCGCGTGGACGCGCCACTTGGGCAGTGAGGACAGTCTGCGTCGTCACGAATGTCCTCCAGTTTAGGACTTAGTCTTCCTCGAAGGTCTGAGTGGGGAGACCCGGGCGTGAGCGCCTCCAGCCAGGAGCCAGGGGCTTCGACCGGCTCCCCTCCCCTTGTGACCCCGCGGCCCGAGAGCGCTGCGCGGACCAGCGCCCGGAGGGCTGTGAGGACGGCGCGGGAGGCCGCGCCCCGCAGTCTCGGTCTCCCAGCGCGGGTCGGGACCCGCCGCGGTTGCTCTTGTGCCCCACGAGTCGCGGCGAGAAGGGCGCAATGTCAAGATACCGCACTTCCAGCCGAGCGGGCAAGCCAGGGCCTGCTCCCGCCTCCCGCTGGGGAGGCGCCGGGCGCAGCGGGCTCCGGGGCCCGGCCGAGGGCGCGCTTCTCGGGATTCGCGCCGCACGGTTGGCCTGGGGGTTGGGAGAGGGCAGCAAACAAGATCTTTCCCGGGATGGGAAGCCCCCCTTTCCGCCAGACCGGGCCGGGTAAACAGGCCACGCGAACGTTCCAGAGAACTGGAAGCCCAGGGACATTGCTGGCAGCCGCCTGCGCCGGCCAAATGGGGTGAGTTCCAGTTTTAAAGCAAATCTCAAGCTTAGCGGTTTAGCTGATGAACTCAGCTTCTACTTCTAAGAAGCAAATCAAAATTCGGATGGAAAAGGCTAAAGGAGTCCCCCTCTTTCTCCAAAGAGCTGCACACACCCCATCCTTCGCACTGCCTCCACCACTACAGCGATGAAACGTTTCTTTTGTGGGATAGGTTAGAATAAATCTCAACCAAAGCTATAATTTAAAAAAAAAGATATTTTTGCCACTGTCCCTCTGCACATTATGTGCTTGTGTGCTGTATCTGCCAGTCTGTGCATAGATAGATGCATATATATTTGCTGGAGTGTGTACTGTGGGCTTAAATTTGCATTCTAAAACTCAGCAAAAATTGTCGAGGATCCCATCACATATGCTGTGCTTGAGCATGCTGGCCTTCCCAAAGGCCAATTAAAATGCTGTTTTATTTAGAATCTCCAAAACAGGAGCAAACTTTTAAAAGAGTGCTTTTAGATGAAGCTACTCTACATGTGAAAAAATGATGTGCATACATTGTATTTACAATGGAATGTTTAAAATTCATTTATTTCTCTAATGTAAGGTGACTTCAGGGTATGGGGGTTTGTCTTCTTGCAGGGGCCTTTAGGCCAAGTCAGTTCTTGGCTCCTAGAGTAGTGCCTAATACTGTAAAACACTAAATTTGGACAGATTTACACAGAACAGAAGTTTTACTCTCACCCTTCAAATTCTAGCTGAACAGCTTTAGGGGTTTTTCTATGTTCCAGACCACCTGAATGTTTTTCCAGGTTGAATGGTTGAGCTTTAGCCTATGGCAGCTCAACTAAAACCATGACATATTCGGCACAGAAATGAGATGTGTCCTCAGGGGTGTGTGTGTGTGTGTGTGTGTGTGTGTGTGTCCACATTGTGGAACAAAGACGTTCTATTTTTAAAGATACAGCTACTATAAACTTGATGAAACAGTGCATATATACATATATATGATAAAAACTTGGAAATGAGTTCTATGTGTAAGAAAGACATGTTTTATGTGTAGTCCTTTACTTGAAACTGTCTTCACACAGTTTTTTTCTCTAAACAATATTTTTATGAAGACAAGAAATAAGGAAAGAAGGTATTCAAGACCATTTTTCCAGACACCATCTGAATGAAACTGATTTCTTCCCATTGAGACAGGCATGGGTTTTCCTCTAACTTGAAAATAAATGCCTACTATTTACCTTGGTAGGAAAACCACTCAGAAAACTGCTTCCCCCCCCAATGAAAAGTATGTTACAGTTCCCCCAAATGAAACCCAGAATTCTTTAACTGGACTGCCAGGTATATCACTATTAATAAATAGCATGTAAGTGCTATTTTGGGAGATGGGAAGCTCCTCTGGTAGGTTCTGGCTGCACAGAGTTATGCTTATAACAACACAAATATACTTCAGGACATAAACTGTGAGAAAAGATTCAAGTCAAATACATATGTACATTCTGCAAAAGCAGAGAAATTTGCATTATTAGAGTTAGGGCAGAGAATAGACTAAAAATAATGCTCCCCATTGCTAAATCCATTCATAGCTGGTAAGATCATTAAGGACTTTTTTTCCATATAAATGTAGTCGCATATAGATGAAGCTTGGTGTAAGTATGAAGTGTACCTCCAAAGCACCCAAGAAACCTGAAATAGTTAAGGCACCCCCTATATCTCCCTTCCCCTACAGGTCTTGCTTATGGAGAATCGTGGAAAGTACAATGTTCTGAGTTAAACAAATATTTAATTTGCTCCATGTCCAAGGCAAATCAGATTTCAGGCCAACATATGGGCTCCAGCTTAGTGCTGGAGACATAGCCTCAGGTTGGGCCCAGGAGTGAATGATGCATACGGTCATTGTCAGAGGTTTTGGCTGAGCCAAAAAGACTCTCGGTTATCCTCCTTCCCAAGGAATGGGGAGAGACTGAGTTCTGCTTCGTTCTAGGACCCATCACAGGTGAGAGTTCCCTGAGGTGGGCCCAGAATGGTTGATCTGTATTTAGAAGTTAACTTCTTTGTCTGGCTGAGTTCCTTTAGGGCAGGCACGATGATTTACTGATTTGGAGTTCCCCATATTTAGCACCATGCCTGGAACATGGTAAACGCTTGGTACAGATCTGATAAATCACTTCAGTTTTTCAGTTCCTGGTGAAAAAGCTCCCCTTAGTTAGGGTCTCTGAGTCTTTAGGTGGCTGCAGAGCATCTAGATACATCCTGTGCTATCGTAACTGTGAGCCGCATGTGGTTACTGGTGCTTGGGATATGGCTCATCCAATTGAGATGCAGTGTAAGGATAAAATACATACTAGATTTTGAAGACTTAGTATGAAAAAAAGAATATAAGGTATCTCATTAAAAATTTTTATATTGATTATGTAACAATACTAATACTTTAGGTATATTGGGGTAATTAAAATTTGTGATAGACTACTTTTAAGATGACTCCCAATAACCTATATGTGTAATTCCCTCCCCAAGAATGTAGGCTGGACTTAATGGGTCAAGTCTAACAAACCAAATATGGTAGCAGTGATAGAATATAACTTCCAAGATGAGATTACAAAATGTACAGAATGCAGCTTCTCTCTGGGGTGCTCCTTATCCCCTACATTAGTTTCCTCCCTCTCCTCTATTTCAGAGCCCTGTCACCAGTAAAGGACATGCTGAAGATGCAAAATGGAGATGAGAGAGCCTGGAGGATGAGAAGTCATGTGGAGGAGAACTGAGGCACGTCAGCCAACAGCCAGCACCAAGTGCCAGCCATGTGAGTAACACTATATGGAAGCAGACCCTCTGGCCCCAGTCAGTGTAGCCCAGCCAATAGCTTGACTGCCAACTGAAGAGAAACCCTGAGCCAGAAATGATCCAGCTAAACCGCTCATGCACAGCAACTATAAGATAATAAATGTGTGTTTCAAGCTAAGTTTTGGGGTACTTTGTTACACAGCAATAAATAACCAATACACAATTATGAAAATTAATTTCAGTTTTTACATTTTACAGTGTGGCTGCCTGGGTGACTCAGTCTGTTGAGCGTCTGACTCTTGATTTCAGCTCAGGTCATGATCTCAGAGTTGTGAGATCGAGCCCCACGTCAGGCTCTACGCTGGGCATGGAGCCTGCTTAGGATTCTCCCTCTCTCTCCCCCTCTCCCCGCCTCTTTAAAAAAAGCAATGTGGCGACCAGAAAATTTTAAATGGCATGTGTGGCTCACATTGTATTTCTTTTGGACAACATTGGTCTCTGTGGCTCAGATGGGACACAAGTGCTCCATGTTTAATTTGGGACTCAAGGGAGCTGGACTCTAGTTTATGATTTGGAAAACCATGAACGATTTAGGTGTAAATCTTACAAAATATGTTAAAATCTATAACCCCTTGGCTAAACCAATTTGTGATATATCCTTATTAAACAACTGTGGCTTGAGAGTCAAGAGTTACTCTACTTCCAGTTTAGCCCCTATGTAGCTGGAAACTGTACCCAGAGAGACTCTGTGAATGTCCCCTCCAGCTCTAACATCTTACGATTCAACAACTGCTCACTTCAGCATTTTCTCGCTACCAGGGAGCAATGGTGACGCTGGTGATAGCAAGTTCAGCGTTTCTTGTGGTATGGAACCAACATCAGCCACTCCACTTTTTTGAAATAGCCAAGAGTGTGGCAAGTGGATCAACATGAGGAGTAGACGGTCTGAGACAAAGGAGCACTCTCCAGCACACCCCCTAATTGCTCCCACAGTCCTCTGCGCCCCTCCACAGCCTTTCCTGGAATTCTTACATCTCTGGTCTTTACCACTCCTGACTTCGACAACACCAGAAAACTGTGTTTTCATTTAGGAGTTTTGTAGCTAAGCTGGGACTTGGGAAGAAATGAAGAACTTAGCTTTCTATTTATTTGTATTTGCAGAACCACAGAGAGCCAAGGTGATAATTAGAAAAACATTTTAGAAAACTGTATTTTCTATTGGATTTTATTTTGCCAATACAGTGACAAGTTCTTATAAGTTTTCAATGGCTAAACATATCAGTTTCCATCTTTTGACCAGACGGCCACTTATTTGAGTCTCTTTTGCTCTGGCTCTTTATAGATAGTCATGGAATAAGAGCATGTTACAAAATGAACATCACCTTCTGTGCTTTTCTTCTACATTTAATTAAGAAATTCTCTTCCTATGTCTTAAAGGCACTTTATTTTGACAGCATGATTGCAGATGTAATTAATACATAGCACTTCAAAGGGGGATGATTTCTGTAGTAACATTTTGACCAAAAGTAGATGGTCTTTTAAAAGGCTATCATTGATAGTTTCAGTCACTTAAAAGTGATCCCTGATGAATGTTGTTGAAAATATTCCAGCTTTGGATTTATTGGGTGATTAAGTGAAGGGCAAGGGACTGCTACACAGGCCATCATTCTATAAATATTAGTGGATAGTGGCTGCCCTGAAATTCTGTATAAAAAAGCTGAATAGATTGCTAGTATATAAATTAGCATTACTTTGGCAGATGACATGTATTGTTTTATTATATTTATTTCTATTAGGTCTTTAATTTCAAAATTTTTATAACACTATTTTCATGGAATTTAGGTTTTCCTTTGGAGATGAGTTATAATCCCATGAGGGAATGGTGAAGTGATGTCACTTATATTGAGACAATTACAAATCAGAGCTTTATATTAAGTAATGATTTCAATTCTAGATTTTGATTTTCAATTTTCTAAATCTACATAATTTTTTCCTAAAAAAAATTGTTAATGTTCGTCTAAGTACACAAAATAAGAAAAATCAGCCATTTCAGATGATACCAAAGCTTTTCCAAGTTTTCAAAATAACGGGATTAAAATCGTGTGTGTGCTCTTCTGTTTTCCATAGGCACCAACCCAGACATTGCTTCACAGAACTAAGCAAGTTGGCTTTCGAAACATACTGAACAGATGCTTCTGATAACTTTCTGAAACAAGTAATAAACAGCATAGTATGTTAGAGTATGCTTATTTAAATGAAGGTCTAAGAAGTGATGGTTCTTGGTTTTTCATTTTTATTCTCATTTATTCTCATTTTAAAATCAATTTTCTGTGCTTTAGCATTTAATATTAAGCAGCATCCATCCAACTCTAGGAGAGTGCTTTTTTTTTTTTTTCACATTTACAGGCACAACATAAATTTTTTTTTAAATAAGGAAAGCCATGACTTTACCAGTGAAATTCTATTACTTTCTTCAGGAAATGATGATTTATATTGTAAGGGTTTAGAACCTGGAATTTTATATCTTCAGCTTTGGAAATCAATCAAACCATTTCCAGACCTTTGGCTCCTCTTTTAATCCTCCTCCTTCTCCACCTTTCCTCCTTCTCATCCACCTCCTAGATCATCTCCCATCCTTCCCCAACCACACACGATCTCATTATTCTGCATTCTCTGTAACTCTCTCTCTCTGAGGTAGATCCTCTTATCTATGGTGATTGAGCAACATCAGCTGGCCTGTTCTGGTTCCTGAGCCTTAGCCTGATCCAGCCTCTGGTGAATAATCCTGTTCCTCCCTCCCCCCCCCCACCCCAAACACATTCAGCTGTGTGATAGGATGCTCTGTCTTCCTCTCTTCCTTGCTGATGCCAAAGAGGACTCACAAGGAGCTTGCCAGATAGACCTAGCTTTAGCGAAGGAAAGTACTTACAGAACAAGGAAAGGAAGAAGCAGTTCTTCTCAGGACTTAAATTAATGTTAAAAAGAAGGAAAACAGTTGACATGCAGTTTTCAGTGTGTGCAGGATGCTTCCAGTTGTCTTTCTAAAAGCCTTGCCTGTCCCCAAGGCACTCCCACATAATTTGCTGTTACCGGCCATGCAAATATTTTTCTAAATCGAAATTCAAACTCAGCCTCACAAACAGGTGCCTTTTAGTGCAATCAGGATAAAATACACA
Source organism: Halichoerus grypus (assembly GCF_964656455.1). Lineage (NCBI taxonomy): Eukaryota > Metazoa > Chordata > Mammalia > Carnivora > Phocidae > Halichoerus > Halichoerus grypus. The sequence continues at coordinate 98,304,011 of NC_135713.1, forward strand.
TGTGGCTATTATTCTCTTGCTTTGAAAAGGTGACGAAGGGCATAAGGGACTATTAGGCCAGGCCATCCCATCCCTGGGTAATTTGCCATGAGCCTCTGTGTGGATCCAGACCCTCCCTTTGTTTGAGATCCAGCACGTGATCTTGGGATGACTGACAAGGGCAGACTTGTAACAACATTATTTCAGGAGGATAATAACCAGCCATCATAAATTCCTTTTTTAATAGTTTATTGCAGGTTGTAGGCTATTAACCATGGCTTTATTTTACGGCACCAAAGAAAGTAGTTCCTTGTTGCTGCTAGTCTCTAAAACCACTGTAAGACATTATAGTACCCTCAGAAATAACCTAGCCTTTCATGAAATGAATCATAAATAGTTGAGTTAAGAGAACCACTGTTAAAGAGGAAAAGAGAGGAAGGGAAGAGAAATAGAAATATCTGTCTGAGATACAAAAGAGGTGTTCTGGGAGCTGCTTCCATGCAAATAAAATTGGAACCCAACCTTCATGGCCACCCTTCTAAGTCTTAGTTTCCTGAAATTGAACAAAGAAATCTCTCAGATTTCTAACTCTTTCTAGAGTTAGCTTTAACTCTAACTATGTAGAAAAATGAAAATGAGTTAGGAAGTAGCTCATTCTGAGATTTGAATGAGGAGCTCCTGGTTTCGTTTCATTTCGTGTTCTGTTGGGGGTACACCATTTCATGACTAATTCCTTGCAGTGAAAGAGAGACATTACAACTTTCATTAAACATCTCATGTTTTCTTAGGATTTTTACATCTTGACTTCAAGTCACTCTGCAAGAGGTCTTCACCGTGAGTGCTTGTAGTTCCGGACCACACAGCAGTACCTATGCTGTCAGTGGCCATCATGAAACAGAAAATAATTTTATAGACGTTGAATTAGAGGAGATAGTTTATAAGAGCATGTATATCTCTTTTTCTTTTCCTTTAAAAATCTGTTAGCTTTCATTGGAAAAATATATAAGCCCTGAAATACCTTTTTGAAAAAAACAATTCTTGTGAAACACACATAGAGTTAAAGCCATGCAAGTCAGGTACATATGTGACTAATCATATTTTTGATATATCTCTCTGCCTAATCATTAACTTGAAATGCCATATAAGAATTTGTAATCCACAGTAAATTATTTCACAGAAATAATTTAAGAGGGCTGCTAATGTGAAACATTCTAGTTTCTACCAGCAGTTTGCTGCCAAACGCTGTAGAAAAAAAAGGAATCCCAGATATAAGTTGACATAAATTATAGTGAATATAAATCTCTAATGATCAAGTGGCGGTTGGAGATTATTGCATTTAGAAGATAGGGAAAAAACATATTATACACCATAAAGTCTTTCCAGGGTCCATTTTACATATTGGGAAACTGGATCTTTAAAAATCCCCTCAAAGCCTTTTAACTTCTTCGTTTAATGCCCTAGACTCAATGTTGTACATTTCAAAATATAATGTAATAGTTGAGTTTATTGAGCATAGAAAATAGAGGGGAAATCATATTTTAATTACCAGAGAGACTGCCTAAGCTCTATTTTTAAAATGTGAAAATTTAGCTTTCAAACTAAAACCTTTCACTTTTTAGTTTGAAATTTAGCTTTCAAACTAAAACTTTTCACTTTTTCACTTTCACAATGACAAACCTGTCATTGCCTTTCACTTTGTCTTCACAAATCAGAATAACTCCAAATGATAATTATCCAAGTAATAGTTACGAGAGGTTTTTTCCCCCCCTTCCAAATCCTTAGGTTTTCTGCAAAGCTGGAAACATTTGAGTGGAAATAATGTTCAGATTATAAAAAGCAGCAGCACATGAGTGAAATCAGGCAGAATTGGCCTGACAGGGGGTCAGAAACCAGAAACAGTGACACGCAGCCACTCAAATGGCAACATATTCAGGTAGAAATCCATAATTAGCTGAATTTTTTTGAGTTTAAAGGATTACTGTAAAGTACAGAATGAAAATAGTAAGTCTGGTTGAGAAAATTAATTCCCTTTCCAAATCTTCATCCTTTCCTTCAAGATGTGACTCCAAAGAAAGACAATTACGTCAAAGAAGGTTAGAGGCCTAATTCTGAACACTGCCTTTTAAGCACATTCTAGAGACCTATTAGACATCATGTAAACTGTAGACAGCAGCGTTTCTACCACCCCTATACTGAACATCTGTACACCAGCTTCTTGAGAGCAGAAATGGAGACATATACATTTAACATATTCCAAGAGTATAGTCACAAGGGAAAATCTACCTTTCACCATATATGGCCATTGTGCAACTCTATCCAAGAACTCGTTGCAGATATTTATGTAATATCTCCACTCTTTCTCCCTGCAGGTTGGCAGAGGTTTAAGGAAATTCTTTGGGGAGGCCCCTGCAAATTCAGTCTTCTAAAATATGAATGGTGTTGATGGAAAAAGCTGAAGTGCTTTTTTGAGCATGAATCGGACTATTGCCACGTGGGTATGTCAGAGAATTTCTTATCAATCTTTCTAAAAACATCTATAGATATAAAATTCATAGTTGTTATACGTACCAAACATCTTATTTGTGCCAGAGTTTTTTGCTTGTTTTGTTTGCTTTTGGTAAGGTGTGATCTTGACCCATTCCTTTGGGGAATATCTTAGTATGCACTCAGATTCTAGTAATGGAAAAGAAAAGCCATGGATAAAGTGAATACTGGGTGATATTTTGTAAGTCAATTTAAGTGACTTTGGGAAATTGTCCCACATGGCTAGATTAACACCTTGCTGATTATTAAGGAGGGGAAATACAACTAAAGGGCAGAGTTGCAATCATGGTATTCTGAAGGAGACAAGAGTGTTAGAAATGACACAATTTTTTCATGAATGTAATTTGCTTAATTAAATCAGTACAAAATGGGCATACTTGAATACAGTGTATTTAATGAACACAGAGCAGGCGTGATAATGCAGTCACATAAGAAACTATGATGTTTTAGTACAGAACTTTATTTTTAAAAAGATTTTATTTATTTATTTGACAGAGAGAGAGAGAAAGAGAACACAAACAGGCAAAGAGGCAGGCAGAGGGAGAGGAAGAAACAGGCTCCCTGCTGAGTAGGGAACCTGATGTGGGGCTTGATCCCAGGACCCTGGAATCATGACCTGAGCCAAAGGCAGACGCTTAACCGACTGAGCCACCCAAGCGCCCCTAGTACAGAACTTTAATGGTACATCAGAAAGGCATGTCAGAAAGGCTGGATTCTAATTCTGCTCTGCTCTTTACTAGCTTTCTGACTGTGGCTAAGTTCCTCATCAGAAAGAAATGGAGGTGATCATACCCATCCTTACCTCACAGTTATTATGAAGATCAAATAAGAGAACAAATACAAAATTGCTTTGAAAACTGTCAAACCCTCAGAAGCACAAGATACTATTATTACCATATTCTCCACCATCCTGCAATAACAGGATGCCATTTTCATGTCACTGCTAATGTAGGACTCCTACTGGGAAAAAAAAAATCAAAAGAATGTCATTGCCTCCACTGCTGCTCTCTGGAAGGAGCCCTCTGAGCATGGAGGAAGGGCCCTGCTCCCTCTGAGTATCACCCAGTGCTCTGTGTCTAGGGTGTTCTCCAGGAGGAGGGGCGGCACACTCATGCCCACAGAGAGGGCACGGCTCTACAAATCATCCTCCACCTGCCTGTCTCCCACATAGGTTGATAAAAAAAATCCTCTCAAACTTCGCGCATCAGAATATATGTTCGATGATAGAGAAGTTTCAAATCGCCGAAGCTGCCTGGCCTATTCTCTCTTTCATGCAACAGTAGTGCATTTACTGCTTCTCTACTCAGCTCACTCTTCCTGCGAAATATATTTAAAATGTGTTCAGTAAATTGTTACCTAGCAGTGATTTAACCACGGGGTCCTGGGGGCAGGGGGGAAAGGCCTTAAAAATGTTAATTATCTGGAGCATAGAGCTTAACATTCTGGACTCCAAGATGGCATTTAAGCCTATTTAGATTTTCTCCAAATTCTTTAAGGCTAAAGCAACTTCTGATTGTATCTAGTAATCTCTAATTATTTGTGGAAATGGTAGATGTGAGAAACCCAGATTAAATCCACAGATAATCCCAAAATCTCATTTTAGCCAACAGTGTGGCTCTTTTCCCACCAAGCCCAGCACTAGAAGGACCTTTAAGAAGAGCTGAGCGGCGTTTCAAGCTCCCTATTCTCCAGCCCACCCTCTGATGGAGATGTTAATGAATCAGCCAAACTGCCGGAAAAGAAGCCAGAAGAGAAAGTGAAAAATCAGGAGCCTGGGCCACTGCCAAGCTAGAAAAGCAGACACTGAGGAGCTGGAAGGCCCTGGAGTCCCAGCATAAAGGAGCAACCCACAGAGCCACGCCTTGGGAGCCCTGGGCCGCAGCTCCTGAAGGAGTAGGGCTGTCCTATTTGGCAGTGCTGCCACACTCAGATCACCCTCTCTGCCCAGTGTGACCAGGGTGAACAAGACCAAGCTATAATCAGGAGCCTGGTTTCCTGGCTCATAGTAGGAAGGACCAGGCAGTGGACTGATCCAAGTGCTCTCCCCTCACTTGAACACAATTTGCTAACAGGATGAGGAAAGGAAGAGGAAGATAAAGACTTTGTTTTTAGGACCACTTTGTAAATCCCACTGGCTTACATTTTATTGTTTTCCCCCACTTGGTGCTTTCTGGTTTTTCTAACACAGTGGCTTATTAGGGTCACAACAGCAATGTCTCACAATCCTTTTGAACCCAGGTCTTTTGGGGAGTTTTGGTTCGGATGTGTCAGGAATTAAATTTGGGAGCAGGAAGAGGAGAGGTGGAGACGATTTGATGAAGGGAAGAGAGCCCGTTTACTGTAACGTTTTGGGGTGGAATGATGGAAATCTGTGGAAGTCTGTACTGGGAGATAAAAGAGCTGGCGTGGAGGAGCTACGGTTGGCCAAAACAGAACAAGGAGTGGTGTCCAGCCAACTAGATGTAAAAAGCTGCTCCTGAATTTAAACTCTCTGAACCACAGAGCTCAAGATTAGCATAATTGATTTATGTTCTAAATTATGTCCCTTAGGCGCACAGCACCTCCAGGACTCGATATCTGCAAACCGAGGGTAATGCCCAAACGCCAGAGGCTGGGAGGGCGGATATGGAGCTTCGGCAAGAAGGGACGCAGGGCCCTTCCCTTGGAGGCTGCCGTGATTGCCCCCCGGCTCTCGGGGGCTGCGGGGCCCCTCGGCCATCACAGCCCTCCGGCTCCCGAGCGTCCCTCGCGCGGCGTGGGCAGCGGCGGGAGGGTGCGGCGCCTCCAGGGCTCCGGGGGGTGAGAGCCGGGTGTGGAGGCGGCTGGCAGCGGGTGTCTCGGGCCGAGCTCTTTCCGAGCGGCGGTTCCCGCGCCCTCCGCCTGCCGGGGTCCCCACCGCCTACGCCCCCCCCCTCCCCCCGGCTCCCCTCGCCCTCACCCGCGCGCCGCTGGCTCTTCGGCGGGCGGGCCCCTGTCCTTAGTCCTTCTTTCCTGCCCCCCTGCGGCCATCGGGGGGAAAGCAGCGCGACCTCTCCTCGGTCCTGGCAGCCAGGGCCGCCGCCGCGGCCACCTCGACAGTGGGCCCCCGGGTCGCGCGCGGATGTGCTGTGCTTGGGCGGGCGGGCGGGAAGGGCTGCGCTCTGGGGTCGGGGGGGACAGAGGTGATTCCTGCGGACAGGGACCCCCCTGGGATCTTCGAGAAGGTTCAGGCAACTCCGCACCACCGCCCCTCCCGGCCCATCTCAGAGTAGGGAGCCTCCCGGCCCATCTCAGAGTAGGGAAGACGCGTGGGGACACACCCTTCCACAAGGCCAGGGCTGGCCGCTTCCTCACAGTAACTTGATGAGCCGGTGAGGGGGTGGGGGCAGTGGGTCTGCAGTGTGGACAGAGGAGGTGGGGTGGGAGGGGATCGCAGCCTGGGGTTTAAGGCAACAGGAGTAACTTGTGGCCACCACCTTTGCAGATCCGGCTTAGGGGTTTCCTTCATTCGAAGTCCCCCTTTCACTGTCTGCTAGCCTAGAGGGACTCACGAGTGATGGCCACATCCTGGCAGTCCGAGGGTGCGCGGCCTTTCTCTCGGCCCACGCAGCCAGTGAGGCTATGGCTGCCAGAAAATGTGTTTCCTATCCAGCATTTCTCTCACAAAGGCAAAAAAATAATGCAGCTAAAAATGGTGAACTTCCTGTCTAGGCTTCCCTTACCCACCCTGGTTCCTCACTTAGGAATAAAGACTTGAGTAACAAAGATTACTTGGAGACCTCTTTTCCTTTGTACATCCCAGATTTCTGCTGGTTCAGTGTCCTGTGTCAGGTGAAATTATTCATGAGGCTCTGCACAGAGTTGATAAGTCTTCCTCTTTCCTCCTAGAAATTCCAAGTGGATTTAAATCACTCCCTGGTTGCTGCAGAGGGTCTGTGTTTTATGGGAGTTCTCTAGTGAGCTTTGAAGTATTTGCTTACCAAATCTGTTTCTCAGCTTCCAGCTCCTGAATAAATTACTCATCCCTTCTCTCTGCCGCCACTCCCCCTGCCCCCCTCAAGTGTGAACAGTGGAGATGTTCTCTGGACAATAGCTTGGAATGATTGCTCTGGGACCTATCAGTCAGTTGCCAGTCCTGGGACACCCATTTGCTACATGCTTGACTGAGAGATTTCAAATGTCTGATGGAACATGCAGGGAATTGGGGCCCTTGGACCTTATTCTGTGCACAGATTTATCTCTTTCTCACAGGATCACTCAACTAATGTCACCATTTAGTATCTTGAGCCCGGTCGCCTTGTCAGGAAAATGGCCATTAGAATATTCATACTTTAGAGAGCACATAAAAATCCTCGTGTTGAAAACATCTTGGAGCTTCTGTGAGGATTGCCACTTGCCAGAGGTTAGTGTTAATTGATGCCAGGCAGGTCTGTTGCAAAGACTGTAGACTTCTATTTATTTTTTTGTTGGTATAAGGGCTAGAGAGGGTAAAGAGAAAATGGGCAGCTAAGGCCCTTTGGGGAGCCAGGCGGCATTTTGCATGATCTGCCAAGCTACTTAAAAAAGCATTGTCATCCAGCCTGGTGATCAGGATGGGACATGGCTAAGTTGTGCGTTTCAGGGCCTGCGCTTATTGTCCCCATGCTTAACGTGCCACTAAAATCACCATTTCTGTCATTCACACAATGTGTTCAAGAGGTAATTAAAGACTTCCCGGGAGATTCACAAGCAGGGCAGCCACTGCTGGAGTTGAGATTGGTCACATTCCTATGATTCACCTCACCAGGGGCCTCAGCTGCGCAAGGATTCCTTGATTCTCCAGCTGGGCCTTCCCAGGAAAGGACAAGGACTCTGTGACCCTCTTCTTATTTAGAGTTTTACCAAAACAATATCATCAACAACAACAAAAAGTAAAACAAGAAATCAAAATATACAAAAGCATAGACATCTGGCAAGTTTACAAAACACAGATTTCTTACCCTAAAATAATTAAAGCCTGTCAGACTTGGCTGATGCTGCCTCTGGCTGGGCTCATGGCTTCAGATTCCTTGTCGCCCACGTCACTGCTGATTCATCAGAGGAAGGAGTTCTTGCCACTCTGCTCCCTGGTCGTCTTCAGGGGCCTCAGCTTGGCTGGACTCCCACTTTTGAGCATTTCCCAGTCTGGAGTCAAGGTTCCTCCCTGAGCCTCTTGGCAGTCCCAGGATTTTCCGGAGCAGCATGCAGGGAAGTTTGGGCCCTCACCTGGTCACTCTCTACTCTCAGGCAGCCAGCCCTGGCAGCAGGCCCCAGCCCTACCCATCCAGAAGCCTGCCTACTTTGTATTCACCCCTCCCCTCCCCACCTCTCCCCAGCCAGCCAGCACCGCTGAAAACCACCTGTTTTGTGTTTTGAAAGCCTGGAAGCACCCCCATCCTCCACCCTCACAGACCTCCCACTGAGTTCCAGTTTCCTGTCCAAACTCCAGATTTAAGTTCTCTACTCAATTGAAGAACATAAGAGCTTGCTGCATATTCAGGCCTTTCCTTCCTCCAGCAGAAATACAAAAACCCGCACAGGAGGAGTTGCCAATGGTCCCCCTCTCAGGGGAAGAGTGGTCTTGTAAAGTTCTAAGCCTGGCAGCCTTGGGGGGGGGGTTGGTCCTCAAACTTGTCAGAGGTCAGAGGTCCTCAGACTTGTCAAGGTCATCTCTGCAGGGCACCATGTCCCCGATTAGTCCCCTCAAATGTGCTAGAAACAATTTTACAAGCAAAAACTATGCCTGTGCTCTGGCATGTACTATGAAATCACAACCATCAATAAACAGATGCACGTATACACACAAAGGAAACGATTGAAGTTCCTGACTGGCAGTTTCTGAATGTCTGGTGATGCTAATTTGTTCAATGATGTTTTTAGCTGTCTGTCAGCGTTTGCTAGCAGCTAAGTGGGAGCAGGTGTCAAAGACTGGAAGAAAACTTTTGGAAGGTAAAAAGCTTAAAAGTGACAAAGCTGTCCCTGTGTAGTAGGCGAATGGTGGCCATCCAAAAGTTACTTCTTCATCCACACAGAAACTGTGAATGTGTTGCTTTACATGGCAAAAGGGACTTTGCAGATGAGATTAAGTTAATGATCTTGAGATGGGGAGATGGCCCTGGGTGGGCCCAGTGAGATCACAAGTGTCTTTATAAGTGAAAGGGGGAGGCAGGAGCATCAGAATCAGAGAAGGATTTGAAGATGCTGGCTTTGAAGATGGAGAAAGAGGCCAAAAGAATGCTGGAAGCCTCTAGAAGATGGAAAAGGAAAGGGAATGGATCCTCCTCCAGAGCCTCCAGAAGAAATGCAACCCGCCCACATGTTGATTTTAGTCCAATGAACCCCATTTCAGACTTCTGACTTCCGGAACCGTAAGATAATAAATTTGCATTATTTTAAGTCACTAAGTTCATGGTCGTTTGTTAAAATGACAACAGGAAATCAGTAGTCTCCGCTAACTAATTGTTTCTGTGACTTGCGAGTAGAATCCTCTCTTTTGGATTTGATGGGAACACTCTGGTACAACACGAAGAATAAGACAACATCCCCATTCATTTGTTTCAAGAGCTGTCATTTGTCATTAACTTACCACCAACGCTAAGCCAGGTCCTGTGCTTAGTCACTGATAAACTAGCAAGAACTTTTTGTGGTAGGTGTTGTTATGCACCTGGTAAAACTGAGGCTCAGCGTAGTTCACACACCAGGGCTGACAGGTGAGAGAAAGCGTACACCTTCTACTCCAGCGAATTCCAAAGTCCTTGCTCTTTCCTCCAATCCATTTGCTGCCCCCTCCAAGCCACTGCTCTTCATCCCCAGGCTGTTCCACCTACAGGAATGCTCCCTCTCATACAGTCAAAGAACTGCCTTTTTCTGCCATTGTAGGTGGCAAGCCACAGTCAAAACTGCTGCTTGGAAAGCTCCTTTCGGTTGCAAATAAAGTTTGGGTTGAACCTCCAGCGAGTGGCATAATTGGACATTCTTTATGTGCAAACTGGACTTGGGTCTATCAGTTACAGGATAACATGTCCATTTCAAAGTCCAAAAGTGGGGAGATTTAGTAATCCTCTCTCCGGACATGACCTCGGCTGTGTCGCCAGCTTTGTAAGCCCCACACATACTCGCCAAGGGTCAGGAAGGCACCAGGGAGTGACCTGGCTGATGGACACTTTGCCTGGATTTAGTGACTCTCAGTCCTGACTGCATTCAAATGAGCTCAGAAGCTAGAGAAAGCTGTGAATGCCAGGTCCCACCCCAGGCAATTAAACCATACTGTGTATGGTGGGGCCTGGGCATCAAGGTACAGGCCGACTCTAAGGTGCAGTCAGGACCACTGTAGGATCCCTACCCAGTCGGATTATATCCCTTACCCGAGCCTGCTGTCACTGGGAGGACTGTCTGGGTGTGTCAGCTCTGCCAAGCCAGTAACCATGGGAGCTGTCAGGGCCCCAGTGCGCCTGGCAGGAGAGCAGGTAGACCCGCATTCACAGGACCCTGCATGGCTGGGAAAGCATATTGGGTCTCTGCCTGAGCAGATGCTTTTTAGGGTGACCAGCCATCTCCATTTGCCCAGGACTTTAGGGGAGAGGGGTGTTCCCAGACATGAGACTTTAAGTCCCCAAAACAGGAAAGTCTCAGGGATTTTGACAGGCAACTGGAAGTCAGAAGTCCACGGGAACAAGCTATCATGGTTGGGTGGTGCATTCTGGCATGAGAGGAGGGGTGTGTCTGTGTGTGTGTGCAAAAGTGTGTGTGTGCACACATGTGCATATGTGGAAGTTTGTGTGAATGTCACATGAGTGTGTGTGAGAAATTTGCCCATTCGTTTATGGGAATGTGTGCAAGTATATGAGAGCATGTGCGTGCGTGTGGATGGGAGTGTGTGACTGAGCGTGTGTGGGTGTGTGTTCGAGTGAGAGTGTAGGCATTCTGGGGGCAGGAGGCCTCACCAACCCAGAATCGCCCACTACAGTGGCTTCTAAAACATCTGAGCATGGGCCAAGCCAGCTGGCCCTGAGTCCTGCCAGAAAGCAGCCCAGAAAAAAATTTGCCCTGAGTGGTTCAGTGAGCTCAGGGGTAGAAATTGTACATTTATTTTGCTCTATGACAGTATAATTAGCTTTTCCTCTTGTGAGGAATGAAAGGGCAGTGTGCTTTCTGACAGCTGTGGGAGCTGCCTTCCTGCCTGGATAAATCTAGTATCCCCCGATATTGCTACACCTGTTTAAACAAGGAACAAAATAGGTATTTATTTGAAGTTCAAGAGGCCATGTGAGCCATGGCCTAAATATAGGCCTGGATATAATTATAAAGATACTTAATTCTTTGTTCTGAAAGACTTTTGCAGCCTGCTGTTCTTGCAGAGGCTCTGGCCATTTCCTTAAACATGTGTCCTTCTCAGAATGAGCAAAGGCAGGGGTGAGGAAGCCCGGTGGAAGGTAGGGTGCAAGTCTGGGGAGCAAGGCAGAGATGACTCCCAGACCTTGTTGACCATCAGAATTATCAGGGAGGAGGCTTGATAGAGATGTAGGTCTCTGGGTTCTCTCCTGGAGATTCTTTCCTTGGGCTTGGAATGGAGGGCAAGAACCTGTATTTTTAAAGCACCCCAGGTGATTCTGATGATTACCCAAGTTTGGGAACCTCTGACCTAAGGCATTGGGTTGGGGGACTCCTTCCTGTGAGGAATTTCTGGGACTAGGTCAGGAATACTAATAATTGCCATTTCCTGGGCACCCCTCACATGCAGGCATGCATCTCTATTCCCATTTTGCAGATGAGGCAACTGAGCTCTTTCCTTCATTTCTGTGCTATACACTGGAGCACCTCAGGGCAGGACTTCATCATTTTTTTTAGGTCACAGGCCTTTGAGACTTTGATGAAAGCTGTAACTCTCATCATAAAGCAAAACTGCACATGCACAGAAGATTTTGCCCAATTTTGGAGGGTTCATGGGGAGCCCCCTGAAACCTATCCAAGGACTCTGGTTAAGAATGTCCATCCTAAAGGACATTCCCTAAGGAGAGTCTACAGACAGGCACGATGAGCTTGATCCTCAGCAGGCTGAGTTAAGGCTTATGGGGCACTGTGGGGCTTATGGGATTTCAGGGCACCTGGAGGGAAGCTGTGGATCCAAGAACTGAGAATGAAACATGGGCCCTGCTTCCAGTTTAGTTGGAAAGACATGACTGCGCAGGATGAAAGATAATCTGAGGTTCAAGGTAGTGTAGGGTTGACACTGTGCTGCAGCTCAGGGAGGTGAGGCTGTGTGCTGTGGCAAGGCTAAGAGGTGAGGAGGTGAGGCCTTGGAGGAGCCTGGCCTGAGCTCGGCAGGAAGAAGTCTAGGCACGGGGAGCTTAGAGATACTTTTGGGGAGGAGGGGAGAAAGCCACACCCAAGGCAGAAACAAGGAAAACCAAGCCATTAAAAAAAAAAAAAAGATCTTGCGTGCTAAAAAATGAACCTCTTCCCTGCCCCCCCAAAAAAAAGGAAGGAAGAAAGAAGATGGTAAGAGAAAGAAATGCTCAACAGAATGATAAACTTTGTGATCATTTAAAAATATATTACACTGAACAATTAAACTATTTTAACACAAAACATAATGCTAGATAATTATGCTTTACAATTACAGAAAAAGATAATTACAGAATAATTACATCATTTACTTAAAATATATTAATTTATGGTTCCCCACAGATAATGTGGCCCAGTAACAGGAGACGTACGATAAGGTTGTGTGGGAACATCTGTTCGTCTATCTCTGAGACTCTATGCATAGCCTCATTTGCAGATTACGGTTGGAAGTCTAAATTTGAAGCTCTTTGTGAAAATGAGGTTTGAGCCAAAGGCACTCCTGCCCAGTGATAGACCGTGTCACAGTGTGCTTGAAGGTCTGTGCAGGGTAAAGTGGGGGAAATGGAAATGTCTGGATCCCATTGGAGGAAGGCTCTGAGGCCCCACTGCGTTTCCTCCTTTTTCCTCTAGGGGGAGCTGCTGCAGTTTTGAGGGAAGGTGGAGTCCCAGTAGGGCAGAGGGCAGAGGGCAGAGGACTTGGGGTGTGGAGAAACTGGAGCCTGGGAGACTAGCCAAGCAGCAAGTGCAAAGAGGCAGATGCAAGGAGGAGAGCCTGGACAAGGGCCAGGGGAGGGCAGATTCCAAGAAAGCAGGATCATCTTCCCCTAGGAGCCTGGGGGAGAGAAAGGAGGCAGAGAGGAGCTCTGGTTTTGCCAGAGGCTGCTGGACAATGGTGGCTCCGCGGACAGAACTGGAATTCACAGGGTCTGAAGTGTGAAGACAAGTTCTGGCGGGAGGCAGGGAGGCTCACCCCCTAGGTTATCTCATTGATGCCTCCTCCCAGTAAGAGTGTCCTGGTAGTTCCTTAAAAGACAAATGCTGCAGGCAGGGTCCCCTGCTGGCCTGGCACTGTGTTCCCTGCTTCTCCAGCGAGGGAGGTCCCTCTGTCTGCTGTGCCCAGAGCATGACACCATAAGGTGAGATTTGGGTTCTTTAGGTAGACAAGGCATTTCAGCAACTGCAGGGCAAGATGCCTTGCAGATATTTGCCGAACGTTTTAATGACAATTAAACATATGAAAATGAGTAATAAAAAACAAAGCCAAGAGTGAACTGTAGTTAGATGGAGGCAGAAATAGAGACATGTGCAGGCTGAGAGGGACTTTTACTTTTCGGTAATAGCAGGAATTAACAGTGAAATAAGCTTACGAGAAAGGAGAAGAAGCATGGAGTCAGAGACCTATTTCCCACAGTGGTTCAGTTCCGTACAGGAACTATGAGTTTCAGAAATGTACATTGCCACTGTCTGGGATAGTGAAATGATTTCTTAGACAAATAAAGTAGTTTCCTGCTTCAGAATGCAGTTTCTTTGCATAACAATGAGCTTACTGAACCCACCCAGAAATCATTACAAGATTTTTTAACCCATTTAAAAAAATGATTGAAAACATGCGGGGAATCTGATTTCCCATGTTTAGACAAAGCTGCATATGACCCCCTTTAAAGAACAATTGCAACATAAAGATACATTTGGCTCTATTCCTATTTAAAAGGACTCCTTGCAGGGACACGTGACTAGTTCTAGCCACTAAGGTGCAACATGTCTCCTCTCCCAGACACTGAATCTGCTGATGCATGATCTTGGACTTCCTGGCTTTCAGGCTGTAAGAAACAAATGTTTGTTGTTGGTAAGCCACCAAGTTTAAGGTAATTTTGTTATAGCAGCCGAAGGGGACTCAGACAATGGATGTCTGTAGCGTTTCTAGTTTCCAGAGCTGTGCCTGACACCCTTTCAGTATCTCTTTGTGTTCATGCGTGCGAGTTTCTCCAGAGAACATAACAAGAGGTGGATTTACTGGGTCACGGAGAATATCGATTTTCAGTACTGCTTGATATTGCCAAACGATTCTTAAAGTGGCTGCACAAGGTTGTACTGAGGGCAGCTATTTTTAGAGCTTACATTTTACGCTCCTGGCTTTGCCCTGGGTCCTCATGTAGACAATGCCATGCATTCACCTTTAGAAATCTTCTAAACTCACCACTCTTATCCTACATAGCTGTGTGTTACGACACATTAAGGGTTTTTTTTAAAGTCATATTCCTTGCAAAAAATTCAGGCGATTCATAAAAGTATAAAGAACAAGGTAATAATCACCTGATATCCTAACACTCAAAGAAAACCACTATTAACATTTTGATGAATATCCTTCCAAACATTTCTGGTGCAAATGGATATGTGTGCAACGTTGCGTAAATGGAATCAGGCAAGCTAGTTTATCCCTGCCTTTTCACTCAACAGTCCGTTATGAACACCTTGAGATAGTTTTCCGGATCTACAAAACTCCTTGATTTCCTCTGGCTTGGAGTCGCTTTGAGGTTAGAAGATGAGAGGAAGGGAAGGGAGGAGAGAGAGCTAATAGTGGCAAAGGGCTTGGTACATGCTCCATCTGATTTCCTCATCCCCACCATCGGGGACGCAGGCGCGACCACCCATCCTACGGATGGGGAAATTAGGGTCATAGCAACAGAAGCAATGGACTCGGAATTCAGTAATGTCTCCCCCTCATCCCCCTGCAACTACTCCACCTGCTCACCCCTCCTCATCTCTCACGGGGCTCCCTCAGTCCTCTACAGATGCAAAGGGTGAAAGGCACTTGAAGACCCAGAAGATGGGAGGCCCACATCTCACCCCAACCTTGGTGAAGCCAACAGGGTGAGAGTATAAAAACCTTGCCTCACTGAGGTAAGCATCTGCTTTCCCTCTTCCCACCTCAGGCAGGGGGGCAGCAGTGTATTCCTGAAGGTCCTCGGAGGGGCATTAATTTGGAAATATCTCAAGAGGAGAGGGCAAAGGGCCATGCCTTGACCAGGTGGAGGCAGCCACCAATCCCAGACTTGCAAGGGGTAGGAGGGTCAAGGAACACCGGGAGGCAGAGATTGGGGTAGCTAGTGGTTGCCAAGTCTGTGGTAAGTGCCTCTCTGAGCTGCCAGGAGTGCCCAGAAGACAGATGGTGAGGAGCTTGGGTCAGCTGTGGCTTCACATAGCCAAAGGAGCAACGGTAAAGAGGGAAACCACCGGGGCCCAAGGACATGGCCTCCCTTCCCACCCCTGCCATTGGGTGGCACCACATAAGCCCACATTTCTAGTAGGCTCCCAGGATTGGGGGAGGGAACACCCTAAGTTTTGGGATGCTAAGTTTTGTTTTGGAGCAATAAAGGAATGTGCCATTCCTTGAATTGGATATTGTGGCCTAAAACTCGGGGCTGATGATACGGGTATGTGACCTGAACAGTCACCCAGAGCCTCATACTTAGAAGAGCCCTGCCCTTGGCCCTTGATTTAATGCTCTGCCGTCACCATCTTGAAACTCTTGGTAAATTTTTGAAGAAGGAGCCCCACATTTTCATTTTGCACTCATGTGCAAATTACGTAGGTGGTCCTTGCAAGTGTGTGCCTACTGCATGCCCACATGGCAGAAGTTTCTAAAGTCTTCCGTCGTTAGGAGAAATCCTCACCGAAACCTGGAGCAGTTAATGAGAATGCTAACCACTGGCCAAGCCCACTGTTGGGTTGGTTACATACATCTCTCCCATGAAAATAGGGCTAAATATAAACTGAATATGTATGATTATGACACTAAATATGAAAACCATGGTGGTACATAAAAGGGGGTAGCCAAGATGAAAGCGAAGCTGCTGCGGGTGGAAGCTGTGGATGGGGTGTGTTTTCGGTGGGTTTCGATGGAGAAGGCTCAAGAAAGGGCCAGGGAGCCCTAACCAGTAATGTGTGTCTCCAGAGCCCCAGCCTGCTACCAGGAACGGACGCTCGCCCAGCGCTGACAGCTCCCAGGAACACGGACGGTTCGGGGCATTTCTCCCTGCAGAGTCCCCGCTTGTTTTTTGGCCTGAAATTTGCACAGATCTTCAGAAGTTATACATCAGTCTGGAGTCTTTGTATATATTTGGAACTGAATAATTTGCTTTTGAAGCCATCAGATCGTGATGTTTATGATGTTTCTCAGTTGGTTCCCAGGTTCTTGGGGCTTAAATGACTGCTTTATGGAGAGAGGATGCTTTTTTCCAAGGTTCCAAAATTCGCACTGCTCTAGTCGGAAGCTCCCAGAAGCACCCTGCAGGTGTTTAGGTGTTCGTGGGTGCTGGACAGAAATGTCCCCCCGAGATGAAGGGTCTGGTGTGTTGGTATGACCAGGGGCTAGGAGACCGGGGTGCAGCGCCCCTGGGACGCAGACTCCTTCACACCCCCACGTGCTCACTCTCCCTCACTGCAGTGCACTTTCTCTGTAATTAGCACGGGACAGAGGCCTCTGGTTCTCACAGGTAGCCTTCATCACCCACCGCCATGTATCAGGCACAGACCCAAGTGCTCAGGGGAGGGACATGGCAGTGTCTTCACGCTGGGTTTAGGTGCTCGCCGCGTTCGGGGCATGGCGCTAAGCCTCTCTCATGGGTGATTCTGTTTAACTCTCAGAACTGCCCAATGGAGCAGGCGCTCTTACTACCTCCTCTCAACAGATAAGAAAAATGAGATGCTGAGAGGCCAGAGAAACTGACGCAAGTTAGCAAGTGTTGGAGCTAGAGTTCAGAGCCCAGCGGAGCCTGTCAGTGTGATCTCATGCTCGCTTACCCAGCAGGTAGGGAGAAGAGGAGGCTAATTACAACAAGGACCCCAGAGCAAAGGTGCGAGTTGACACCCATGAGAAATGCGGGGCGTTTGGGCATGAGAGAGGCCAGGAGGCAGTAGCTTCCTGGGGGAGATGGTGCTGCCAAGCAGCAGGGAAGCAGGGCACCCTTAACCCCCCAGATGGTGACCATGGATGGGCTCCACCCCTGTGGGGCCCAAGCCGGCCCAGGCTCATAGGTGTGCAGTGAGTGAAGAGGGACCGTTCTGAGCACTGCCCAGTGCAGCTCACTCAGCTTGTCTTCTGGTTCAGCTCACCCAAAGGCACGGGGGCAGCCTCTACAGCAGAAGGTACTATCACCTGAAAGAAAGACCAGGTTCAATGAAAGACCTGGTCCCCCAGAAACTTGAGGGAAGCCCAGAGGAGAGCTTGCTCTGCTTTGAGCCCTAATGATGGAGTACGAGGCAGGTGGGAAGAGTCTGCTCTAGGTCCTTGGAACAGCTATCAGAGTTCAGCAGAGGAGTGGTCCCATCCAGTGCAAGAGTGGGAGCATCTAGGTGAACCTCATGAAAATGCCAGGGAGGTAGATCAAAAACAGAATATTGGCAATTTCATTTGTTAATTCTAATCCAACCCAGCCAGGAGCTGACTGTCCACGGTGGCCAGGAGGGGGTAGGTGAACACAGTGGACAAGTTAGTGCAGGGAGTAGGGAGCAGCCAGCCTGTGGAGGGCAGACACACTGGATCATAGCAAAGGACAGATAGGACACATGTGTGAGACATTCAAGAGAGCCCTTGAACCCGGAGGAAGAAAGTTGTTGTGGCTGCAGCATTCCCATGAGCGGAAGCTGGAGGTCAGTGTCCTGTGACTATCGTTCAGTCCTTGTTGTGAGCTAGGGTGGCCCAAGAATGAGGGTTGCACTCACACCCGGGTAGATGCAGCCAGGCTGTCAGCTAAGCGTCGATGCCGCCCATGGGCCAGGGGTGGGGTGGGGGGGTCAAGGGAGGCTTCTTGGAGGGAGTGAAACTTGAGCTAATCCTTCAAGGATGGGTGGGAATTCAAAACACATGCAGAGAAGGGGAGACGGTGAGAGATGGAGAGATCTAAACTTCTAAAGGTATTTTAAAATAGGGAAAGTCACAAAATAGTATGGAAACCATGATTCCTTTTTTTGTTTAAAACGTGTGAATAGGGGCGCCTGGGTGGCTTAGTGAGTTAAGCATCCGATTTGATTTCAGCTCAGGTCATGATCTCAGGGTCCTGGGATCGAGCCCCACATTGGGCTCCCTGCTTAGCGAGGAGTTTGCTTGTCTCCCTCTGCCTCTGGCCTTTCCCCTGCTGTGCTCTCTCTCTTTCTCTCTCTCTCTGTGTCCAATAACTAAATAAACAAATAAATCTTTTATTTTATTTTTATTTTTTTAAGATTTTATTTATTTATTTGACAGAGAGCGAGAGCAGGAACACAAGCAGGGGGAGTGGGAGAGGGAGAAGCAGGTTTCCCGCAGAGCAGGGAGCCTGTCATGGGGCTCGATCCCAGGACCCTGGGATCATGACCCGAAGGCAGACACTTAACGGCTGAGCCACCCAGGCGCCCCATAAATAAATCTTTTAAAAATTATGAATATATACATATGCATATAGATACTCATAAATATTAAAATAATGATATATGGAAGAATATTTATTAAAATCTAAACTATGCTGGCATTATTGGGTAGTTTTTACTTCTTTTTGCTTATCTATATTTTCTAATTCTTCTACAATAAGCATGTGTTACTCATGTAAGGTATGGAATATAGGCTGCCCTAAGTCCTGTCAATATGTAAATGTTTCATGTAGGAAGCTGTACAACTTACCTGACTGTAAGTTGGAATTCTTCCAAGGTATTACTGGAATAATAGATTTCTACAGTTCCTGGTGTATATAACATAATGGTTTATGAGCGTGCACCCTGTAGGTTTGATTCTATCTCTGCATCTTGATAGCTGGTGAAATAGAATAATGATAGTACCTACCGCCTAGGCTCTTTTTGGAACTCAGTAAATGTTATATTGGCTTCTCTCTCTCCCCCCTCCACACACACCAGACCCTTACATGAACAGCCCTCTTGACCATCGACATGAAGGTGGTGTAGACCCACCAGGGCTTCTCAAAATTTAATATGCATGTGAATGACCAGGAGATCTTGTTTAAATGAGGGTTCTGACTCAGGAGGTCTGGGCCTAAGATTCTCCATTTCTAACAGCCTCTAGGTGATGTCACGCTGCTGATCCATGGACCATACTTTGAGACAAGAAGGTAAGGATGAGTTAATGTCTTTTTACAATGTCCAGGAACAAAATGCCCTTAAATGTATTCAGATGTTACCTGTTGTAAGGACTCTCTTCTCCCTTGGGCAGTACCCTGTCATTCTGTCCATCAGTAAACATAAACACCTACTTCTGTGTGTAAGACCCTGTGCTGGGTTCTGGGAAATCAAGGTATCTGTTACAAGAGAGGGCCCCTGCCCTTAAGGAGCTTGCATTCAACACCTAAGCATAAAAATGTCGGCAGCTGTGAAAAGAATTTATCCTGGGTGCTGAGGGCTCCAGACAGTGAGTGAATGAAAGCAGGATTCCAGGGTCTATTTTAAATGCTGTAGAGAACTCAAGTCCAAATACTTACTTTGAAACGTTGAGGATTAACACATGCTCCAGATGCGGGATTGCATGAATAAGTCTTAACAGTTAATGTGAGTCATGTCTCTCTATATAAATATATGCTCCCATAGGATCTGTGAGGTTGTGGTGTATTGTTTTCATAGTTGCAAGTCCTCCCCATTCCTTGTTGAATGGAAGAACCAGGGGTTGAGATATGGAAGTCATCTGGAACATAAATACATAGGCTTGCGGCCATACCACACCATTGTATCCATTGTGTAAAGAACATGTTTGTCTCATTTGGCTGCATTTTGTGGGGCTTTCAGCTCCTGCTGTATTCCATTTGAAGATTAATATTTACTATGGAAACAGTGATGTCAAGTTGATGCGGATGGGACTTGGGCCATGAATAAACACAAAATAGTTCATCACACAGGGTGCAAATTATTATTAGGCTTAGGAGTTTCCAGCTTGTGCAGGCACCCCCCCAAGTTTGTGGGGAGTAGGCTGGCAGGCCGTGGGCTGGCACACTTGGGAGAAAGTGTCCATTTTAAATGGAACAAGTGTCTTGGAATAAAGCTATCAGCCCTGCTGAAACAGGACATGGTCTGCCCACAGGAGCAATGGGAAAGAAGAGGCGATTTAATGGCGACACATGAAGATAAGTGACCCACTGTGGGAAGATTTTCTTAAGTGATGATTGCCCTAGGAAGCAAGAACTCTCTTTTACATAAGGAATTTCTATCAGGTGGGGACCCTTTGGAATGGGAACTCCTGGAAAATGGGGCTCTCTGGGAGTACTTGGAGTTGAGCAGGTCTGAGGTTGACAGGAACTGCTGTGGGAAGCCATGGGGCCGAAGAGATGGGGCTAGCTCATGGGGACAGGAGGTGTAAATAAGAATTTCCAGTAATATCAGCTGTTTTTATCAGGTGCTAGTTATGTTCCAGGCATTATATCCTTCGGTTCTCTCCATAAGCCGTATGTTTGACCTGAATAGCAGTGTTGCTTCCATCTCACAGATGTGGAAACTGAGACTAAGGGAAGGCAAGAACTCGATGATGGAGTGAGATGAACCCATTCTGACTCCAGAACCTACTTTTTTAAAACACCATTCCATGTCCTTAAAGAAAAACATGGAACCACAGCCTCAGAGTTTACCGTATTCTGCTCAAAGTGTTTTGTTATCTCTAGATCCACGAAACACACACCATGGTCTGGTGACAGAGCGCCCAACCGATCATACGTGCTGGGACCTGGTGACTGCAGGTGAGCGGGAGGGCCACCTGGATTGCATGCTGGTTCAGCAGGACAGTGTCGGAGGCCCCTTTCACAAGGCTGAGGGGGAGATGGAGGCCAGGAGAAGCCTCAGCAAGATTTACAGCTAGTTAGTACTACTTCTGCTGAGACATACTCTTCCTCTCAGCACCCAGAACCTTCTTCTCCTCTCATGGTTTGCCCCTGCATTATTCCCCTACACACATGTTCTCCTAAGTGCCACTGAGTGTTTCCCTTGTGCCAGACATGGGGCCTTTTGGTGGCAGGGAGGGGTCAGCGGGGCCATCCGACCTGAGGCCCCAGCTTGAGGGAGAAGTTTGCAAGGAGAAGCCTACATCATAAGTGCTGATTTCACCTGCAAACTCTAGCCTCTAAGACTTTGCGTAGGAACTGAAAACTCAAAGAAGAAAATGAAAAGAAAAAAAAATTCCCAGCAGACAAATAAATGAAAAAGCTCTGTGTAGAAGCTCATGGAAAAACAGTCCTCTGCTTCTAATGGTCTCTGGGTCTGAAAGGGAAGGGGGCTCAGTCCCCACAGTCTGGGGCCAAGTCTGGTTGAGTTACATGACCTGGTAAGAGTGATGGGTATCGAAAAAGTGCTTTGTGAACTCTGACGTGATATTGAGTGGGAGTTGCTGTTTTAATTACATAAAATATGAGTCTTAGAAAATACCCAAGAAAGGAAGCTCAGGATCTGGGGAAGATTAGAAGTAAAATTGAGGATCATGTAAGCCATCCCAGGAACCCCAAATTATACAATGTCTTCATTTTTTACCCTAGGCACAGATTGCTGGTTTGAGGTCCAATTTCTAGATTTCCTTTTCAGTTTTTTTTTTTTTTCCAGGAAGGCATACTCATCTCTCTACTGTCCTCTGCCACCCAGGGCTGTGACATAAGTCTTTGCAGGTTACCCCCAATATAGCTGCAGGGGACACCATTCACATCAAAGTCCATGTGAGTCAGACCATTGGTTCTTAAACTTGGTTGCACATTGGAGTCACTTGGGAGACTTTAAACATTATTGACATCTTGGTTCCTCCTCTAGAGAGTCTGATTTAATTGGTCTGAGATTCAGTCTGGGCATTGGGATTTTTCAAGCTGTTCAGGAGGCTCTACTAAGCAGGCATGTTTGAGAACCACTGAATTAGACTATGCTGTGGATGGTGGCCACTGGGGGATGTGTGGTGTACAATGTCTTAGCCCTTCACATTGGCCCTGCCCATACACATATATCATCTTCAATGACCTGAACTTGCTAGTAGGAGAGATCACAGACTAAATACATACTTCTCTGTCTTTTGAGTCACAGT
Source organism: Halichoerus grypus (assembly GCF_964656455.1). Classification (NCBI taxonomy): domain Eukaryota; kingdom Metazoa; phylum Chordata; class Mammalia; order Carnivora; family Phocidae; genus Halichoerus; species Halichoerus grypus. The sequence continues at coordinate 98,325,900 of NC_135713.1, forward strand.
TTCCCTTGGGTTAGGACTGAGGTTGAAGAGAGTGTAGGTACTGACCTCTGAGCCTTTGAAGGCTCTCTTAAACTTTCTGCATCCTTCTGAAGAATGAGGGAGAGGCAGGGGTCTAATCCTGCTGAAAATGGGGAGTTTGTCAAGGCCGGTTTTGGAGCCTGCATAACTCTGGTGCTCTGCCCAGCGTAAGCATGCTGTTTTGATCTCCTGGCTGAGTGATTTAGGCCTTCAGAAGAATCTGGCATATTTCCCCTGGTGCCTAGGTTATAAATCAGCCCCTGTTAGCAGCTGCATCTTACTCTCTCAGGCCACAAGGGAACTGTAGTAGGTTTTACTGAATTAGCAACTTAATTGCACTAAATATAGCTCTAATGCCCCAAAGAAGTTATGGCAGCTCCCAAAGGGGTCTGGCTTCCTATACTCTCCCCCCTCTCTGCCCACCCCAAACTCAGAGAACCAGTTAAACTCTGAACAATTCAAGTTATTAAATCCCAGCTTCTGGAATGAACGCACTTTGTTTTGAATATGTCAGTATCATTAACTCCTGCCACGTGAATTTAATGTCACTGTTTCCCTAACAATTAATGTCCTTCAAATGTGAAGATGGAGGACACCGAAAATCCCACAAAAACCCAGAGAAATGAGACAAATATGTGACACAGCAAGTTCTTGGTGTCGTGGTGCAGTCAAAAGCTTGCCTGTTTTATAAGTTAGATGCTCTGTAACTCATTGATGCTTCCTGCGGATGAGTGCATCTGTCGTCCTAAAATTACAAGGCAAGCTTCTTTGGCTGAAACCTTGCATCTGGCATGTGTATTTAGACTTGGCATTTCAAAGTTAATGTTTTTGGTTCAGCAGAGGGATTCAAAACAAACATTTTCTGAAAAGTTCCACATTCTTGAGCAGATAGTTGAATCTAGACTGAGTGAAAGAGAGAGGACCAAGTATGGAAGAAGCTGCTAGTTGCTACCCAGCATCCATTCTACTCTTTTCCCTTTGCAATAGAACAGCAGTAACAAAAAACAACTCTGTTTCCCAGAATGCCTTGGCAGCTTGGTGAAGCCATGGGACCAAATTCTGGTTGGTGAGGTGGAAGTAGAAGTATAACATGGAGCTTCCAGGAAGGCTTTCTTTAAGAGAATTGAATGAGGTGTGAGGTGTGTCCTTTTTTCTTTTCTTTTTCTCCTTCCTTCAACCTTCTAGAATGGGGACATAATGCCAAGCTTCTGCAGTCACCTTGCACCATGAGATGACTTTGAAGAAGAAAGCAAGGTGACAATAAAAATGGCGGAAAGATAGACATCTGGGCCACCAATGATAGGGATCAGCAGCCCCGTCCTACCTCCGTCTGGGCTTTTTATATGGAAGAGAGAAATAGACTTCTCCTGTTTGAGTTAATGTTATTTGGGGTTTTTAATGATATGAAAACAAATCTAATTCCAAGTGATGGATAATGGTAGGGCAAAATTAATAGAAAAATCATTTCTCTGATGATGTTAGCACATTTTGGCCTATGTTTGTCCACCTGCTAGAGTGAACAACATTATTTGAGAAACCGTACATTTCTTGTGCTCAGCCAGGTTAAGCAACTTGCTTAAAGTCACCAAGCTAGTAAGTGGCATCCCATCTACGCTTGTACTTGACCCTGCTTTCCCTGTCAGGGGAGCATGCCTTACTAATCACAACTCTGCAGACTTGCAGTTTTTGATCAACAGTGTCATCATGTCTAATCCCCAGCCGGCTGTGCAGTGGTCAGGTCTGGCCTGAGTCCACCCCAAACCCGAGGAGCCTGGGAGAAACCTGGTTACTCTGGAGATGCTACCCCTTCTGGAATCTGCATTTGGAATCTGGAATTTGGTCCTGTGGCTTCACCAAGTTGCCAAGGCATTCTGGGAAACAGAGTTGTTTTTTGTTACTGCTGTTCTATTGCAAAGGGAAGAGTAAGGCTTTTGTACGTCTCTCCTTCACCCAGTCCTCACCTATGATGCTCCCAGGAAATGGTAATAGACTTTGTATAACAGGAGGGAGGAGACTGCTCTAAGTTTCCCCAGAAAGTTACCTTTGCTTAGAAGATGGGCAGTTTTGTTGGCCTTCTACAACTGTATGTTCAAATCAGGCCAGTTACTATATTGATAGTGTAGCATGAGAGAGAGTGCTGAGTAGCTGACGTGGCTGGTCATGGAAATGAGATTTGTCAACCCATCCACCTTAAGGAAAGGGGAGAGGGGAGAGGGAAGCCTCTTTGTTTATTTGGGCCATTCTGGTTCAGTGAGTGTGGGTGACAGTGAAATTTGCTCAAGAGAATTTTAAGTCCTGCCCCAGAAATACCAATTAAGGGACAAGTTGTCCACTTCTCTCACTTTACTGAGAATAGTCTGTTATCTTACCTTGGGGCCCACAGCAGAGCCTCAAGGGCTGTACTAGTTCCTGGGGCGAGGCGGCTCCCTCCATGGACCCCAAGGGCTCTGAGGGTGTGTATACCCAGCGCCCGGCTCTCTGCCTGCCAAGAGCATGAGCCTCCTGAATGTTTGCTGATTGAAGAGCTGAACGACTTTCTGAGTGCCTGTAATGCTAACCCTGAGTAATGTTTTCTCAATATCATATCTTGATACAATGGTTGGCATGGGAGTGAAACCCAATCTTAAAAATACATAAGAAATAGTTACATAATCCACATAAAGATGGGCCCTTTGTGGCTACTTTTAACACACTGTCACACTTAAAGGAGACACTTAGCTTTCCCTACATGTAACAGAAAAATCAAAATAATGGTGGCTTAAACAAGATTTAAAACTTTTCTTCCTTTTCATTCAAAAGAAGTCTAGAGTAGACAATCAGGCAGCATCATAGTCATTGAGGACTCAACCTCTTCTGTCTTTTTGCTCCATCTTTGTAACAAGTAGCTTCTGTCCTCAGGGTCACCTTGCGCTCTCAGCTGGCTGCCGGGTGTTCTGTGACAACATCCAAGTTGTAGTCTTTCAGAATGAGGAGAAGCAGAAAGTAGAAAAAGGAATTCCCCCAGCCATCTGTTTTCCAGGGAGCCTTTCTGGAAGCCCCACCCCCAAACTTCTGCCTACATCCAGTTGGCCAGAACTTCATTACATGCTCAAACTTAGCTGCAAAGGAGGCTGGAAAATGTAGTGTTTTAGGTAGGCTCATTGCCACTCCTTCTTCTCTGCCCCTAATCATATAGGCCAGCCGTTCTCAACACTTTGGAAATCATTTATACCCTTGAAATATATTGAGGAACCCAAAGAATTTTTGTTGATGTGATATCTATTAGTACTTACCATATTAGAAATTAAAACCAAAAAAAGATTAAATATTTATTTGTTTAATCATTTAAAAATTACATTATATCAAATCGTTTAGTTTAAAATCTTATAATTTTACTTGTCAGTTATACCTCAATAAAGCTGAAAAAAATTTAAAATAGCTCCAGGACCTCCAAAAAAATTAAAACATAAAAATAAAAATTACAGGGGCACCTGGGTGGCTCAGTCAGTTTAGCATCTGCCTTCGGCTCAGGTCATGATCCCAGCAGGGAGTCTGCTTCTCCCTCTCCCCCTCCCCCTGCTCCTTCTCTCTCTCTCTTGCTCATGCTCTCTCTCTCAAATAGGTAAAAATCTTTTAAAAATAAAATAAAATAAAATAAAAATTACAGGGGCACCTGGCTGGCTCAGTTGGAAGAGCATGCAACTCTTGCTTCATCTTAGAATCGTGAGTTCGAGCCCCGTGTTGGGTGTAGAGATTACTTAAACAAACAAACAGACTTTAGAAAAATAGAGAAAGTAAAAAATAAATAAAAATTACAATTATATGTCCTTTATGTGTTAAATAACGTATTTTTTTCCAATGTGGAAAAAAAGGTGAGAAGAGTGGTATTTCTTTCCAATTTTACAAATTTTTAAAAAATATCTAACTTAACAGAAGACAGCCATAGTCTCATATCTGCTTCTTCATTGAATCTGTTGCAATGTGTTGTTTTGGTTGAATTATATGAAGAGAATCTGGTTTCACACAGATGTGTAAGTTGGAAAATATAGAAGTATTTTTAAAGCTTTTCAGATAATCGTAGATATTATTCTTTGATACTACACCAAAACTCACATAGCAGTTTCTTAAAGGCTAGTTGCGAAGTGGAATCGGAAATCATATCAATGAATATTGTGTACTCTATTACATGAAAACCCACTGGTCCATCTAGCATGTCGAACACATGTTGTACATGCACATGATTTTGTAATATCATCTAGTGCTCATGTGGAAAATTTTCACTGAGTTATACAGACCTTTTCAAATGTTGACACATCTCATTATATAATATTTTTTCAAATCACATTTTTAAATACCACTTCGATCTCAAAACCAAAGTCCACTTTTGGGGAAGTTGTCAAGCTCATGATGACAAAAGTTTTTCAGAAATTCTCATTTTCACTTGAAAGGTTGAATGTTATTGTGGGCCACACACACCGTCCGTCACTTCCCTTGAAGTGACAAACTCACTTTGTTGAGGTTTGAGATGTCTGCCAAATACGCAAGTCCAAGTAGCCATGGTGCCTCCTGCCACGGGCCTTCGAGAACCACAGAGTAAGCTGGGGGGTCAGTCAGGGGCCAGCCGAGCACAGGGACCAGAAAGGTGACCCCTAAGGGTGAGTCCCTGTGGCCTCGAGGGGCCGAATGAGACGCAGACACACTCTAGTCTAAACCTGTTCTCTTTGGAGCTTTGTAGACAGAGCTTTTTGTTTTCCCTTCATAGTCTGTTTGCCTTCTGAGAAATTCCAAACATGTTTTTGTGGCTCCTGTTCAGACAGTTGAGGGATCAGGGCGTCCTTCCTGGCTGAAGTGGGATCAGGCCAGGCCCAGAGGCCCAGAAGGAGGCTGGATAGCAGGAGGGCCTGGGGGGCCCAGGAGGGAAAGCACCGGGGTGGCTGCCACAGGCCCTGATGTCCTTGCACACCCATCCAGAAGGAAGGAGGAGGAAATGGTTAGCCCCCAGCAGCTTCTGCTGAGGAATCAGGTAACTTAGGTTTCTCTCCATTTCACCTCCGAAGGTACAGAGGTAAACAAACGGCTGCCATGGTGAGCAGTTTTTCCAGGTGTGAAGGGGGAGGCTGGGTTGAGAAAATGATCAAAAGAAGAACCTGTGGAATCGGCCTCACGACTCTCTGTGCTGCTCCGTTGACGCTGGTCCGTGTTTACCTAACACTGACCAGTAGCCCGCAGAGGACTTCAGCAACAGCAGGGATGTGTGAAAAATCTTTCACACTCAGGATGAGCGATGGACAGAGAACACTCTGTTCTCTCCCCCGAGCCCTATGTGTGTGTGTCCATGTAAAAGTGTTGTTCATATTCCAAAGTACTTGCGTCCACATGTCTATATACACACCGTATTTGCAGCAATGTGTCCTGTGTGTTTATCCGTGGGATAGATAAGCAGCAGTGACAATGAACATTATTTACCTCAGGACTCAAGAAGATGATGCTAACAGTAAAAGTACGTGGAGAGAGATCATTTCCTTCTCTTCTTCCTCCAGTCTAAAAATAATTTTATGAACACATAGTAAATGGACTTGGTAAAAAAAAATTCATTAATTAGCATAGACTAAAGTGAAAAATGAGCCTCCCATCCTCTGCATCAGAAATGACTATTACCAGTTCTTACGTATTCATCAAAACATATATATTAAAAAAGTGTACACACACACACACACACACATTCCTTTTTAAAGTTTATTTCTTTAAGCTAATAAATGTGAGGATTCCAACAGGAAGATCGCGGACTTCTTACATAAGCTTCATTTTCAGCCCCTTGTGTATCAGCAGACTCCGGCACACATAGTTGTGTCTATGATTTACACAAGTGTAAGTTTTGTGCCAGAGGACAAATTCTTTGTTTCAGGAAAAAACTTCTGGAACCCAGAAAACTGATTTCCTTCCCAGTTCATCTGGTTATTAATCTTCTTAAAAGCTCAAGACAAATAAAATTCCCGTATCTGAGACCTTTGTGGTATCCCAGAGGCAGGTGAGAATCATTCCCATGGAGTTGTCTTCACTTTCTGATTTGTCATCAATTCTTAAGAGCAATCCAGGAAAGGTTTATTTAGTACAGCTCTCTGTTGATTTTATAACCAACTGCTGACTGCTTGGGACATAAAACTCTTGATGATTTACAGGTAGTAAATGGGCAAGAAATCCATAAATCACATTCTATAAGAGGGATAGGTGAACACACACGCACACACACACTTATACTTAACCACCTTCAAAGGAAGAGTTGTAGGCATGTCCAGAAAATATATTCATTTTTAATTTGAGGAGAATCTCATCGGTGAGAGGTCCATAATCAATAACCTCTGTGAATTAAATTGTACCAGGTAATATTTTAATGTTCAGCAAGAGGCTTAGCCCATCATTTACTTATTTATTTATTTTAAAATTTATTTATTTTAGAGAGAGAGAGAGGGCGAGCCAGAGGAGTGGCAGAGGGAGAGAGAGAGAGAATCTCAAGCAGACTCCCCGCTGAGAGTGGGGCCCAACGTGGGGCTCCATCCCAGGACCCTGCGCTCATGAGCTGAGCCAAAATCAAGAGTTGGAGGCTTAACCAACTGAGCCACCCAGGCGCCCCTGCCTATTAATTCTTAGAGGAGACTCTGGTTCCCACTTCTGAAATGTTCAAAGGAGTTTTTATGATTTCTAGAGGAAAGAACCTTTTTTTCCTACCAAGTCAAAAATGCTAAAGGTCGTCAGAGTTTTCAGATACTCTTGTAACTATTCTGCAGCAGATATTTCTCAACTAAACATTCACTTAAAGATCTCCTTTTGTTTTCATGTATATATTTCTTCTAGGCCTGTGTTTAGGAAAATCTCTAGTAATGTGCTAAAATCAGAAAAAATAAGTTTCTAATTCCAGGGAACTGACAGAGAAGGAGATACAAAGTGAAAAATCTTGAAAAACATTTTTGCTTGGAAAGTGAAATTTAATAAATATGAATCTGCTACCGTGAATAATTTGCCAACTCTCTGCCTCCCAGAATATAGTATAATATAACTAGAAATTTAGGATGCATTTAGCAAAAAGCTAATATCATTTGGATCCTGATTCAAGCAAAATGAAGAGGTAACAATAAAATAGAGAAAACTGGGGAAAGTTGAACACGGACTATTTGATGACATTAAGTAAGTATAAAGTTTTTAGACATACTAATGGTGTGATTTTTTTTTGAGTCTTTACCTTTTAAAGATACACAATGAAATATTTTAGGATGACATGATTTGCTTTTTAAAAGTCCAGTTGGGTGATACAAATATCAAATCATTATGTGGTACACCTGAAACTAACAAAATGTTGTATGTCAATTACACCTCCATTTAAAAAAAGAAATCTTTAAAAAAGTAAAAAGATGAAAAACCCTGAAAAAAAAAAAATCCAGTTGGGGGATTGTGGGTGGGGGTGTAAATGAAACAGGATTGGTCATGAGTTGAGATTGATGAGGGCCACACAAAGTTTGATATACTGTTCTCTCTACTCTTGTATTTGTTTGAAATTTTGCATAATGTAGAAAACACCAGAACAGCTAAGTTGCACTAGAGTGGTCCTGAATTATCTATTTGATAGATAATTTCTTTATTTCACATTTGTTGTTCAACAGGAGCCGGGTGCTGGTTGTGTGGAGGGGTCTGTATGAGGCCGAGTGGTGTGAGTTGCGGTCTGCAGACAGTGCCCTGGTGACCTTGACAGGTAGGGACACTACTGAGAACCAGGCCGGAAGCTCTCTTTGTTGGTAAGAAGTCTACTCCTCGGTTCCTATGAGGAGCTTCTGTTTGGGGGCGAAACACCAGCCATCCTGGGGAGGGGGCATGGGGCTTCAGCCGGCCCTTCTCCAGGGATCCAACAGTCAGCAAGGCCAATGAGGCGCCCCAGAGGTCAGAAGCTGAAAACAGACACCCACAGCCAGCTCTTCACAAACAAGAGGCTTTATTTTTATGCTGTACCCCCACCCTCTGCCAAATAAGTGGGGAGAGCATTGAAAGGGCTGACTTTGCTGTCGAGGGCCACTGAGTGCAAGTGAAGCTTAGACTCGTGCCTAGCGCAGTGGAGCAAAGGGAGAAGGACCTCGGTCTCCAGGGAGTGCCCCACCTCAGCAAGACACCTCCCAGAGTTCTGCAGGAGGAAGTGAACGCAGACCCACACTGCACAGGAGATCCATCGCTCTTTTGGCCCAACGGCAGAAAGAAGACGTCCTAAGAGCTTTGTGAAAACATCTTCCCCTTGGTGGCGGGTCACAGGCCTGGATAATCCCTGTCCTGCCCTGTCAAGATGGTCAGCTGTCATCCATCTCTCCAGCCAAAAGGCCCGTCCCCAGTCGGCTCCTGGGAGATCTTTCCAGACAACATTACATTCTTAAGAAGCTTGTCTCCTTTGGTTAATTAACAAGACCTTTTAGCTTTCATTTGAATTCTATATAGACGGCCAGAACATGCCCACACACAACGCCCCACTGAAGGCTGGGGGTGGAGGAGAAGGATGTTCCCTGGTGTTGTGGTCACTTAGGTCTGAGCTTTGCCTGCGAGGTCCCTATTGCCCCCTATGTGACTCTAGATCTTGCCTGAACCAGTAAGTGTTCACAATCAGATCATAGCTCCCTCCTCATTAAGGCCGTTCAGTGGCTTTCCAGTTGTTCTCCAGACACAGACTAAAACATTTGACAAGGCTGACCTGGCCCCTCAGGTTCTGGCCCAGGGAACTGAACCTTTTAGCACATGTCTGAAGCCGGGGCCGCTTCCCCCACTGATAATCTCAAGGTGGATAGCATAGCCTGACCGGGACAGACAGACTCTAATTCACTATCTCCAGATCAGTCCTCCATTCATCCCTGATAAGATACCGCGAGAAAGAATGATAAAAGGCAGATTTCTGGTTGACAAACCGGAAACTCGGCCAGGAATATGTCCTTGCTGGTCAAAGAGACCAAGGAAAGACCTGGTGTTGGAATCAAAAAGCCATGCAGTGGGCTTCCCATCATGCTGGTGCCTGCCACCCCCAAATAAAGATAGAGAGCATGGTGTCTAGAAGCCAGAGAGCAAGGGGATGGGATTCTCGGGTAGCAGAAGGGGGCTCTGTTTGAGCACGGTGGCAGCAGGGCGGTACGGTTTACACAGCCTGCAAGGCGCCCCCTGATGCTCGGAGGGGTTGCCAGCCATCTCCCTCCTTCTCTTTGACTGGGTATCAGCTACTGTTCCTTCAGCTCCCAGCACAGTCCTCAGAGGTCAAGAGACACCAGTCGCATGGTGACCCAGTAGGAACAGTGCTCCCTGGGGTTATGCAAGTCAAGGGCCTTCACTTCACTTCCTCAAGCAAGCCCCCATGACCCTCCTGACCAGTCCAAATCCCTCTTGAAGCTATAGGACCCCTCATGGATGTCAGAGAGTGGTCAGATCTGTCTCTCTCTCTCTCTCTCTCTCTCTCTCTCTCACACACACACACACACACATACACACACACCCCGACTAGAAGCTCTGTGAGGGCGTTTGTTGAGTGTTTCACTGTTATATCCCCACTTGATGGCCCATGTCCGGCCACAGAGGAGATACTCAATAAATGTTGAATGAATGAACACATTCCCATCCCACCCCCTTGACTCCCAACTGTTGTAGGCCAGCCACCCACCTTGAGCCCCTGAAGATCTGATGCAGTTTGGGAGGCATCAATTATCTCTGTGTTAGCCCTTTTTCCCTCTGAGAACAGGGACAGTTGGTGCTGAATCATTCTGCTGCCTGGAGCTAGAGACTCCCCAAGGCCACTTCCCTGCATGTGGGACTCCTGGCATCCCCGGGAGAAATCTGCTGCCACACGTGGACACCGTTTCCTAACATTCTTTTCCAGTTTGAGCTTCCCTCGATGCTCGTTGTAACCCAAATCCAGGAATCTGAAGCTGTGGGGTGAGTGAGGATGAGCAGGGGAAGGGGTCAGGGAGGCAGGCATGCAGGGCGTCCTTACCAGTGGGTAAGCTGCCGGTGATGCGCACGGCTATGTCCCTGTCACCACACTTCCACCCCAGAACTGATGGCCCTCAGCTAGGAATCCAATATTTGATGAATATTGCTTCTGTAAACGGCATCCTATTTTTCCATCCCCTTCTATCATCACACATCAAAATGAATTCTCCTATGAAAATGTTCTGTTCCTAAGATAAAACACAAATCACAATAATCTACCAAGCATATTTTAATCATATCCTTGGAAAACTAGATGCTTTTGATAAAAATTAATTAAAATCACTTCCTATATACACATGGTACCAAAATTTTAAGGAATTGCTAAATCCTATCTTCCTCTGGGATGAGTGTCCCTTATCTCGAGTGGCAGGAAAATAAGGAAAATATTTTCTTTTAAAACCCGACAGTTGTAACTGTCTCTTCTTAAGTCTTTGATCTGTTGTGATTGTTTATTATACAGTTCAGATTCAGGAAGATTAAGGGCACCAACTTCTTTTATAAAGAAGGTGAGCTTGTCTTGACCATAAAGATCATTTCCATGATTCATGATTTTCCAGGTATTGACATGAGGCTCTATTTTGTCTAATTCAGAACTCATAGATAGGTGCTTACAGAAGTCCCCATGTTCTGTTGGTCACTGGGCCCAGGTAGCTCCTGTCCAACACAGATCCCAGTCTGGGTGGGCAAACCAAGCTTTGGCCTTGCCGAGAGTCACTATGACCCAGTGATAACTTAAGGATTTATTGACATCATTGCCCTATCATATTTATTTTGTACAGTTTATTTTGTAGCCAGCTACTTTTTTTTTTTTTTTTAACAGGAGACATTATTTTATTTTATTCCACTAAAAAAATGTTTTGCAGCCTTTAAGATACCCAGAGTCCTCAAGGGACACCAGATGGCAAACATGTTGTTTGGGAATCTGCAAACCCCCTCCGGGGGTGGAGAACAGGTACTAGGAAATCTCCAGAGGAGCCTATTTTCTCTTCCCTGCTCCGTGCCCACCCCCTTTCTCACGGCCATGGAAACTCCCAGGGCCACAGCAGCAGTGAGTTCCCCCTTGGCTGCTGGAGTTAAAATTGAGACACCAGTGCCTTCCAGTAGGAAAGAGGTGGGTTGTGGACCAAGTGAAATTCCTGCCCATGAGCCATATGCAGGGGATGTCCAGCTGTACCAGAAGGAAATTTCCCCACCCCTGCCTAATTTTTACCCACTTGAGCTATTTTCCTTTCCAGTTCCCCTCCCGCCCCACCCCCACCGTGCCCCCTTCGAATGGTATCTGTCAGGCTGCCTGGGCTGCTCTGCTGTCTGACCTCTGAAGGTCACAGCACTGAACACCTCATTTGTCAGCAACAATGACTTGAATGCTGTTCCCTCGGCGTCATAGTCTAGCGAGGGAGGGAGTATATTTCCTCATAGGGGGGAGGAGAGAAGCAGGCGGAGTCCTCGTCTCCCAGCTGTGTCTCTTCTAGCTGGTCGGCGTCAGGGCTGGATCTGAAATGGGAGCAGAAAACACAGACCCGGTACAGTCCACGCCGCCTCTCTCGGAACAGCGCCGCCATCTTGGCAACAGGCCACACGGACGCTTGCCTTCTCCCAACACCTTCTTTACACACCAGACAAAGCCATGGGCCGCGACTGTGACAGCTGGAAGGGGAGCATCCCCCTGCCACACAACATACCTGTCATTTCCACCGGCCACAAAGGAAGGGTAGTCTTGGTCACCAACAAATGCAGCGTTCTCTGGAGGATAGATGGTATAGTACTGAGGAGGGCTTGGCGTGGCGCTCACCACCCCTCCAGGTGGTATGAGACCACAGGGGTTCACCACTGGCTGCAGGTAGGTGGTGTTCATCCCAAAGGGCTCTTGAGCACCGTAAGGAGGAGGGATATACTGCACCACAGTGGCCCCGTGGAAGGTGATGGGTTGGTTGATACCAGTGAAAACAAATGATTGTCCTCCTGCCGTCTGCTCCGAATCCAGGACCCTTTCCTCACTTTCCTTGCACACCTGGCAGGAGAGCATTTTGAACTTGCACACAGCAATCAGGATGAATGTCACCCCCACTGACAGCAGGATGGGCCCAAGGAGCTGGGTCCATTCAAAGTGGGAAACACCTTGGTATTTGATCCAGCCCATGACGGTGAACGTGATCCCCACCAGTCCCAGGAAGATGCCTGAGAAGAGCAAGGTGGCCCCTGCCTTGTCATCATCAGACACCTGGATGTCAGCAGTGCTGGGTGTGTAAGGAGTGACGGAAAACACGTTGAGAGGGGAGTCCTCCAAGCGGCTGCTGCCTTGCTCCATCGTCCGCCTGTGATCACCCTGCTTCCTGGAGGGGAAGGGAGTGTGAGGGCTCCTAAGAGCCCAGCGGAATAATCATAGGCTCTGGTTAGTTATGGAAGAACTTTGGGCCTCTGTGGTTAACAGAGTATAACATGCAGAGGCCTGAACTTTGTTTAGAAGAATAAAGGTCTGAGAAATGAAGCTTGAAGTTTTCTAGTCGCTGTCAACAATTGGAGGTTTCTCTTTTACAATTCAGTGACAAGCTCTCTCTCATTCACATTCCTTCACTCATTCAAAAGTATTTGAGCCTGTCCTCATGTGCTAGGAGGTGCTTTCCTAGATGCTAAAGGCATTGCTCCAAAGCCGTTTACATCCTACCAAAACCAGGACTGGAGAGATGGCGGAGCCACGTCTGGGGCCTCTGGTGGAACGGGGGCCCTTGATGTACCCATTACATGTTCAGACACCTCACCCACTTTTCCTGCTGAGTCAGCTCATGGGAAGTAAGCAGACACCCATTTCTTGACTATGTGTTTGTCCTTCCAGGAGCTTGAGCTGGGATGACACTTAACCTCCCACACCTCTCACTGAGCTCTGAGGCGCTGTCTTCTGGCCAGCCAGTGTGCCTTTTGCTTTCAGCATGTGGGGAATAGCTCCAGCTGTGGGTGAGGAAGGACAGCCAAGGAAACGCACCACATCATTGGCAAAGGTTGAATAAGCATCAGGTATGACCTGGCGTCTAGGGGACACCTGCTTCGGACCCTCCCTCCATGGTGGCAGCACAGCCCCTGGTCTCCAAGGTGAAGTCAACAGCTACATTTTCAAGGCTGCTGTGTTTTGCAACCAAACCCAAGCTAATTTAGAGAAGAAAGCTTGTCTTCAGTGACATTATCTGTCATTCATAACTATGGAATTGCAAAGCAGCCCCATGAATTTCTTCCTCTGCAGAATAGTAAGTATAGCCCTTTTTTCCTTTCCTGCACAAGTCTTATCCAAACAGATGTCTTTCTTCAGTGGTTAAATATTATATTAGCTCCCTTTGCCAATATTGAGCAGAAAGTCCAGGAAAACAGTTGCCCTCTTGCCCAAGGCAGGGCTTCCCAAACTTTCCTGATGATAAAAATCACCAAGTCCACTTTTTTAAAAGGCAAGATCTGAGTTCCTTACTCAGACCAGCAAAAATAAAATTTCCAAGGAAGTCTAAGAGCCCCAAGTGGCTTTTCTCATCAGGAATCTTTGTAAACCCTACTCCAAGTTAAACCCAAGTGCTCCTAGGAGACCAGGAGACTTTGTTCCCCACCAAAAATGCCTCTCCCTGCTACAAGATAAGGCCTGTAGTCTCCAACTTCATTTCCAGATGGGAAAGCAAGCAGGTGACCCCCTCAGGTATCTTCTCAGGTGTGTCCCTGAGCAGCCAGGATGGAGTGGTGGTGCAGTTGGAGTGGTCTGCCCTTTTCCCCACTGAGCTGAATCAAAGATCCAGGGAAGCCAGCTTTTCTCTTTAATCATCAAAATTCTGCTCAGCTAGCCTGACATTCTTTTCATGCTCTTAATCCCTGAGTTAACAGCTGAAACAGTCCCTGGCATTTAGAAAAAGCTAGGCTCTCAAAATTCTTCTTTTCAATCACTCAGTAAATGTTTCTCATTTGTCTTAAGCTACATCCACTTGCAGTTAAGAGAATGACTGGGAACACTCAAGGAGCAGAGCAGAGAGATCACGTTAACGAAAATATCCCATGAGAGCAAAACTGGAATGACTTTTAGAGCAGACAGTTCAGGAAATTCTCTAAATTTCCAAGGTCACCTTGATTTAGCTTCTCACTCCAAAAGCTCAAACTCTGTCTATATGGTAAATAACAATTTTTAAAAGCCTAACAAACCAAATTAAATAGGATATTAAAAGGATTATATGCTATGACCAAGTGGGATTTATTCTTGGAATGTAAGGATGGTTCAACATTCAAAAATCAATCAATGTAATCACAATGTAATCACATCAACAGAATGAAGGAGAGAGAAAAAACCCTATGTACTTAACTGATATCAGAAAAAAAGTGTTAAGGATTTTTTTTTTAGATTTATTTATTTATTTGAGAGAGAGAAAGAGAGAGAATGCACACCAGTAGGGGGAGGGGCAAAAGGAGAGAGTCCCAGGCAGACTTCCAGCTGAGCATGGAGCCTGACTTGAGGCTTGATCCCAGGACCCATGAGATCTCCACCTGAGCTGAAATCACAAGTCAGAAGCTCAGCTAACTAAGCCACCCAACTAAGCTCAACCAACTAAGCCATGGCCCCAAATGTTAAGGATTATTGAACACTTATGATGGACCAGGCATGATTCTAGGTATTTACTATACATGGTATCATTTCATCTTTTCAACAACCAGGTTATAGTCAATCACGAAAACTATGCTGACCTCCAGGGCCTGGGGTCACCTGCAGGTTTGCCCATGGCAGCCTCACGGCAGCTGGGCCTTGGACACCCACAACCACAAAAGAACATCGGACTCTGCTTTTCCCTCTAAAATCATTTTGATTTCTCTCTTCTTTGTTTAGATCTTATTTATTTAACTAATGATGTGTTTAATATAATTCATATATATATATATACATACATTATTTCCACTTGTAGATAACTTCTAGAGTTATGTCGTGTATTACATTTAAAATTTAGTAGATTGCATATTATTTCAACCATTAATGTATTTCAGCATGGGAAGAGACCTTTAAAACAATAAAATTATTTTAGTATGAAAAAAGAAAAGAAAATTATGCTGATAATTAAGCTCCAAACCATCCTTAGATACTCTGCTTTAGCTGAGACTCTATGTATATTTTTCCTTTGCCAGGTGGCTCCATGTCAGGCTCTGGGGGCCCTGGAGGGAGACTGCAAGGGAAGAGCAAGGAGAAAGAAATCACTGTGTCCTATTTTGCTTGCCCTTATTGTCATTGTCACTGCAGGAGATTTCATCATCCTGTCGGTAACAGTTCCAGTTTCCGGGGGGTTCCCCCCAACACACCGAGACCAGCCTCACTGGCCCCTTCAGAAATACCAGCATCGTATTTTATATTTGAAAGTTGCCAAGAGAGTAAATCTTAAAAGTTCTCATCACAAGAAAAAAAAATTCTGTAACTGTGTATGGTGATGGATGGTAAGTAGAATTATTATGACTATTTCACAATATCTATAAATATTAAATCATTATGCTGTTCACTTGAAACTAACATAATGTATGTTAATTTTTAAAAATTACCAGCACCAGTCAGACAGTGGCTCCCCCCAGAGGCTTTTGGGTTTTGGTTTTGTCTACTAGATCACCAGTTTATTAGAAAATGATGTAACTCCGTGACAGGCAGATGGTCTGGGGAAAGGGCAGGGAGTTTCCATGCTCTCTCAGAGCACACCACTCTCCCCAAAGCTCCATGTGCTCACAGCCCTGGATGTTCTCCAAATCCATCCTTTTGGGTTTTATGGAGTCTCCCCAGAGCTTCTTGGCCCAAGAGCCTCCGATGTCAGCACTAGCTGAGTGGCATTTTCTATTCAGAAAGCTGGGTCCCGACTCCATGGAGGTGCACTTACCAGATATTTTGGATTCAATATGTTAATTTGTACAGCTGAGAGTGGCTCTAAAGGTGTACATGATTGGTTGATTGAAAGTTGGGCTTTCTGGTGGCCTATATTCAATGAGACTGAGATACCAGAGTTTCTGTGGTATAACGTAGACGAATTCAAAGACATTGGGAGAGATGTTGGAGTGAATTTTTCATGACTGATTTGCACACCAATTTCCCACCGCTTGATCCCTTCACTAAGGCATTGACAAATACCCCAGCACGGAGAGCACCAGCGCCCTTGAAAAGCTTTCTGATGGCTGTCTTCTATAGGCCAGGTATGATGTTAAGAGATTTTGCCAGTGAGGTAGGCTCCCTGATTTTAATGGGGATGACGTGCAAATTTCAGACTAGTAGAGGCCAAGTGAAAGCACTAATGGGCAATAGAGATGAAGGATTACCAGAATATTTTGACCCACAATAATCTGTGTTTATGGCAAACTGATCATAGCATCTCTAGGAACAAAATGCATGAGCATTCTATAAAAATGTTACTGGATTTGTAGAACAGGAAAAAAATCCAGATCTGGGGTCCAAAATCCTGACTTGTGTTATCATCACAGAGAGTCAAGTTTTCTTAGCAAGTTTTCATACTTAAGCTGCTCAGAGACCTGGAACTCCATGACTGAAGAGGAAACTGGGATCCCTCCCTTTGAGAAAGAACTCTGCAACACTGTCTCAATGATATTCTTTAAATCGTCCTCCAACTATTCCTTCAAGGACCTACAGCCATTTGACCTTACTTCTTGGGAATTGATATACATTGACTCTGAACTGATACTCATTTCTAGGGACCCAAAATGCCACTGTGGTCTAAAAGTCAAAGTGGAGGGGGGCTTTTGATGGTTAGGTGATACATGGAGTTTTGTCTTGTTTAAATGACAAAGGGGTCAGTAGGTCTATGAGTCCACCGTGTGTTTATTTCACTAGTTCTTGAATGTACAATATTCGGCAACTGGCAAATCCCCAATTGGCTCTCTAACCTATGGAGTGAGGGCTACTCTGCTAGGAAGAGCCAAGTAGAAGTCCTTCCTTATTATGATAGACATACAAAAGTAATTCCACTTTCCTGGGGGAATGGCAGAAATGAATGTCACCATCAAAGACACAGGGGTGAAAGAGTCGGGGTGATGACACCTATCACATCCCTGTTGAACTCACCTATTTGGCCTATAAAGAAGTCAGATAAAACTTGAAAAATGATTATGTACAGGTTTAATCCAGTGGTGACTCCAGTTGCAGCTGGTGTTCCAGATGTAGATCTCAGCTGGAACAAATCATCGTAGCCCCCGGCACCTGGTATGCAGTGATCATTCTGGCAAATGACGGTTTTCTTTTCCTTTTTTTTTTTAAAGATTTTTTATTTATTTATTTGACAGAGAGAGACAGCAGGAGAGAGAGGAACACAAGCAGGGGGAGTGGGAGACGGAGAAGCGGGCTTCCCGCGGAGCAGGGAGCCTGACGTGGGGCTCGATCCCAGGACCCTGGGAGCATGACCTGAGCCGAAGGCAGACGCTTAACAGCTGAGCCACCCAGGCGCCCCTGACGGTTTTCTTCTACATCAAGTTATAAGAACCAATTCTTTCTCTACTCTCTTCAAAATTTTTATCAGTTTAAATGAACGGTCTCAAATGGCTTATAGTCTCTGTGATCAAGCAAGTCTCTTCCTTCAATTTTTAAATGTAATTTTTGTTGCAGTGACATCATGTACAAGAAAAACATCTAATTTCCCCCTCCACTTGTTTTTCAAGAATATTTAGCATTGAAACTTGAAAAGTATTTGTTGACTAAGCCAACGTTGTGAGCCCTTTGTCTTTAAGTTGAACAATTGATTCATTCATTTTATACAAAATTTGACCCTTTGTACCATAGGATATTTCTTCAATGAATAAAAATAATAGTAATTCATAGAGCAGTGGTTTTCCAAACATGATCTCCAGATTAGCGGCACTGGCAGCATCTTACAAGTTGATAGAAATGCAAATTTTTGGCCACTCCCTAAACCTAGAGAATCAGCTCTGTGAGTGAGAGCCAGCCCTTCAGATCAATCCCATGCCTGTTGAAGTTTGGGAACCACCACAATCAAGAAATATGTTGAATTGAAAATGACAATGCTGTGACTGTCTTAGAGAAAATGATTTCAAGTACATTCAACTCAAAACATATTTCAGGTTATGCTTCATGAAAAAACTCTCCGGTCCATAGTGTTTCTTAGTATTATCCTTTGGCTACCTAAGAGAAAGTAAATTTCAGCATATATAAAAAATCCTGTTAAGACCAGACAGTGGAGAGGAGTGCAGTCAGCATTCCCTACACAGAAGTACCGGGCCTGGAGGAGGGAGCAGCTGCATCCGTACCACTGCTCTGTGCTTTGTGGTGGCCCTCACTGCTTGTGCAAGAGGTCTCTCACTCCACTGGGGTTTCCATTCATTGTAGAATCAAAGGTGGCAGGACCTTCAAACCACAGGCCTAACCTTCTAACTGAGTTTGCAGAATTTCTTAAGAAGTCAGGGGCAGGGACGCCTCGGTGGCTCAGTAGGTCAAGAGTCTGCCTTCGGCTCAGGTTGTGATCCCAGGCTCCTGGGATTGAGTCAGTTATTGGGCTCCCTGCTCAGTGGAGAGCCTGCTTTTCCCTCTTCCTCTGCCCTCCCCCTGCTTGTGCTGTCTCTCTCTCTCATTCTCTCTCTCTCTCAAAATAAATAAAATTTTAAAAAAAGAAGAAGTCAGGGTCAGAAGTAGATGTCCCTGTGCTCCCAGACATGGGAATGTGAATGCGGAATGAGAACGCCCTCATCTTGCCTTCTGAAATGTGCTTCCCCAAGTGCCCCGCAGCGGATCTGACTCAACTTTGGAGGGTGAGGGGCAAGCGAGGTAGTGGCAGGTGGTGGGGGGAAGTGACAAAGGGAAACTTGGAGGTTGGTGGCAATAGCAGGAGTGGTGACGAGTGGTGATGGTGATGCAGGGAGGGATGATGCTGTGACTGTCACACCCCACCGTGACGGGCGCCTTGCTGGCCACAGCTTTATCTGGGATAGGGGCAGGCAAATTTGGGCTATTAGTTAAAAAAAAAAAAAAAAAAAAACTACTACTAATAATAATCCAACTCTGAGTTCAGAAAATCTGGCTGGTAAGTTTTCACAGTTATTGATCACTCATTTTAAATTTGTTGGAAGTATGTACATTCAATATGCTATTTCCTCTTTCAACAAAATTGACTTCTGTTTAAGAAAATGCAGAGGCACATTCTTTGGGATGGTTCTCAAGGAACACAGTGGCTGCTTTGGGATGGTTCTCAAGGAACACTTCAGGACCCCATCTTATTGCAGATTTCTGTGTCCGTTGTTATGTGATCACCTGGGCACATCCTCACAGACAGCATTATAAACTGAAGCTGTCCCCCTTGGGCTCCCCGTGCTCTGCCCCCCCTCTGTCTCCACTTGCAGCAGACATGAGACTAAACGAATCAGAGACAAAATGACTTTCCTTAAGATGCAGTTATAATGACAAATGAAAACTAGTCAACTAAAACTAAATACTTCCAAGAAACAACTAAGGTTGCTGAATAGGTCATTTAGCAGATTCGTTATTTGGGAAATCAACCCAGATCCATGACCCTGTATGTATCTTTTGATAAGAGCACTCTTTTCCATATGGCTGACTCTTTCAACCTAAACTTTTCCCAGCCACATCTAGGAAACAGAGCCACCTCCTTCCAAAGCAGTCGTGACACTGACCTTGCAGGAAATTCCAGGCTGTGTTTTATTTGCTGTTTTGATTGTGGTTTATAATCACGATGGACCTTGCTTCTTCTTAACACTTTGTGTATATATACTTCCAGATTTTTTTTTCCCCTTACAACAAGCTTACACATTTTATGGAAATGAAATCACATTAAACTTTAATAGTCTTTAACTCTCTTTTTGCCTAACGGCTCATGTCATCCTTCCCAAATCCATGTAATTTATTTTTAACATTCTCACAAAAATGACTGCTTGGGGCAATTACAGCTGGGAATTTCTGAAACATGATATATCAAGATAGCAAATAGAGATCAAGGATTAAGCTCGTTTTTTGCCAGAATAATAAAATCCGTAATCTGAAAAAGAGTCCAGGGTAAATAATTTTTTAAATTTGGTGAGGCGCTGTTGTGGCAAGAGCGTCAGAAAACAGACACCTTTAAATTGACTGGGGAGGGGCGCCTGGGGGGCTCCGTTGGTTAAGCGTCCGACTCTTGATTTCAGATCAGGTCATGATCTCGGGGTCGTGAGACTGAGCCCTGAGTCGGGCTCCCCGCTCATGGAGTCTGCTTGAGACTCTCTCTCTCTCCCTCTTCCTCTGCCCCTCCCCCTGCTCATGCTCTCTCTCTCTCTCTCTCTCAAATAAATAAATGAAATCTTTAAATTGACTGGTGAGAACATGACTTGGTACAACTTTTTTTTTTGGAGGAGAGCAATTTGGTAATATCTGTTAAAATTTAAAATGCACGTACAATTGAAGAAGATGCAAATATTTTCTTCTACAAATGTAACCTACATATATACTTTACACAAAAGAGTGTCTTCACAGAGCAGACAGTGAATCACTGTCTGTAGTAACACACACACACAAATCCCTAAATGT
This sequence comes from Halichoerus grypus, assembly GCF_964656455.1. NCBI lineage: Eukaryota > Metazoa > Chordata > Mammalia > Carnivora > Phocidae > Halichoerus > Halichoerus grypus. The sequence continues at coordinate 98,346,418 of NC_135713.1, forward strand.
CCATCGGCCATGGACTGGATAAATAAGTTACGGTGATAACGATGGGGTATCTGCCACTGTTAAAGAGAAGCAGGTCTGTAGGGACAAGTAGAGGATAATCTCTAAGATGTATTGTTCACTGAAAAAAGAAGAGGGAATAGTGTATTTCCCATCTGCCATTTGCAAGGGGAGAGACATATACACTTGTCATTGAATGTATGTGCTTGGAATATCACTGAAAGGATACACAATAAATTGGGAAAGAGAACTGGCAAGGGGTTCCATTTATCTATTGCTGGGTATAACAATCCACCCCAAAATTTTGTGGCTTAAAACACAATTCCGTAGATTGACTGAGTTTTGCGGGGCAGCCTGCTAGGGTGGCAGTCATCTGTAAGCCCAAGATTGACCGACTGAGGTGGCCGTCCAAGATGGTTCACTCCCATGGCTGAGAGTTACACTGGCTGTTGCTAGGAGCTCAGCGAGGCTTGTTTACCTGAGCTTCTACCTGTGCTCTTTCCACATGATTTCTCCCAGCTTGCTGCCTGGCTTTCAAGAGGGAGTGTCCTAAGAGTGAGCATTCCATGGGTCTCAGGTGGAAGCTGCAAGGATCTTATGACCTAGCTCTGGAAACCCCAGAATATCACTTCTATTTCATTCTGTTGCTCAAGCAGGCTACTAAACCAGCCCAGACACAGAAGGAATGGAATTAGATTCTTCTTCTCTATGGGAAGTGTCAAGGTCACAGTGCAGAAGACCCTATCGGATAGGAAATAATATTGCCATCCTCTGGAAATACAATCTGCCACAGAGAGATACTGACTTTTCCTCTGTTTAGTCTGTGATCCTGCTTGAACTTTTGTCCACGTGGACATCCAAGTGTGTTTCAAGATTTTAGATCAACCACATTTGTATACTCATTCACTTATGTTTGGTTAGTAACCTCATCCTTCTTTACAAGCAAGTTCTCCAGGGGACTCACGGGGGCAACACTGTCACAGTCATCAGTAATATCAAGTTCTGAATTTTCTTGGAGTTTCTGGCACATTTTCACTGTTTGTCAGACTTACCCATCAAACTTCCTGTTTTTAACCACCAACCCACATTTCTCAGTTAAAAATTATAATTTTGAAATGATTATAGTTCGAAGAAGTCAATGAAAAGTGACACTAAAACCACAAAAACGGTTTTCAGAGGTTATCGGAGAACTCTTGTGGGAAGTGAAACTAAGCATGGTCACGCATTTGTTAACACAACATTTGAACACATGCGGGTGGGAAGGAAATTGCTTTGTGGGAGCGTGTGTGTGTGTGTGTGTGTGTGTGTCTGTGTGTATGAGATATCAAATGCCTGGAACCTCACCCCTGTGAGATGAATCTGCACTTAAATAAATGTCAGGTGTCTATAAATCAGTGGGAGGTGAGTATTTGAGAGGAATCTCAATATTAAGAATTATCTCCTGCTAACCTGTTTTATTTACTTGAATTATAGCTGTGACAGCAGATAGTTATATTCCTCCTTTTACAACAAAAAGACACAGTGGTTGAATCTGAGCTATATTATGGTCATGCAGAAAATCAAAACTGTCCCCATGTATTTTACTTTGTTATAAGAATAACAAGAGTATTTGGAGGGCGGGGACGATTGCCCTATGGATTCTGTGCATTTATCCCATCTGTTGCGTGCACTTCCTAATATCCATGTGAGGAACTGTCCCTCAATTTTCCAGATGATTAATCCCAGCAACAGGCAAGTGTGTTATCTGACCAACCAGCAGTGCGGGAAGACAATCTGTTTTCCTAAACTGTTTTTAAACTGCTCTTCCGTGAAGGGCACGCGCCTGCTGACAGAGAGAGAGAGTGAGCTCTGTATTCCTCAGCCAGGCTGCATCTGCTGAGGGTTGCCAGGGCAGGTGGTTCTTAGGATGTTCTCTCCGACAACCTTTACATTGCTTTTTTTGATTGAACTGAATGTTACCTTGATGGGGCTGGAATGTAGGTGGCAGCCACTGACTTTTCCAGCAGGCAGTAAGGGGGGGCCCCCAAGGGCCCAGCTCCCGGCCTGAGGATCTTCTGAATGGGGTAGGTCTGCCTCTGGCCGGGGCCAAAGCTCCCTTCCAAACTCAGGAATTTATGTACTTGTGTATACAGCCAGAGGAAGTTGTGGGCTTTTAAGGAACCATGTGATTAAATTACAGTCACCTGGATAATCCCTTTTTTAGGTCAGCTGTGCCATATAACATAACAAACACAGGACTGATACCACAGCCCCAGGTTCAGGAGGATAAGGGGTACTGCATCCATGGGTGGGTGGGGCGGGGGGTAGGGGGTGGTACAGGGAGGGTGGGAGACGGGAGGGCATTTTTAGAATCCTGATTACCCCATTCTGGTTCTGCTGCTGGGAGTCAGAGAGAGGTATTTAAGAACAAGTGACTCAGGTAAGAATGACCCCACAGGGGATGTTTGTCTAGGCTTCCCTGGCATTGCTAAGTACGTTTAAGGAACAATTGCAGCGGGTCTTATGGTCCCCAGTGTGTGCAAACTGTAGTGCAGTGGCTGTCAGTGTGGGCGCGGGACCGTAGCATCGGCGTCATCTGGGACCTGGTCAGGAATGTAAGTTTGGGGTCCCACCCCAGACCTACTCAATAAGACACTCTGGGGTTGTGGTCCCGAGATCTGTGTTTTAGCCACGTGATTCTGATACTACACAATTGAGAACTGTTTCTCTAAAACAAGTCCCCAGCTTCCTTTTTGTTTCTTTCTTTTCATTTCTGTGTGTGTGTGTGTGTGTGTGTGTGTAAGCCTACACATGCACAGTGGTTGAGGGCATGGGCTCTGGAGGTTTCTCTGCAACACAATCCTGGCTCCACTAATCACTAGCTGTGTTGCTGGGTCAGCTGCTTAGATTCTCTGAAGCTCGGTTTCCTCATTTATAAAAGGCTAATGACAGTACCTACTTCGGAAGGGTATGAGGATCAAGCGAGATGATACGGCAAGAGCATGTAGCCTAGTAAGCTCAGTGACCGTCGGCTGTATAAGTATTTTATCTTGCTACATCTCTTTAAGCTTTCCCCTTGGGTACTTGAGGAGCTGGGTCCCTAGGAGGGTTGGAGCACCCAGGCTCTCCATGTCAGGGGACCCTGAAACTGTTGCCTGGGCACTCAGGATTAGCTGCCACTAGGCCTGAAGGTGGACCTTCTCTGACTCTTAGGGTCAGTTTAAGTCTTACCACGGCAAAGGGAGTCACGTAGGTAGAGTGCGTACATAATTCTACGACTGCGTCAATCTCCTCCTCTGGGCAGCTTAAAACACAAAGAGGAAATGACATATCAACATAGAATCCACTGAAGTGGGGAGAAAGAGGCTGGAAACAGCGGGCCTTTGTTATCTGTGTGTGTCTGTTTATATGTTTGTTCTGCATCTTCTGAGGAGCAGAAATAGTTAAGGCCTGGGATAGAGTCAAGATGCGCCTCAGTGTGAAGTTTAGGGGAGCAAGTGCGTCCGCGGGGAGACCTAGAGCACCTCTGCGCCGCTTGTCGCCCCCTGACTTCACGGGCCCCACCCTTGAGCTCCGAGGTTTCTGGCCAGAGCTTCCCAAGAGGTCTGAGTGGAGAGCAAGCCCTGGCTGAGCCAGAGACCCGGAGAGAGGAGAGGCCCGACGGCAGGGTCTGCTTCTGCCACGGGGAGCTACGGCCTCCTCAGCCTTCTGGGTCCTTCTCAGTGCGCTGATGTGGGAGGGAAGGCAGAGGCCACCCAGCGTGAACTGCTGTCGCCTGAAAAGGAATGCATTCTCCCTTGCGTAGGCGGCAGCGACGTGAGGGGCCACCCCCGCAGCTGCTCCCCACCCGCGGCCCGTTCCCAGGCACCACATGGCTCCGTTGGCCTCAGTGCCACCAAGAGAGTGAGTGGCTCAGCCTGGGAGACACTGCTCTGCTCAAAACCACTAATAACCGCAGGAACTCTGGGACAGGACGCTGGCGGGGGCTCTGCAGCCCCGGCAAGAGGAGCTCGAGCTCGCAGCTCTGTGCACTGTTTGAGGCTGATCTCCGGCTGAGGCCTTCGGCAGCTGCCGGATGTCCACCAGTTTTGTGCGGGAGGTGAGCTCCCCCCTGAGAGCTCCCGGGCCTGCGGGACTGCGGATGTGCGAGGTTACTGGAAGGCCTCACCTTTCAGAGAGCCAGAGGCCCAAAGGTGCGCTCACGACTAACCTATAGCCGTCCCACACTTTGTGTGTTCCTCATGAGTGTGCTCTCCTTATTAATCCACTTGGTCCCCTTCGTGCAGGCCCAGGTTGAACAGTCTGGGGGGTGATTAAACATACTTTCTTCCCCCACTCTGTTGCTCTGCAAAGCCCATCAATAATTTGATTCCAGTTAGCTGGAACACTGGAGAACAGAACATTCTGCAATACTAAATAATGTTCATAAAATGTCACTGTGGAAGGAAGGACCCTTGGAGACCAATATCCAGCATCCTGAAGATATTTTTTAAATGGTGCTGAGTAAAAAAGTGCTAGGAATAAAATGAAGTCTGTAGCACAATATAACATATGAAAATTAAAAATCCACACACAAGGGCCCCCCGGGTGGCTCGGTCGTTAGCGTCTGTCTTCGGCTCAGGTCATGATCCCAGGGTCCTGGGATCGAGCCCCGCGTCGGGCTCCCTGCTCCGTGGGAAGCCTGCTTCTCCCTCTCCGGCTGCCCCTCTCCCTGCTTGTGTGCTCTCTCTCTCCCCACCTCTCTCTCTCTCTCTCAGATAAATAAAATCTTTTCTAAAAATCCATATACAGAACAAAACTCACAAAAACTTCACCTTATTCAATGATAAACATTTTTCACATTGATATGGTTGCCTACTGGGAGAAAAAAGATTAGTGCTGGGAATGGAGAAAGCAGGGAGAGGGGTTAGGAGAGGAGGGAAGGGGAGGGGAAGGCAAGGGGAAGAGGGGACGGAGAGGGGAGGGAAAAACTTGTAATGATGATGAGAGCAAACTGTGTCTCCAGGAGTATGAGTCACTCTACCCTCTAGAATGAAGTTCCAAAACAAAAGGTAAAAGAGGAAGCAAGCCCTGGCCTAGTCCTTTCCCCTGGCCGATGGAGAAACCAAGGCTCAGAAAGATGAATTCCGTGGGTCTGAGGTTCCATTGTCATCCGTGGCACGAACTCCCACTCTACTGCTCTTTATCCTACGTCAAACTGCTGCCCATGTATTTATAATACATTGATCCCTACCCTTCTAATGAGTAATTCATCGAGTTCTAGTTCTAACTAGAGAGGTTGATCGTTGCTGGTCTAACTCCTACCTCCTCCCCAGAGAAGCTGCCCCACGCTCCTGAAAGACGGTAGCCCTGCTGGACACCAGCTGACCCAGCCCTCCTCCTCTTGAGGTGGGCATCCGACCCAAGGGCCGCCTCTCCACAGATAGGGGGAAGGGTGACCAACCATCCTGGTTTGCCCTGGACTGAGGGGACTCCCAGGATGCAAGACTCCCAGTGTGCAAACACCAGACAAGTCCTGAGCCAACTGGGGTAAGTTGTTCATTCCATCAGGTAGGGACTTATGACCTGTGTGCTCAGGTTCAAAACCGCAGAAGAGGAAATCAGGTTCTCCGAGACTGGGAAACTAGAAGATTGAGGCCATTGCCAGAAAGAGAAGTGCCATGGTATACAAAGAGGGCAAGGAGAGTTGAAGAGCTGCCATGTTGATCACATGTAAACAAAATTTACAAGTAGAAACTACGAGCAAGTAGAGGATACTGATTATATTTTAGGAAAGCTGACTTTCAGTAGCTTCTTCCTTAAAAACCACCGTGGCCAATTGCAGATCCTTGTGGAGACTCTTTCCAGATGCTTCTGTTTGCTCTTGCTGCTACTTACGCTTTCGTTGCCAAGGAAAGGGCTACAGCAGACTCTTCTGTATTAAAGCTAGTTCTCTCCAAATCATGCTACTTATCTTCCAAATTAAAAAGAAATGAGCAAAATCCAGCACACTTAGAGATTTCCAAGTTGGGAAACCCCAGAGCGACTCTTAACTGACCCCCACCTCCCATCTTTTGGAGCTCATGAAGCTCTTAATCAGCCAAAGCTAAGGTGGCAGATTGTCTTTCCCAAAGGGAGCTGTGACAACATGTCCCATTTCTCATCCTCTTCTGACATTTTACTTTGACACCCCGGAGCTACTGTGAATGTCGCTGCTAATGGCTCACAGCCGATCCCAGTCCGGAGACTTGCCCTTAGCCACGGGGAGCCTTCTCTCCCAGAGGATTGCACCCAACACCAAGAGAACCCTCAGCCACAGCCAAGCTGACACAGGGGGACATAAGGCCAGCCGCTCCCCCCGAGAGCTGGCTCACTGCAGCTCATCACAGCCTGTGTCCAGAACCATTTTGCCTCAGGGATAGAACCTCTTTTATTCATATTTACGTAAGTACGGGCACTGTGATGGCGCTCTGCACAGAGGAGGTCAATTAATGTTTATAAAATAGAATTTGATCTACCTGCTCGGCCAGTCTCTTCCCAACGAGAAGGGATCCCAATCAAGTTAGAAACATTTTTAAAGCAGGTGTACGGGACCAAAGTACATGAGTCGGCTATAACAGATACAAGCCATGTGACTTTTCCCTAGCCATGCAAGGAGGCAACAGCAAGAAACTAAAAGACCCTAAAGGGGACTATGATCCTATGAAAGTCAGCGATTCACCCAGAGGGACACTCCCAGCCTGCTTTGCCACAGAGGGGTCTCTGTGCATGGGTGACCTAACTGTCCATCTTTCTGTGAGTTTTCACGTGATCTTCCTTTGTATCTTTCTCTACTTTGCTACTTTTCCTATGCCTTTCGATCACTTCAAGGCTTGACTTTATTCATCATCTTAGACTCCCCATGTCTTACTTTATTCTCCCCTCTTCCTTCTGACTTTCTTCCTGAATTAACTGGGATTAGAAGTACGCCAAGATCTACATCTAAACATAAAATGAGGTTTAGGTTTTCTGGGGGTTTTTTTGAGGTTTTGTGTTTCAGGTATACAATATAATGATTCAACATTTGTGTGTATATATATAATATATATATTATATATATATATCGCAAAATGATCACCACAATAAATGTACTTAGTATCCATCACCATGCATAGTTACACATTTTTTTTCCTGATGGGAACCTTTAAGATTTACTCTTAGCAACTTTCAAATAAGCACTATAGTGTTATTAACTGTAGTCACTCAGTTCTGAAGCTGTACAAGGACCATGCGGTGGTGGATAAACTAGCTGGGTGGTGCTGGTATCTCCCCCCCACCCCCTTGCCTCCCCTCCATCTCAGGGAAGTCTCTTCTGGCTAAGCCCCTTCCCATGTGGGTTATGATCTTATCCCCTCCCTTAACTATCCTGTCTCCCCGTCCTAGCCTCTCCCCTCTGGTCTCCAGGCACTAAATCCCTCTCCTTTCTTCCTTCCTTCCCAGCCATCACACTACTGCACAAACTTCCTGAAAAATCGCCAGCACACGGTGCCTCCATATCCTCCCTCTTGTGCAATCCCTAAGCTCTCCCCCCACTCTCCCCCCTCACTCCCCACCCCGGGAAATTACTCTGGCCCTGACCCCCAAGAGCGGAGCAGCTTGATCCAGTGAACTTTCTACAGCCCTTAACTCCGGGTGGGGGGGCTCTGTAATATTTCATACCAACTATGCACCTGCGTCCTTCATTCATTTCCCTCACCTGTGAAGGCACAGACTGCCTCTTTCTCTTCCCGAGACTCTGCTCTCCTCCCTTCACTGGCTCCTCCCCCTACTTGTGAAAGGCCTGCTTTCCTGAGGAAGCGCGTCCTGATTTCTTACCTTCCCTCATCATCTCCAGGACCTCACATGCCAAAGCCCTGGGCGGTGTCTCAGGGTTATCAGTGAGCCTGGGGTCTGAAGGGAGGCATTTTTATGCACAAATGTCGTCTTTTGTAAGATGTGTGTAGCCTTCTATAAGGTGCTCCTGTCAACCCGGTTTTCACTGTTTAGCCAACAGGGCCACCTGGGCCTTGTTTCTTCCTGGGCTTTGGCCCTGAGGCTTTGGGCTTGGCAGGCAGAATTTAGCTAGGGAGCGCCCTGTGCAGGCTCAGAGAAGGTTCAACAGTGTGGGGGAGGGGGGGTAGCTAGTTAACCATCTCCCTTCTACCGGTGGGGGGGAGCGCAGCAGAGGCGCCCCCAGTGGTGCTCCCGACCCATGCTGCACCCGCGAGGCCACGGAAGCCAGAAGCCTGGAGCTGCAACCAGGTCTTCCTAATGCGTTTTGGGCTGGGATTCTGTTCACAAACAAGCACTTAGAAGAACTCAGAGAAAATCATGGCTTGGTAAGTGTCTTGGTCTAAGAAAAATGTGCAGATTTAAGAGTAAGCCATAACACCTCAACATGAGCTTTTCTTCCCCCAAGTATTGTCATTATTATTATTATTATTATTATTATGGAATGTTAGTGGGAAATGTTGAAAAGTCAGAAAAGTTGAAAGTACAGTGAAAATCTGTATACCCTCCATCTTCTTCAACAATTATTAATATCTGCCAGCTTTGTTTCATCTCTGTATCTGTGTGCATATGTTTTTAAACAATTCTGTATATTACTCCGTGATCACCATAAGTGTAGTCACCATCTGTCACCATACAACCTTATTACAATATTATTGACTCTGTTCCCTATGCTGTACTTTTCATCTCTGTGACTTATTTATTTTATAACTAGACGTTTGTACTTCTTAATCCCCTTTACCTGTTTCACCCATCACCCATCCCCCCCACCCCCTCCCTTCTGGCAACCACCATTTTGTTCTCTGTATTTATTAGTCTGTTCCTGTTTTTTTGTTTTTGTTTTGTTTTGTTTTGGGTCCATGTTATAAGTGAAATCATATGGTATTTGTCTTTTTCTGTCTGACTGATTTCACTTAGCGTGATACCCTCTAGGTCCATTCATGTTGCAAATGGCAAGATTTCATTCTTTTTTATAACTGAGTAATAGTCCCGTGTATATTTACTACATCTTCTTTATCCATTCCTCCATTGATGGACACTTGGGTTGCTTCCACATCTTGGCTATTGTAAATAATGCTGCAATAAACATTGGGGTGTATATATATCTTTTCAAATCGGTGTTTTCGTTTTCTTTGGGCAAATATCCAGTAGGAGAATGACTGAATCATACAGTATTTCTATTTTTAATTTTTTGCAGAATCTCCATACAGTTTTCCAGAGTGGCTGCCTCTATTTATATTCTCACCATCAGTGCATGAGGGTTCCTTTTTCTTCACATCCTCGCCAATGCTTGTTATTTCTTGTCTTTTTGGTACTAGCTATTCCACCCGGTGTGAGGTGACATCTCATGTGGCTTTGATTTGCATTTCCCTCATAATGAGTGATGTTGAGCATCTTTTCATGTGTCTGTTGGCCATCTGCATGCCTTCTTTGGAAAGATGTCTATTTGGGTCCTCTGCCCATTTTTAAATTGGATTATTTGGGTTTTTTGGTATGAGTTGCGTAAGTTCTTTATATATTTTGGATGTTAATGCCTTATCAGATACACCATTTGCAAATATCTTCGCCCATTCAGTATAGTGCGTTTTCGTTTTGTTGATGGCTTCCTTCACTGTGCAGAAGTTTTTATTTTGGTGTAATCCTAATAGCTCACTTTTGTTTCCCTTGCCTGAGGAGACATGTCCATAAATACGCTGCTCAGGGGGATAGCCAAGGGATTATTGCCTGTGTTTCCTTTTAGAGGTTTTATGGTTTCAGGTCTTACATTTGGGTCTTTAATGCATTTAGAATTTATTTTTGTGTATGGTGTGAGAAAGTGGTACATATTTTTTTTGAATCATTGGAAAGTAAGTTGTAGACATCATGATATTTGAATCCTAAATACTTAAGCACACGTCTAAGAATAAAGACATGCTTCTCTCTAACCACAAAAACATTATTACACCTAAGGAGATTAACAATCATTCTATAATGTTATCTAAGAGTCATGCCCTACTTAAAGTTTCCCAATCATCCTAAGAATCTTTTATCGCTTTGTTTTCACCAAATCAGGATTCAGCTGAGATTCACACATTACATTTTGTTATTATTTCCTTTGGGTCTATTTATTTTGTTTTTTTTTTTTTTACAGATTTAATTTATTTATTTGAGAGAGAGAGCAAGAGATCAAGCAAAAGAGCACAATCAGGGGGAGGGGCAGAGGGAAAAGCAGGCTTCCCACCGAGTAGGGAGCCCGATGCAGGGCTCAATTCCAAGACCCTGGGATCATGACCTGAGCCGAAGGCAGATGCTTAACTGACTGACCCACCCAGGTGCTCCTCTTTTGGGTCTATTTAAAAAATCTTGTTTACTGATATAAAATCAACATAATTTTAATGCATCCGTGTTAAGTGTACAGTTTGGTGAGTTTTGAAATAAATAAATAAATAAATAAATATATATATATATATATATATATGCACCTTTCAATCAAAATATAGAAAATGTTCTCTCATGCTACCTTTGTAACCAATCACCCATTCATCCCCTGTCCCAGGCAAACACTGATCTGATTGTTATCACCGTAAATAGCTTTGCCTGGTCAAGAACTTCAGAAATCCAGCAATATAGCTTATATTCTTTTTTGTCTGGTTTCTTTTGATCAGGCATAATATTTTTGAGACTCATCCGTGTTGTTGTATATATGAGTAGCTTGTTCCTTTTTGTTGCGGAGTAATATTCCATTGTATGAATATACTAGTTTGTTTATCCATTCACCCATTGATGAACATCTGGATTATTTGTAGTTGGAAGCTATTATGATTAAAGCTACTATGAACATTCATGTACAAGTCATTTTGTGGACATATGTTTTCATTCCTCTGGGGTAAAAATCTAGAAGTAGAGTTGCTGGATCATATAGTTAATGTATGTTTAACTTTATAAAAAGCTGCCAAACTGTTTCCCAAAGTGTTCATAACATTTCACACTATTACCAGGAATATACGAGAGCTCTAGTTTCTCCACATCCTCACCAATGCTTAATATTAAAAATCTTTTTGCTTTTTGCCATTTTACTGGGGGTCTATGTAGTGGTATCTCCACATTGTATGTCCCAGATAACTAGAGAAGTTATATGTCTTTTCATGGGTTTATTGCTCACTTATATAGTATACAGGTGACCCTTGACAACGTGGGTTTGAACCAGGCAGGTCCACTTAATATGTGGATTTTCTACAGTACTGTAAATGCATTTTCTCTTCCTTATGATTTTCCTAACATTTTCTTTTCTCTAGCTTACTGTATTATAAGCATACAGTACATAATACATACAACATACAAAATATGTGTGAATTGACTGTTTATGTTATTGGTTAAGGCTTCCAGTCAACAATAAACTATTAGTAGTTTTGGGGGAGTCAAAAATTATACGCTGATTTTTGACTGCACAGGGGATTGGCAGCCCAGCCCCCGTGTTGTTTAAAGGTCCACTGTATATTCTTTTTGGGATCTGTCTCTTCACATCTTTGCCCTTTTAAAAATTGGGTTATTTGTTGTTGAAGTGCACCTGTGAATCTTTTGCCAGGTTTATGCATTATAAATAATTTCTTCCAATGACTTGACTTTTCATTTTCTTAATGGTGTCTTTTGAGAAGTTTTTAATTTTGATAAAATCCAATTTATCAATATTTTCTTTTAAGATTGGTGCTTTTTGTATCCTAAGAAATCTTTGCCTACCCCAAGGTTAGAAAGGTTTTCTTCTATGTTTTTTTCTAGAAGTGTTGTAGTTTTAGCTTTAACATGTAGACCTATAATCCCTTTAGAGCTCATTTTTATATATAGTGTGAAACTGGAGTTAAGATTTTTTTCATGTATATGGTCAATTGTTCTAGCACCATTTATAGAAAAGACTATTTTTTCCCCATTGGATTACCTTAAAAAATAAGTTGACCATAGATCCGTGGGTCCAAATTGGACTCTATTCTGTTCCATTGTGTATCCTATGCCGATATCACAATGATTACCAAGGTGTTATAGTCGCTCTTGAAATCCTCCAAATTTATTCTTCTTTTCCAAAATTATTTTGAGTCTTCTGGTTCTTTACATTTTCATATAAATTTTGTAATAATCTTCCCAATTTTTATTTTTTAAATGCCTGTTGAGATGGTGATTGGGATGGTTTGAATCTATAAATCTGTGGGGAAAACTGACATTTTAACAATATTGATGCTTTCAATCCATGAACATGGAAAATCTGGCCATTCACTTGGAGCTTGTTTAATTTCAACAATGTTTGGTCATTTTCAGTACACATAGTGTGTGTGAGTGTGTGTGTGTGTACACACATATACACATACACATATATATTTATATATACATTTATCTGAAACATTAATTTTTTGACCTTGTAAATAATATTTCCTTTCCCAACTGTTTGAGCTGAAATACAGACATACAATTGATTACTATATATTGACCTTGTGTTTTCCATCCTTACTAGGTGTCCCTTTTTGGTTTTAGTAGCTTTTCTGTGGAATCCTGAGGATTTTCTATGTTCACAACCACGTTTTAGTTCTTCCTTTCCGATGTGTGTGCTCTTTTTCCCCTTGCCTTTTGGCACTGGCTAGGACCCACCGCAGAATGTTGACTAGAAATGGTGAAAGAAAACTTCCTTCCTTGTCTCTGATCTTAGGAGGGAAATATTCTGTCATTTACCAAAAAGTATGATGTAGAAAAAGAAAAAGATTCAGAAAAAAAAACATTTTACAAAACTCAAAATCCATTCATGATTAAAGTTCTTGGTAAATGTGGACTAAAAAGTCAAAGGCATCTATCCTTGTTGTTTTCTTTGAAGATTGTTGAGTTTTGATTTCATGGATAGTTAATTTGTATGTGGATTAACTTGATTCTTTGAAGACTTACTTTTAAGCTTTATTGAGGTAGATCTAGAGTAGCTAGTTAGCCCTAATCCTGAGGTGTCACCTTTCTGGTAGCCTACTCAGAGCTCTTGGGATTCAATGAGGCCTTTCCATGCTGGTTGATCAAAACTCAAGCATCTCTCAACTCTGTGTGAGCTCCAACAGCTGTTATGTTTACAGCTCCATGGTAGCCTTTCTTCCAAGCTTGTGGCATGTCCCCCTATACATGTAGAACCTAGTATTTAGCCAAAGACTCAGAGGGAATCCCATGGCCTGGAACTCTTTCTCTGTTAGTTTCTTCCTCAAAAATATTCTGCTGTGGAAATCCAGCTGCCTCAGCCTCCCCCCTCCCCGCCCCCCACCAACTCCAATCACCTGTCTTGTCAGTTCTGTGAGACCTCTGTATTCTGTTTGTGTCCCCCTGCCTGGGTTGGGAAATGCAGATGCCTCTGGGAGAAAGCCTGGGTGATTATAGCCTCACCTTGTTTGTTTCCTTTCCCTCAGAAAGTCCGCCCCTGTGCTGCCAATTTTTTCATGTCTGAAAACAATTATTTAATGTTTTATCCAGGGTTCTAATTGTGTATGGCAGAATGGCTAGTCAGTACTACTTACTCTGTCATTGATGGAGAAGAGTCACTGGTCTCTTAATTTAGAACAGGGCTTAGCCAACTTTTTCTGAAAGGGCAGGATAGTAAATAGTTTAGTTTGTAGGCGACACTGTTTCTGTCGCAGTCACTCAGCTAGGTCCTTGTGGCACAAAAGCAGCCTCCCACAATACGTAACCTCATAAGCATGACAGCGTTCTAGTAAAATTTTATTTCCAAAAATAGACAACTGACCTGCAGGTCATGGTTTGGCAACCTTTGATCTAGAACAGTGCCTCTGCCTGTTTCCCCCATGTCGTAGACTCTTTCAAGGGCCACCCAGTTATTTTCTGAATCCCCCAAATTCTGGGTTCAAGTAGTTATTTTTCTGAAGGTATTGTATGCGTAATACATTCCTTCATCCCCTGTGTTTTCTGTAAGCTGCTAGGTAGGCCAAGAAGCTTTACGAGAGTGAGGTTAAATATTAGGGGGCGAGAATTTTGTCTTAGGGAATGCTGGGAATATTAGCTTTTGACAAAGCAGCATCAAAGTCAGTGCGGCTGTGTTTCATTCCTTGATGAATTCACTCACTCAGCCATGCACCATCCAGCCATTGATGACCCGTGGTGCGCCCTCTCTTCGCTGTGCAGTGCTGGGTGCCCTGAGGAGCCCAGCGATGTGGCCCAACCTGCCCTCGCTGGGGTGGGGCAGGACTGTTGGGGGACAGAAAAGCACAGTGCTAAAAAGCCAGCCCCTCGCTCTGTCTTCCAGGGCCATTGTCAGGAGGCGCTTGATCTGAGGTAGTTGTGAAAATCCAGATTCACCAGCCCCTCAGACCCAATGAGATAGAAAGAATCTCTTGGTGAGATCCAGAAATCTGCATTTGTAACCAGTTCCATTGTTAAAATAGGTCAAAGGAAAGCAGATGTGATGAAAGTCACCTCATCAGGGAGGATGCCTTCCACCTGGGAGGAGGTTGTACTTCCTCTGATTTCCCACTGGGTCTACCAGAAAGACAGACATGCCTTGCAGCCCAGGGGTCAGGTAGCCCTCCCGTTAGAGGAGAAAAAGCCTCTTGGTCTCAGGGACTGTGATGATTTAAAAATATGTCCGTAATTCTTTGAGACTCCTTTGTTGAAAAGGTAGAAGTTAATGCCTCTCTCCTTGAGTGTGGGCCTGCCCTCGCGGCTTGCTTCTAGCAGATAGAATGGGGCCGAAAGGATGATGTTGGCCGTCAAGACGAGATCCTGAAAAGCATCACGGCTTCCTCCTGCCTTTCTCTGAGAGCCTTGCTCTGCAGGAAGCCAGGCATCGTGTCCTGCAGACACTCCGGCCGCCCTGTGGCTGTCCCCATGGAGAGGGGCTGAGGTCTCCCGCTAGTGGCCAGCATCACTTGCCAGCCCCGTGTGTGACCGTGTCCGAAGTGGGCTGGAGAGAACTGTGGTCCTGGCTGACATCTTGACCACAGCCTCCTGAGAGACCATAGGCCCGAACGCCTCCGCTGAACTGCTCCGGAATTTCTGACCCACAGAAACATGCTAGACAACAGATTTTTATTGCTGTTGTAAGCCTTTTGTTTTGGGATAGTTTGTTATGCCGCAACAGGTAACTCTTACAGGGGCTTTGCACAGAGTTGAAGGCCGCTACTGAAATGGCACCAGTTGATCCCCTCCCTGCCTCCCCAGTTGAGGCGGCCAGCTTGAAAAACGAGAGCGTGCAGGGCTCTGCATGCTTTCCTGTTTGACACACATGTCTTCTCAACGGGCTGCTGACCTCACAGTGGAATCCCCAGGCAGAGACCTACACAGGCCTCCAAAGATTCGGGCCCTGGGACCTCCACCCCCCGGGTGAACTATGTGTGAAGATGACGCCATTGCCCCTTCCTTCCCGACAGAGTGTTCTTTGGAGACTTCTGTCTGAATGTAAGGCAGCTGGGCAGCCCCCCTTCTGGCAGGGGAACAGCTTTCCTCAAGGCAGAGCCAGCAGCGCATATGGGTATCAAAACTGGCACCTTTATTTCATTAACACCCTGTTCTAACAAAGCTGGCTGACTGGCCATGATTTTGAAAAATAATAAGACAGTGAGCTGGTGCCAGAATACTCCAGTCAACTCAGTAGGGCCTGTGGAAGAAAAAAAAGTTAAAATGTAAGGAGTCACCAATACTTCTTGGTTTAGAGTGAGTTTAGGAAGGAGGGAGCAAAGTACAGTATTCTGGTAACTCCTCGTTGGTCTGAGTTTGTATTTGACATCTCTCCGGAAGGTAAGAGTGAAAAGGGACTTCGCTGGCCTCCACAAAGATTTGAGTTAATTTTTTCTTTTTTAATTAGACGACAACCAAGGAAATAACGAGCAAAGTATATGAACAGTTCACAGAAAAGAAGATTCAAAAGGCTCCTAATATTTGAAGATTCCCAATTTCACTCATAAAAAAATGTAAATTAAAACTGCCCTGGACTAGGATCTCTTACTTATCAGACGGGCAAAAATCCAGAAGTTGGATTTGGACAACACACTCTGTTGTGGAAGTGGTAAGGAAATAGGCACTTGTATATGTTGCCAGTTAGAGCGTAAGAGGCCTACATCCACATTTCCCTTTTATTTATTTTTTTTAAAGATTTTATTTATTTGACACAGAGAGAGAACACAAGCAAGGGGAGTGGCAGAGGGAGAGGGAGAAGCAGGCTCTGCTAAGCAGCCCGATGTGGGGCTCGATCCCAGGACCCTGGGATCATGACCTGAGCCGAACGCAGAGGCTCAACCAGCTGAGCCACCCAGGCGCCCCCACATTTCCCTTTTAAAGTGGCAGCGTCACTCTGAGTTTGCACTGAACATAGACCTTGTCCAATCAAAAACAACATAAGCACAAGGTTATTCACTGTGATATTATTTATAATAGTAAAAGATTAGAAACAAACCTAAATGTCCATACTTAGAGGAATGGCTGAGCAAACGGTATATTCACACAATGGGGTACAATGTAGCTATACCCAAAAATGAGAACGATCTCTACCTCTGGAGTCATTATCAAGAGATAGTATTAGATGAAAAAAGCAAGCTGCTGAGCAGCACATATTTGTGTATGTGTGTGTGTACATATGTATATACACATGCCTATAAAATTAGTATATACTGTATCCTATATATCAGTACATATGTTGCAATGTATATTAGTATTCATATATAAAATAATATATATTATATGTAAATATATATTGCAAAATATATGTATCAAAAAGGAAACACTGGGAGGATACAACTGAAACTAATAAAAGGAATGATAAAAAGAAAGATGACTTGGTAGGTGGGACAGGGTAGATGACTAAAGGATGGAACCATCCTTTATGTACACCTTTTAATATAGTATATGTTTTATGTGTTCAAAAATAAAATTAAATTGGGCACCTGGGTGGCTCAGTCGGTTGGGATCCGACTCTTGATTTCGGCTCAGGTTGTGATCTCAGGGTTGTGGGATCAAGCCCCATGTCGGGCTCCACACTCAGTGGGGAGTCTGAGATTCTCTCTCTGCCTCTCCCTCTGCCCTTCCCCCACTCATGCTCGCTCTCTCGCTCTCCTGCTCTCTCTCAAATAGTAAATCTTTAAAAAAAAATTTAATTTAATTTAAAAGCAAAATTAACCTTGATATTAAATATAAATGGGGATAAATGACCCTAATTGTATATCAGATTAGTAATACAGAGAAAAATAATTATTTAAGTGATTTCCAATGTAATACTCTAAGTTTACATTTGGGCTTAATGAAATATATTTTAAGGACTTAAGAAACTTAAAAACTCTTTTACTTTACTCAATAATTTTATTAGTAGTAATATTGAATTACAATTCAAAGGGAGAAAGAATCCCAAAGCCAGCAGCCTACTATGAAGAGAGGAGGCCCTTATAGGAGCTGGACAGCAGTCTGGTTCCTTTCCAGGGCTGAAGGGCACCCCAGAAACAGGCCAGCATGGGAGCAGAGCAGTAACCTGCCCATGGCCACGTCTAACTGGGCATTAAGTTCCCTTTGCAGTGCACAGCCGTGAAGGACACAGGCCTGGTGAAGGACGTCAGGCTCTGCCAGACTGCACCCCTGGGACCTGTAATAACTTGTCACTTCTCATAGAGCAGCAGGGAGGAGACACAGCAGGGAAACCGCTTGGCCTGGCCTTGCACCTGTCAGAGCCGGGCTTCAGCTCCCCCAACCCAGCAGGTTCCCCAGAGAGAGCAGCGGAGGGGGGGGCTCCGCTCCTAGCAACTTTACTACCTGAGCCCCATGAAGGGGGAAGAAAGTTTCAGAGCCTGAGGATGAGAATCTTGGAGGCAAGTTAGTGCCTAAGGGCCTTTAAATAAGTGCCCTTTGAGTGGTTGGGCACACAACATCAGTGGTGGCTCATCTACCCCCACCAACCCGCCTTACCCAGCTTCTGGCTCCTTCAGGCCCCAGCAGCCTCCAGAAAACAGATGGAGTAGTGAAGTCACTGGACGTCCAGCACTGAGCCCACCCCCCAGCCCCACAAAGCTGCATCCAAGCCTCTCCTTCGTTCCTGTTGGGGTACTTTTGTCGGCGGCAGCGCACTCCAAGAAACCAAGGTACGCCAGACCCCAGGAGGGCTCGTGGCATGAAGCAGACAGACCATGCATCATTCCCCACCAAGGGTCAGAGGACATTTCACCCCGCTGGCCCACCTCCCATCCCTGCAGTGTGCTTCCCAACTTCTCTCTCCTTTGGAGAAGTACCGACACCAGAGGCTGGAGGATCAGGGCTTCCTGTTCCCAGGGTGGCAGCAGGTGGAGCCCAGCCCACCGGTCTGACCGGGGGAGCTCTCCTAACTGACCCATCAGAGGTGAGAGGCACTGAGAGGAAGGAACCCTCATACTACTCCCATACTCTTTCCCACTTGGACATTTTCAAGCATTTTCCATTTCAACCTGAATAACGTTCTCCTCCATTCTGCCTGGTCTGGACAAACATCATCAATGCTCCCAGCTGTAGGCACCCAGTGGTCCTGATTGCTTCCAACACAGAGAAGCAAAGATAAAACCATGCCTTCCCGGATAAATGAGACCAACGTCCCCCAGTCTGGAAATTCAGGACGACTCCCCATATGAAGGAGGCAAGGGCCTCTGACTTGGTTTCCCCATGACCCTGGGGCTGTCTCATGCATCCCTGACAGAGCTGCCCGGAAGACTGGACTGGTGAGACTGTGTGAAGCCCCCACCCACACTGGGGGGCTGACGGCAAACCCACATCCTTCCCTTTTAGGACCCTTAGCATGGGCTGGGGTGTGTAAACAGGGCTTTCTGGAAGGCCTAGAAGTCACAAGGAGCTCATAATCCCAGATAATCTGGCCCACATGGCATTGCCTCTGCAGTTTTATTGTCCCCACTGGCAGTGTTTCCCAGGTTCCCAGTTGATAAACACTACTCTCCTGGAGATTTGGATTTATTGACCCAGGCTGGAATGGAACTCAGGACATTAACTTTTTCAACAATTAATACTGGTTCTTATCATTGTGGACCCTCATAGATTCCGCCAGGCTACAGTCTGTCTTCTGCCCACCTAAGGCCACCTTCTGAGGTTCACTTCCTATCTTTAGACCCATTCCTTTCCTATGACCTGCCCTGAAATGGTGCCTCCCTTCCGGGGCCACCCACCACCCTCCTGGCCTCACTCCTCTGCAAAGCAACCATATAAGAAAACAATAGTCACATCACACCAGGATGTCCCAGGATGAGGCCTCGCCCCATCCTACTCCCAGATGGAACCTCTCAGGTGGAATCTCTCAGGTGAAATTAGATGACCACATACTTGCTTCCCCCTCAGCTCTCATCCTCTGAAAACACGCTTCCCTTGGCCTGTTGCATTCCTCCTTAGCCTGTAAACTGAAGAAATAGCCAAGGGACTTTGCCTAGTCCAACATTTGCTTTCGTTTCGTAGAACTTGTTAACTGGGTTAGTCCACTTCACTGACCCCAGGAGAGGACAAAGAATTCACAAGAACAGGTTCTCATGGCATGGAGGCAGTATGGCAACACAGTGTACCTGGTGTGGGTTGTCCCACCTGAACTTGCAGAGCTCATCATGGTTTTCCACAAGGTGGCTATCACACCTCCCAACACCATAGGAGGGAACTCAGGAATAAGATTTTCTATGCTACTGACGATAATATTTGGGTCTTCAAAAACAGGTAACACACATGGGAAGATGTTCAATATGCTTAGTCACTAGAGAAATGGAAATGAAAACCAGAATGAGACACCATTTCATGCTAACTAGGGTTGCTATAGTCATAATGATGATGGTGATGGTGGTGATGATGGTGATGGTGATGGTGGTGATGATGGTGATGGTGGTGGTGATGATGGTGATGGTAGTGGTGATGATGGTGATGGTGGTGGTGATGATGGTGATGGTGGTGATGATGGTGATGGTGGTGATGATGATGGTGATGGTAGTGGTGATGATGGTGGTGGTGATGGTGGTGGTGATGATGGTGATGGTGGTGATGATGGTAATAGTGGTGATGATGGTGATGGTGGTGATGATGGTAATAGTGGTGATGATGGTGATGGTGGTGATGATGATGGTAATGGTGATGATGGTGGTGGTGATGATGACAGAAAATAACAAGTGTGGGTGGGGGTGTGGAAGAATTGGAACTCTCATACACTGCCAGTGGGAATGGAAAAAGGTACAGCCTCTGTGGGCAACAGTTTTCATTTCTTCAAAAACTTAAGGTTAGCATATGGTCTAGCAATTCCATTCCCAAGGTGTACAACCAAAAGAATTAGAACATTAGAAGCTTGTACATGAATGTCCATAGCCACACTCATCGGAACAGCCAAAAGGAGGGCACAACAGATACCCACCAGTGGATGAACGAATAAACTATGGCATATCCATACAAGGCAGTATCACTCCGCTCTAAAAAGCGATGAAGTACTGATATGTATTATGGTGTGGATGAATCTCAAAACATGAAATACCCAGGAAAGGTAAATCTACAGACAGAGCAGATTGGTGGTTGCCAAGGGGTGGGGTGAGGGAGGCGATGGGGAGTGACGGTTTAATGGGTTTTCTTTGGGGATAATGAAAATATTTTGGAATCAGATAGAGGAGGTGGTTACACAATGCTGTGAATATACCCAATGCCACTGAATTGTTCACCTTAAAATGGTTCGTCTTATGTTATATTAATTTTGCCTCGATTAAAAAAAAATGTGAACACATACGAAGGAAAAGTCAAGTAACAGTCCACCAGGTAGGTTTTCGGAAGCTGTCACCCTTTGCCAGAACCTTGATAGGCATAGGATGTATCTTCCATGACTAAATAATTAGCCCCAGCTCTGCCACCTGTGACTTCAGTCTGGCAATAAACAGCTTCACCCTGGGGGACCTCTCACAATGCTCCGGCTTCTCCAGGCTCCACCAGGCTCCACCTTGCTGAACACCACGGAGACTGACAGAGGTTGAATAGACTTCCCTAACCAGAAGCTCAGACTTACGCCTACTGCATTTTAATTTTATTAGCATATAAAGATAAAATACTCAGTGACAAACCCCAGCTCTGAGCCATTGAACCAAGCCAAGCCATCCTTGGTTATTGAGGAGAACTCATAAGTGTTTAGAACTAAGTCAGTCTACCTAGAAATTTCAGCTTCATCATTTTAAACAAATAATAGCAGTAAGAAGTGGTAATAATCTACCTTTTGTTCTAATTTTAAAATGTGAATAATTAACCTTCCAGGAGAAAAAAACAGCAGAATTTTAAGAGCAGTTCAATCCAATAAATGTCCAGTTCAGAGACAGATGAGTGCTGCTAGTGCACATGGCTTCCCAGGATTTATTGTGGTAGCAATTCCCATGAAATCAGTCATTACTTTGGTCAAACTACTGGAGCATTAACGCCCTTACATCTGCTTTTAGGCACTTAACTGCTGGGCAATACAGATTTTTATAGGGGTTATGGCTTGTGTAAAGGCATAAAAAGCTCACATTTTTGCTACACCAAATTGTGTTATCAGCAGTGCTGTTACTATAGATTTACGTTTTCTCAAAGGCAGTTTCTCCCAGGTAGAACTGCTAATACTTAGTGATTATTTCTGGGTTATATCTAGAATTAAATACTTACCATGCTGCCCAACTCTACAGAAGCTTTGGTTCATCAGTAGCCTTATGAGAATCAAAGTCGGTGGTCCACGCGGTCGGAGCAGTACGTAGAGGTCCTTCCCGGACCTCTCCAGGGGAATCGAGTTTTCCCAGGAGCCCAAGAAATCTCTTTTCTGAAAGTGTCACTTCACCGTAAGGAGACTTCCGGATATCAGTGAGCTGAAACTGCCCCAGTGTGAAAGGCCTAATTACCTTCTTGCAAAATGAAAGAAAGAAAGGAGAATAGGAGAGGAGGAAGGAAGAGAGGGAGAGGGAAGAAAAGGAGAGGAAGAAGAAATAATAAAGAAATGAAGAGAGTAATCTAGTTTCTCTGCCCCAGAAGCAGTTAACATTGGAAAACAGAATGGACCAGGCTCACCATGAACAACTGCATCTGGTCAGCTTCTGAACAGCACAGGGTAACGACTTCCGGAACCCAGCGGCATTGGCTCAAAACCCAGCCTCACTATTTAGAAGCAGTGTGACCTGCAATAAGTTAATTAGCCTCTCAGAGCCTTTGTTTCTTCATCCACCACTTCGGATGTAGAGGGTCTCAGTGAGAGAACCAGCTTATGGGCGGGTTGGAGGCACATGGCGTCTCCCGTGGTCCAGAGCACGCTTGATCCAGAACGTTCACTGAAATCAGAACAGAGCCTATGCCATTGTATTTTTTTTATTAAAAAACAAATTAAATAAAACAGTGATCAATTTTATAGAAAATGGAACTGGAGTCCAGAGTTCACGGTGGGGAAGGCTCAGAAGATGGAGATGAGGTTGTGGCTGCCATTTCTTTTTCTTCGTATCTGGGAGGCAGTTCAGAGGAGAGATGCGGAGTGATTGAGATCTCAGAGGACAAAGCAGTCCCAGAAATGGTGTATATAGATTCATGATCTCTCTCAGAGGCCACGCCTTGGCCCTCAGGAGTTGGGGTCCTACTAAAAAAGAGGGAGAACAGAAAGGGAAGAGAGGAGAACAGTAACACACCGTAAGGATGAGGTTCTTTTCAAATGTTTGATTATAGGTGTTTAGGAGCATTTGCAAGGGTCTAAGGAATAATTTCTTCCCTATTCTATTTCTTACAGATGCGCCTTGATTCCTTGCCCCTTTCCTTCCTTAGAGCTGACTGTCACATTAAGAGAGTCTCACTCCGTGGCTGTTTCCCTTGTCATTGAGAAGACACGAGGTAGGAACGTGTCACTGCCATCCAAAATATTCACATGCAGTTACTGTTCTCTACTATTTTCTCTTCAGAGACAGCTAACATAAGGTAGACAAACTTACACGAAGAGAAAATTAAATCAGTAAGCCAAAAACGTGAAGGGAGGCTAGAAAGCATACTGGGTACTGGGGTGGGTTCTAGCAACAGGCAGACATGCCTCTGGACTGCCCCTGCACTGCTTTCCAGCTGTGCGATCTTGAGCAAGTTATTTCACCTCACTAAGCCTCGGTCTCTTCATCTGTAAAATGGGGACGACAAGAGTGCTGTGTCGGCTACCCAGGAGAATGACCCGAGAGAATGCAAGGAAAGCCAGGCCGTGGCACACAAAAATTGTGGTGGTAGCAAGTACGAATTTGTTTTAAGTTAAAAGACATTTGTTTAGGGCTTGGGGAAGTTCATCATTGGAGAAAAGAATACAAAAATTCACTCACAGAATTATACAAATGTCCAGAACCTAACCTCCCCTTCATCCATGCAGGACAATTCCTATACCCGTCTCTGTCTGGATCTCTGGCCCACCACCCTGTCTGAAGCTCAAGAAGAACGTGTGCCTTAAAACATGAATGACCAGGTAAGGCTGTGCCCATCCCCAGCATTCTCTCCGGGTCTCCTAGGTCCTATTTCTCAGTGTCTACAGAAGCCAGCCCCCCAACTGGTCTGTCCCCACCAGCCTTCCCATATTGTGAGCTGCACTGGTTCCATGAAGGTCTGAGACCTTCAACTGCATCCCTCTGCCTGAAGGGATGGCGTTTAATCTGACCCCAGGTATGCCTCCTAATTTGTGGCATATGGGGAGCATGGGGGATGGGGGTGTGAATCTTGGATTTCCCTTCATTCAATCTGAGTAGGCTCTGAGGCCCAGGGAACAACTTCAAATTGAGAGGAGAAGCCCAGCTTGGTTGGGTCAGGGGGCAGGCTATCAGCCAGGCACCCAACTTCTTCCGTGAAATACTGAAACCCTCTGTACGTGCTGGAGGCCCCCTAGGACCCCCGCGTCTCCCCTTCATCTAAAGTGGCAAAGCCTAACATAGCAGGTGGCCTCCCAAGCCCTGCTCTGGTGCTCGGTCTGGCTAATAAAGTGTTAAACATTTGGAGGATTCCCCCATGCCAGGGGTACATGAAGATGCCTGGAGAAGGCTTCGTATTTAACCCAGCATAACCACTTTTATAATTTTTAATGTATGTGCTGCCCAACGTTTCCCAAAAGGTACTCTTAATATTAAGGCAGTAATTCTGATATGATGTCAGCAAAAAAGATACACTGTAATGTTTATTCCTGTACTATGGTACAAAGCTAATTTGGCCTGAGTTCAGGCACAGGCCTGAGAAAGTTAAACATGCCTACTCTTGAAGTTCAAATGCAAAGTCTTACCCATAGGTAAAAATACTGTAATATGAAGGCGGATTTTCATTTGGAAGCAAACCATTAGCCCCAGGACTCGGAGTTGTAGAAGCTGAAGACTCGGGAAAGTAAGGTGGTGGTGGGGGTGGGAATATTATCACGGCATCACCTAAGGAAACACAATATTTCATTGAAGACAAGCACATTAGCAAGAATAAAATAAATTAATTATGTATTTGGCCCATGAATATAAAAGGTCAAAACCCCTATGCTAACTCCAGAATTTAAAAGTGGGCCTATCAAATTCGCAGAGAGGGAGCGTGGAGGTTGCCAGGGACTGGGGCGAGGCTTGGGGGGATCCGAGTGAGTGTTTAATGGGGGCAGTTTCTCTTTGATGATGAAAAACTTCTAGAACTTGATAGTGGTGATGGCTGCAGCACACTGCGAATGTACTTAATGTCACTGTCCACTAAAAAATGCTTAAAATGGTAAATTTTATGTTACATATATTGTACCACAATTTTTTCAAACAGTGGGCCAATATTTTCCTAGTAAGTCTGAGCTCCAGCATTTCTGTTTAAGTATTTGCTTCCTTGGGATGCCTCCTGCTGCAAAGCCTTGCTCATTCTCAACCTGAAGTTTTAAACTGTCAACCCTTAGCAGCTGGATAAAGTGCCTGTTCCTTACATGCAGTTGTAGCCTCTGAACACAGGCCAACAAGCGAGGCCACAGCCCGTCTTTGTTGCTGCCATAGCTGTGCTATTCGCTCTTCTAGCTTTTATCTGCCAACATTTCAGCCACGCTTTACAAGTCACACTCAAAGATAAGCTTGGTTTTTGTTTTGTTTTTTCCTTTTTGCATTTCTGTAGCTGCTGTTCACTCCAGAATACATCCCATATTTTGGGGAGGAGAAACAGACACCAGACGCAAGCCCTCATTGGTAGTCCAATTCCAATACAAAACGCGGCACGTGAGTTGCCCAGAACATTCTACACACATGGCAGCACCACTCCGAAGCGGTTTGAGGGCAGCCTCTGATAAGCTGGCAGCACCAAAGGACAGCGCGGGAGGAACAAAGGGGAGAGGACTTCAGGTGGCGGCAGCGGATCTGACGCCTGGCTGGGTAAGCACGGGGTTCCTGAGCGCGACCAGCGGGCCATCTGCCAATCACCGGCCCAGCGTGGCCCCGAGCGAGGGATCGGACCCCCACCGGCCTCAGCTGCCGCATCGGTGAACTGCAGGCCGTCCATAACTGCTCGTGCCTCAGCGAACAGGCAGGAGGGCCGGGGTGGTGTGCGGCGGGGACAGCAGTGCCGGGCACGGAGCAAACGCTCGCAGCTGGAACACACACCCGCAGAGGTGCTTTCTGCACCAGCCGCCGCCGCCAGCCAGTAGCCCTGATTTGCAAGTGTGACGAAACCCTCCCCGCAGGCAGCCCCTCTTTTTGCAGCCTCGGTGGCTCCCCCAGAGGGGAGGGAGCCCTTCGGAAAATGTGTTAACTCTTTCTCTCCTCCTACAAGCACATGACCACGAGGGCTTAAGATAGCGCTCACCTAAATTTGATAACAGCTAATGGTTATCTTGGGCTTCTCATTTAATTTTTTTCACAGGTCTTGGTAGGTTAGAGGAAGCAAGGTCGATTGTTAAATTACACAGTGTAGAACAAAGGAGCTGGGAATAAGCCTCCAGAGCAGGCCAGCCACCTCTCCACGCAAACAAGGAAGTGCTCGCAGTCACCGGCTGTGTCCGAGGCTCCTCCAAGCCTCTGCTCCTCAGTTCCCCGCCCCTCCCTCCCGAGCCTTGCAACCTGCTCTCCCTGAAAGCAGTCCCGTCCTCCCTGGGTTCCCTTTCACTACGTCCTGCAGGACTTGATGTCCTCTGAGTTGACAGCAGACATCCCGCAAGGGAGGGCTGTCTCATGCCCCTGCTTGTGTGTCCAGGACCCAGCGCTGGGTGTGCCCACAGTGGGGGTATCACGTGTCTGGGGAGGAGGGGCTTCCATTCTGGGAACAGCTGAATTCTGGGACTTAGCCAAGAACTGCTTTTCTTCACCCCAGTCCCTCATAGGCAGAAGCGACCACTGACAGACAATGTCTAGATTCTTATCAATTAGGCTAACAGGCACGGTTTCTAAACATTTAAACCCCATCCCATAATATCAAAGGAGAGAAAAATAAGGAGTTAGGCTACCAGACTTCCACAGGTTTGATGGAACTTAAAGGGTTAAGTGGAAAAGATTTTAAGCGATGGAGGATGGAGTGCCAACATCAGGAGGAGAACCCCCCCCCACCCCGAGTCACTATGTCCCAGCACCAGCAGCCCTGCTTTCTGCTGCCCCCCAATTCCAGCCATTGGGAGGGAGGCTGGGCCCCACAGACCCTCTGATAGTAAACCCACAGGGCACACGTCGAAATGCTCCCAACTACATGGAATACTATGAGCATCAAGTGAGTGTATTTACTCGTCCCCACTGCGTTCCCCAAAAGGCCTGAGCACATCTATAACGTACGGCAAGCCCTTTAGTCATGTAACAGCTACCCACAACACTTGGGGAAGGATGAAACCAGCTGAAACAGAATCACAGCCATGTGCCCAGAGGCCCTCCCTGGTGCTCTGCGGGGGCCAGAGTCCATGCGTGCCCCCTGCCTGGGTTTGGAGCCCGGCCCTGCCACTTGCTAGTCTGTGACCTTGGCAAGTTATGTGATATCCCTGTGCCTCAGTTTCTTCATCCCTAACACAGAGATACTAAAAGTACCTGCCTCATTGGGTTGTTGTAGGTGTGAACAGCTTTGACAGAGTAGGCCCTTGAAGGGCACTTGGATGGGTATATGGCCCTGGAACGAGCCCCATATCTGTGTTAGCTATTATTAATATATAACTGATATTGGTGTGGTCACCGTAAATATATAAATACACAAATAGTAGCCTGGGAGTTTCACCCGCGGCTCCAGGATTGGTCTGTAGATCCATCTGCCCTTGCTCGCCAAGGCCGGGGCCACGCAAGGCTGGAAGGCCAGGGATTTCCCCCAGTGAGTAGCACTTCCTCCAGCAGACAGCCCCAACCATGAGAAACATCCCTTTCACCACACTCCTCCTCTCTTCCCTCCGGGGTTTCTGTCCCATAATGCTCTCTGCCTAGCCTTTTAGATGTCACAGCGATGGCTTCAGAGCTTTACCCTTTCAAAAGTAGGAGACCGAAAAAACAAAGTGATTTTCAAAAATGAGCAGCAGCGGGGTTTCCCCTTGGTTGTGTGAAACTGAGGCCAAAGCTACTGAAGTTGTGCTATAGGGCCTGACTCCAGGAAACGGTAACCCATCTCTTCTGCAGAACCCAGAGAACGCAAACGTCGTTTCTCGGCATTCCATGGGGGAAATAAGTGACAGGTGCGATCATGCTTTATCAGTGTCGGTGCCACTATTTCCAAACTTCGCCTCCACCCTGAAGCCAAGGATAAAGTTACAGAAAATAGAGAACAATGTGGGAAACAGTGTGGAAAGCCCCCTCCAAACACAGAAGATCTACGGACTTGGGGTAGACAGAATCCTAGAATGTTAGTGCTGGGAGGGATCTTAGCAATGCAATGCTCATTTTATAGATGCATAAACTCAGGCCAGAAGGGGTTAAGGACTTACCAAGGACAGCCAGCCGGTGACAGCCAGGGATGAGAATCTACATGTCCAACACAAAGTGCCCTAGCTTTCAACGTCACTTGGCGGGTCTCTAACGTGACAGAAGGCTCCCAGGCTATGGCTAGCACTTTCTCTCACTTTCCTCCTAATTTGCTCTGTGACCTCAGTCAAGGTCATGACTTAATGTCCCAAAGCTTTTGCTCGATCACAAGGAACTGCTGGGAGGAAATGATGTGCACAAGGATTCTTACAGGGCTTAGCACAGCAGCAGCACCGTGTGTGTGTGTGTGTGTGTGTGTGTGTGTGCGCGCGCGCGCGTGTGCATGTGCATGCGTGCATGGGTGTGTAAGAGAGACAGAGAAAAGGGAGAACCTAGGCCAGACCCGAGGACAACCCAGCAAAGCCCTGACGCAACAGCCACCGTGATGTGAGCGTGCCCAGGAACGACAGCTACGTACCTACAGTGACATGGACGGGCTCCGTGCTCTGCGTCTGTCTGTCTTCACTTTCGGAGGCATCCTGGCCCTCATTCAAGTTGTTTCTCTTAACATGGGCAACCACAAAGAAACACAGTCCCATGAGTACAATCAAGGGCCCCATGATCTGCAGGGACAGGAATCCACAGATCTGGGGCTCCACGTCGGCAGTGTCTGTCTCATTCAGGGGTTCCTGCGCCCAGTCTGAACCACAGCCGGGGACCCAAATGCCCAGAATGCTGATGAGCATGCCACTCGTCAAGAACAGAAACCCGAAGATGAGGCACTGGGCAAACTGGCGGCTCTCTCCACAGATGAAGGCTCGGTCGGGGTCCGCCTGACTGCCCCGCAGGCGCCCCTCACGGAGCTGAAGTCGTGCCCGCGAGCGGGCCAGGATCACAGCCCCAAGCCCAGCTGCGGCACAGGCAGGCCCAGCGACCTTCAGCACCAGGCTGCAGTCCGGGAAGATTCTGTACTGGCATGCCTGGAACCCAAAGATGGAGAGCAGGACTCCCACACACAACAGGATGGCACCAAAGACAAAAAGGAAGAAAACGAGCTTGCTGACACGCCTGTCTCGCTGGCCCCCGTCTGGCTCAGCGGCAGCTACAGGACACATGGCCAGAAGAAGCCCCTTCCCAGAACCAGGCAGGATGGATTTCCTTCCCTCCAGTGGTTTCAACAGCTCTGAAAATACAACCAAACACCAAATTAAAGTGGGCACAGGTGTTCCTGGCCCGCCCTGGCCATTTCAGAAATCACTCCAGGATGAAATCATAGGGGATAGAACTTGTTGCAAGTGATACACTGGTGAACAATGAGTTGGTTTATGAGTCAGAAGCACTGGCATTCAGAAACTCCTGAATATGAAATTTTGTGAAGATATTCAAGAAGAGGAAATGCAATTACCATGCACCTAAGAGTATCTAAAAAAAACAAAACCCATACAAGAGAAGTAACTGGGTGTGGTTTTTCCTGTTATGAGTCTTATAAACTCACTTCCCCGGGGCAAAACAAAACAAAACAAAACAAACAACCCCCAAAACAGTGGTGAGTAAGGGAAGGACCACAGGGATTATTTCTGATTTACAGACATCCCACGTTTCATCACAGCTGCTCTGAGCATTTCCGAGTCGATAAATTTTTGTTCAGTAACTAACTTTCCATTTCCTATTTCAGACTGCGGCAACTTTCCATTCCCCCGCCTTCTTCTAAGGCCAGGACACCTGCAGGAGGCCCAATTCAGTCATTTCCACTGAAGGGGAAGGCAGTTCAGGAACACAGTGAGTTTGGGGGATTTTAAGTTAACTCTGTCAAAATGTGATTTTTGAGTTCTCACACAGGCACTGGAACTCGGGGGGCCCGGCTAACTAGGCCGGGGTGACCCAGGGGAGTCTAGCACAGAGCATCAGGAGGAGCCTTGTCTCCCAGGTGTGCGGGTGGCCTCTCACGTACCCTCCTCCAAGGTGCCTCTCACTTCCACAAAAAGGTTTAGGCTCCGTTAAAAATAAGCAGCCGATAAAATCACCAGTGAAAAAAGCATGAAACAGCAACAGCACTTGACTCTGAACGGAGAGTGTAAGTGAGATCAAGTGGGAAAGCACCTCCCCACAAGATTACCCAAGCCCTGTGCTGGTATCACCATATATGAAGTGGACCCGAATCAATTGTTAATAGTTGTCTAGTGTATGCAGATTGACTTTATAATCTTAGTTATCTTGTCTTACTCTCATGAGTGGAGTATTTTACCAGGACCCTTCAAGTTGGGGCAGTGCAAAAGACAACCCAAGTGTGAAGACCATTTTTCCTGGCTCAAGGAAAGAAAACTTAAAATATTTTGTGCCATTTGTATCCATGATCACATGAAGGAGCTCAAGATTGAGGCTGTAAAGCCAAGGCCGTCCTGACAAACCCAAGTCATGTCCAAGGAGGGTCAATTTAAGTAAAGAAGAGAAATAGCTGGTCTTATACTGGGAAGTACTTTTCCAGGAAAAAGTACAATCGAATCAGAAGGAAGCTGGAGAAAGAAGGAAATCTAGGAGGGAAATAAGCTTCCATTTTAAACCTGGGCAAACTGTATTTGTGAAGATGGAATATGCTGAGACAAACACTTAAAGAAAATATTGAACTAATTTAAAAAACAGAAATCTTAATCATGTAATCTCTTGTGCTGGTTCCAGAGATAAGGGTGATTCTCTGTTATAAAGTCCTATCAGGAATTCACTGAATTCCTGGTACCTTCAACTCTGAAGCGAGTCACAAGGCTTCAAATGTCTTAAGGCGAATTCCCCAAATACTAGTAAAGTAAAAGTAAGCCTAAAACTGGATCTGTAGCTCTTGTCCATGGACAAGTGGACTAAACACCTGCCATACGTACCAATCCCTCATCCATAATAATGTAGGCAAGTCAAGTCTGTCTGTCTGTCTCATACACGCATTCACGAACGGACACAAAAACATCTACACTAACAGAAAATTAAACCCTTTCCAAATACCAACCTACATTTAATTTCCCCAAAGCCAAATCTACCTCTCCACCACTGTTTTCCAAAGGACAATTCCAAATCAGCATCTCACCATGCCCAAAGCTCTGCTGCGTTTGGGGATCGAGGTAAAGCCAGCCCCAAGTCTTGTATAGGGAATCCTTCCGTGGGTTTCAGGGAGCCCGAGCGCAACAACAGCCCCCAGCGGCTGGGCTTGCGGCTCCCACCCCCACAGCTTCGGCTCGGGGTCCTCCGCGCCCGCGCCGCTCCCCGCACCAAGACTTGGCCGCGCGGGAGTGCGGAGAAGCGCGGGGCGCGGAGCGCTCACCTGAGGCTTCGTCCTGCGTGCGCGCTACCTGCGCCAGCGCGCGTCCCGGGAGCCTGGCACCGGCCTCGGGGTGGGCGCTCGGCGGCGCGGCGCTGGCCGTGGGCACCCGGCTGGGCGCGGCCTCCGGTGGCGGCCGCACCGCCCGTTTCCACCTGCGCGTCCGGTTGCGGAGGGCGGGCCGCCACTGTATTTACAGAAGGAGGCGGTGCCAGAGAGGGCGCGGCGGCGGGGGCACGCCGGGCGGGGCGGACTGGCGGGAACTGGCCGCCACCGGGTGCTGCCCTGCGGGGCCGGAGGCGCGCCTGGCGCGGCAGTGGGTGACGAGGGGCGGCCTCGGAGCCCAAGGCTGGCAGATGTGGCCGCTTCGCCCGTGACCGTGCGCGCGAGGAATCCGGGGAAAATGGGCACCCCCGCCACCTCCCTGGCCCGCAGCCGTGCGAGGTAGGGGGAGGCGAGTTGAGGTTCTCCTCTTGGCTGCCCGAACTGCGCGCCGCGCGGGCCGAGATCCAGGCAGCAGGAAGGGAACCGGAGCCTTTGGGCGCTCCGGGCGCAGAGTTGAGGCGGGGGAAGCCCCTGGCCCCCTTTCCGATGTGGCCGTGGCGCAGGCAGGATCGGGCGCCGCGTTCCTGAGGCTGCGCTTTCGGCCACGACGCTGTCCGGGACCGGTCTACCTGGCGGCGGGTGGCCCTCCTGCCGCTCCGGAGACCTTGACGGCTGGTCACTGGAGCGCGTCCCCCGCTGCCAGCTCCCCGACCGCGAACGCGTTATGGAGACACCAAGTCACTGAAACGTGCGCTCTGTTTAGAATGTGAGACAAGGTGCTCCATACCTGAGCCATTCAGGCATGAGGTCCTCGCTCCAAGACTGAAGCAGGCCCTTGGCAGGTCAGCTCTGTCCCTTCCGCACTCACACCTACGCTCTTTGCCTAAGAACCCCTCTTCCGGTCCTCAGTTGTTAATGGTCGGCAGCAATTAAAGCGGTAACTTTCCCTGCCCTTGAACCAGGAGTTTCGGGATGGGTTTGCCAATCCCCGTGCTATTTGTAACCTGCCCTGTGACACGTGACACGGACCCAACTATGCCAGTTTCCGCCCCAGAGGTCAGGGCGCTGTGGAAGGTGAGTCAAGGGCTCAGCCCAAGCACAGCTGCGCCATGAAGCCCTGGGGACTTACCCATCCCGCCACTTCTCCCAGCTTCCTGTCAGCTTTGCCTGAAACCCGGTCATGAGTTCATGCCAATCGCTTTCAGCTTTAATACAGCAAGTCGTTCTGTAGGTCTCACTGACGGTAAAGAGTGAGATGGGCTTAGCCAGTTACCAGGGGTGAGAGGGAGACTCTCAAAGAAGGGGTCAGAGGGAGGCAAAGAGGGAAGGGGGTTCCCTGGACTCTGAGCGCTGGATGGCTGGGTGGGTGAGACGAGGCTTCTCGAGGGAGGCATACTGGACAAGTTCCAGCCTTGCAATTTGCTGGGGGCACTTGCCCCAGTGGCCAGATGTGGCCTTTGTCACAGCCAGAGAGAATCTCTGCCCTAACTAAATATTGCTCATTATTCCTATCATGAACAATACTGACATCCCTGGCTCTGTGCCAGGCTCTGTGTTCCCCATTTTACCTATAGCCTGTGGTTCTTTAATGTGTGTTCCCAGCAACTCACAGAAGGCTGGAGCCAGAAGAGGATGGGGGGCTAAAAACCAGTCAGTTTTCAGTTGAGGAAACCAAGGCCCAAAGGCAAAAATTGACCTCCCCAGCTGATTAACATGGAGCCTGGGCCTGAACCAGATGTACTGACTGTTCCTCCCAGATACACCTGTCGCGCAGAGAACACACAATGCCGTGAACACAGAAATGCCTTTTTATTATGTGGCTTTTTTTTTTTTTTTTCTAAGAGAGAGTGAGAGAAAGTGCATGAGAGCAAGGGAGTGGGAGAGGGAGAGAGAGAATCTTATGTATTTATGTATTTATTTATTTATTTTGAGAGAGAGAGAATCTTAAGCAGGCACCACGTGGGGCTCGATCCCATGATCCTGAGATCATGACCTGAGCCAAAACCAAGAGTCGAACCCTTAACCGACTGAGCCACCCAGGCGCCCCGATGATGTGGCTTTTTAATCATTATGACAATTTAGACACTGTATCCCAAAGACATTGTGGCCATCTACGCCTGGGGTGGAGCTCTCCTGGTCCAAGTGTCAGTATATCCCAGGGTAGAGAGACCTCAAAGTCCGCTCAGCTAACAAGCAGGTAAGCAAGAGTGGTGATTGCACAACAGTGGCCGACACCGAGCTTTCTAAGAACACAGGCCCCGAATACAGAATGTGTTCTCCCTACACAGGCCTTTCGTGTACAAGAGGGTTCCCATCTCCACTGGGCCCTCATGCTTTCCTTCTCCTGTATGTGCAACTCGATCTCTGGCCGCGTCGTGTGAGGACCTGCAAGGGGCCTGCTGATACAGCTGCCCTCCGGTGCCACATGACTGCAGGCTGGCCACACATGACGGCCGGGAATGTACAGACACCAAGACCATCAGATTAGCCTCTGCTCGGGATATCGGCTGCTTGGACTGTTTGCCTTGTGGAGCCTGTTTGACTAAATTAAAATCCTTGGAAACCGATCGTCAGTCAAGTATGAAAGACAAAGCCACCAGCCTGCAAGGCGCCCATCTTGGGGGCAGACCTATTTTGAGGAGAGAGGCTGGGTGACCTCCTTCCTCTCTAAAACAAACTGGCCTTTTCCAGCCTGTGTGGTTGTGAAAAAAAAAGAAGACCAGACAGAATCCTTAGAAAAACATCATCAGAACAAGGTTTTAAAAATGGATGAATCTTGGGATGCCTGGGTGGCTCAGTCAGTTAAGCATCTGCCTCCGGCTCAGGTCACCTGGGATCCAGCCCCGTGTCCCGTCAGGCTCCTTGCTCAGCGGGGAGCCTGCTTCTCCCTCTCCCTCTGCTCCCCCTGCTCTGTGAGTGCGCGCGTGCACGCGCTCTCTCTCTCTGACAAATAAATAAATAAAATCTAAAAAAAAAAAAAAAAAAGAATCTTGAATTCAGGAAGTGAATACAGACAGTGAAGCTGTGGCATGCATTCATTTATTCATTCAGCAAATATTTACTGAGTTCTGACTGCAGGCCAATAAACAGACACAATACTTCGCCCTCGTGGAACCTATATTCTAAGGAAAAGGAGGACAATGAAAGAAACAGGGAAATGATGCAGGGTGTTAGAAGGGCGTAGGTGCTGTAAGAGTAAGAAATCACAGAAGGCGGCTGGGGAAATCCTGCTTCCAAGAGGGTGGTTAAGGAAGGCATCTCTGAGAAGGTGACACCGCAGTGAAGGAAATGAGGAAGCAAGCACACTGTTTATCTGTGATTGCATAACAAATGACCCCCAAACTTAGAAGCTTAAGCAACAAAGATTTATTACCTCTCACAGTTTCTGAAGGTCAGGAATTTCAAAGCAGCTTAGCCAGGTGCTTCTGGCTCGGGATCTCTCCTGAGGCTGGAGTCCAGCTGATGGCTGGGGTCGCATCCCCTGCAGGCCTGCCTGAGGCTGGAGGGTCGGCCTCCACGGTGGCTCCCTCCTGGGACTCTGGGCAGAAGGCCTCGCTTTCCTACCGTTGTAGACCTCTGCACAGAGCCACCTGATTGTCCTCATGACATGGAAGCTGACTTCCCCTGGAGTGAGTGATCCAAGAGAGAGCAAATGAGGGGGAAGGTGCAGTGCCTTTTATGATGTAGTCCCTGAAGGCACACACCATCGCGGTGCTTTATTCTGTTCCTTAGAGTTGCGTCACTAAGTCAAGGAGAGGGGAATTAGGCTCCACCTCTTGAAGGGGGAGACTATCAAAGAACCCGTGAGCATATTGTAAAACCATCAGAGAGAGCTATAGTGATATTTTGGCCAAGAAGGGAAGGGTCCTTCAGACAAAGGAAATAGCAAGTGCAAAGGCCCTGAGGTGGAAGCAGGGATGACATATTCAAGGAAGAACAAGAGGCCAGGATGACTGGGTGAGCAAGGGGATGAAGAATAAGAGAAGAGGTCAGAGAGGAAAGGTGTGTGTGTGTGTGTGTGTGTGTGTGTGTGTCCACATGTACCAGATTGTGTAGAGCTTCATGAGGCATTGTAAGTACTCTGAGTGAGATGAGGAGACTCTGGAGGGTTTTTTTAGCTGAGTGTGATGTGGTCTGACTTACTCTTTTTAAGGCAGCAGTGGCTTCCAGGTGAGAATAGTCTGAGGAGAGGGAAGGGTGGAAGCGAGACATTTAGGAGGCCATTATAGTAACCCAGGAGAGAAATGGCTGTGGCTTGTGTTCGGAGGCGAGAAAACGGGATTCTGTATATATCTCGAAGAGAGAGTCCTTGGACGGGATGTGGGTTTTGACCTGAGGATTTTTGGCCTGAGGAACTGGAAGGATGGTTCTGGCATTGCTCAGGATGGGGAAGAAGGAAGGCAGGACAAGTTTGAGAGGGAAGCTTTAGGGCATATTAACTTTGAGATGTCCATTTCTCCATCCGAGGAGAGAAGGTGAGTAGGCAAAGGGATATCCGGGGCCTGGAGCTAGGGAATTCTAGGAGGACTATGTTCCTGTGCTCCATAAGGTCTGGTCATTACAGAATCAAGAAGGCCGGGCCCCTCTTCGGGAAGAGTTTACACATGCATGTGTGGCTCCGCCAGCCTTGCAGGACTCGGTGCTTCGGTGCTTCGGAGGGCTTCAAGCCGACACAAAGCAGTGGGCAGTCTGGTGCTCTCTGATGCAGGGGTTTCTGACGTTTCCAGGGGGCAGGGGGCAGCGGGCGGCCAGCGTGGCTGGGAGGGATGACTTTCTGCTGGTGCAGGGGCTTCTGCTGTTCTGTGCCCAGAGCAGTGCCCTAAGGAGCACGGATCCTCTGCTCCCACCGGACAGGCCACGTGACACTCCCTGGAGCGCTGCCAAGCTGAGAAGTGGCTGGGGGCGAGAGGTGTGGAC
Source organism: Halichoerus grypus (assembly GCF_964656455.1). Taxonomy (NCBI): domain Eukaryota; kingdom Metazoa; phylum Chordata; class Mammalia; order Carnivora; family Phocidae; genus Halichoerus; species Halichoerus grypus. Next base: position 98,382,463 of record NC_135713.1, read on the forward strand.
TGGCTGGTAGAACTATCACAGTCTCAGGATTCACAAGACTGCAGGAAGACAATTAAGCAACCAAGTGAGCCACCTTCTCGTTTCTCTTTCCTTTTTTGGTCGACTCTCTCTTGTTCTGCCCCAGATTAACCTCAGCGCCCAGAAGCATGCATTCCTCTTTCCAATTCCTGACATTTCCTGAGACTCTGCTGAGGCTGGGGTACAGGAATTTACTCTTGAGTGCTCGGTCGTGGGCCAAACTGCAGCTGGTGTTCCCAGCTCTGAACCTAGGTGGGTGCCATCCAGCTGCCTGCCCCTGCGAAGGCGGCTGTGGTCAGGGGAGGCCAAAGTTTCTGGAGCGTTCTCCTCCTCCCGCCCGTGTTGGACTTAGACCAGGCCTGAGAGATAGGATGGGTGGGATTGACTGACTCAGCCGGCTTGAGTGGAGGGTTTATATTTGGCACCTTAACTGACCCCTAGTGCAAGACTGGTGTTTTGCAGAGTCATTTTATTGCCTGGAACGGTCCTGTTGATAACAGCTCAGCTTGAGTGCGGCGAGTGGAGCCAGGGCTACGGAATGTGGGGAGTTGTTTCAGACAGAATGAGTGAGGATTTGCTGTGGTCTTGGCAGAGGCCTCCACATTGCCAGAGAGAGCAAGGGCACTTCGACAGTGGCGGCAGCCGGCCGGAGGAGAGACCAGCGCGGAGACAGCAAGAGTTTTCTGGAAATGTCAGTCTCCTGGCGGCTTGCATTGTCTCCATCAGTGCACTGACTGGGTTGCAAAGAACAAAATATTTCTCCCCAATATGTAAAAAGGGCATAAATGGACCTCAGTTTAGATCCTGACTTGGCCACCTAGTAGCCGTGCGACCTTGGGCAGGTAAACAAATTTTCTGTGCCTCAGTATCATCATCTGTAAAATGGGAATAAGCAGACCTACCTCAAAGTATGTCTTGAAGAATCAATTTCTGGCACACGACGGGCCACCAATCAATGTATTTGCAGCTAGTTACCTCAGCTTCCATCTGTGGCTCCTCCCTGGCCCACAGTCTTCAGCAAGGCTGATCTGACCCATCCATGGAAAAGGTAAAGGGATGGATGAAGAGGGAGAGCAGGATGCTCCTCGAGAGCAAAATGAGTCATGTTGACTTCTCTTGCTCACTTGCGAAGGTCTGGGCCACTGCCAGCTCAACTCCAGCACATTTCCTGGTTATTGCTAGGAGTCCTCAAAGGTGTGTATCCCCTAATCTCAAAAACCAGCTGTCCAGATGGTCACCCGGTGTTGTCTGCCTCTGTTCCACCACTGCCCCCAGCCACCAAAGCTTCTGGAAAGGGCCCTGTCGCTGTGGGTCCCTGGAGGGATATGTGGAGACCCTGCAGGCTGCTCCTCGGGGTCCAGGGGTCCACCCGCTAGCCTCTCCTGGATCCACCTGCACATTTCAGCCCCATCACTACACCTTTGGTTCTGACCCTCCACTTCCTGCTTGCTGCTGATGACTCCAAAAAGGAGTCAATTCAGATTACAGTGCTCCCAAAATATAGCCAGGTGAAGTAAACCTGAAAATAAATGAGAAAAGGAAAGAAAAAAAGAAAAGGTTGGCTGTCCTTCCTGCCTCATTCCAACGGCTTGTCGGTAATGTACGAGGAACAGGGTGGAATCCCTTTGCCATTATCCATACAGGATCTTGGCTGTTTTAGGATCCGATGTGGACACTTGTCTGAGACACTTGGAGATGGCTCTCAGAATAGCCCAACGCAGACCCCAGGAGGGGCCATCTGACTGCTGAGGTGGTCTGTGGGGACCCACGCCAGCGGGCAGGGTGCAGCCTTCCGAGGTGGTCCCCTCACGGACACACACTCGAACCCTCGGCCTCTCCCATAGCAATTGCTGGCCTAAAAACTGAAGCAGTAAGAATCTGAACACCTGAGAGCTGGCCACCTGATCATTTAAAAGGCAGTTTGGCAGGAAGCCACTTCCTAAATGCCCCAGATTTTAACAAAAGGCCCCTTGTCGCAGCCACAGAATGCAGGTAAAGCCAGGGCTGGAGGTGGTGTTGATTCAAAAAGAAGGAAAAGAAAACTGCTCTGTGGGGTTTTTTTCTTGTGAACCTATCTCACAGGGTTATTGAAAGGATTAAATGAATCCAGAGAGAAAGACCTGCTGTAATTTGTGCTTGGATGCCATTCTGGAAGAAATAATTTCTCAATAATAACAATTGCTAACTCCTACATAAAGCATGCTCTGTGTTTATAGTGACGCACACCTCTTACTCACGTGCACTGCATAACAAGCCAAATGTTCCCCATTTTACGCATGCAAAGAGGGAGTGAGCAGCTCCGACCCTAGCTTGCCAGGAAGCACGGTGCTTGTCCCCTCTCCTAAGGGAGCCCGAAGCTCTGCCCACAGCATCCTTTTTCAGGGCCGATGGGAGGCAGCTGTGGCTCTTTTTCCATGTCAGTTCACTCGTGGGCAAGCTAACGAACTCCCCATTTTTTAATTCTCCAATTAAAAGTCGTTTCCCCGGAGAGCCCCCAGATCTGAATCAGCCCCCACTCCGCACACCGCCTGGTGATTTTCAGAGTTCTTGGTATTTTTCATTCAGGGCACTTGCCACAAATGTAGTTGATGATCCCCTTGAGACCCCTTCTCCCCAACCCTCTGCCGTTTACACCACTATGTCACCCTCCGCCCTTCTCATTGCTGCGATCCCGGGCCTCCCAGACCGCCCACCGTCCAGCTCGGGTTCGGGCACCTGGTGCTTAGATCTCTTCCATTCAAATCCTGCCTTAATCCCGGACGCCTTCAACCTCACAGGGATGACCCAGGTGACATCCAGACCTTCTGCTCGCGTCCACCTCCGCTGACGCCTCCCGCCAGCTCACGCTGGACCCGTGATGATCCCAAACAGCTCCTCCTGCAAAAGCAGGAGCTAGAGCGTCTCCTTCCTCCCGCGCGTCCGGCCGCCACTGCGGCTGCGCTGTCTGTCGCTCCCCACCGGACCCCAGCTTGCGGCGGTCCACGCTCTTCTCCTTGCTTCATGTTCTTCTCGTGTAGTGTAGATTCTACGGCCTGTCCGTCCCGTGGCACTCTCTCTGATTCCCTAAATGATGTCCAAGCCTGTGTCTTTCTATCCCGGCATCTGGCAGTGCTGCCTTTGCCCCCCTTTCTCAGCCAGTACCTCGGTGGCCGCGTTCTGCTGATAAAAGACACGACCCCAGGGTCAACCACTGTCTGCATAAATCAGTGTCCCCAAACTGCAGGGCCCTCAGCTGTGCCTGGCAACCCAAGCCCGTTTTGCTCCTAGACTCACTTTCCATACGACTGTTTGGGCAGGTGGCCCAAAGCCAAGTGAGCCCTGTCTTCTCCGATGGCGGCACCGCTGATGGGCCCGATCCCTGCCTGGCCAGCACAGTTCTTCAAGGGAAGACAACGCTTGGCCAAGTGTGTTCCACCTCTCATGCCCCTGGCTCGGGGTCCTCCGCTTACAGCTCTTTAATTTTCTCTCGAGGGCTTGACTCCCAAAGCATAAATCAGGCAGCTTCAAGTCATAGCCTCCTACTGTGCCAAAGCCAGTTTTCCTTTTACCGTGACTTTGCCTTGACATTGGACCCACCTCACCATTCCAGCTCCCCTCCCTTATGGTGAGCTCTTCCTTGAGGGTTCTCAATACTTCTTGCCAAAGACCTAAGTCAGAACCACCTCCATCCATCACCAAAGTGTAGGAGAGGAAAGATAATTTTCCCTCTACCCTTCTGAATTCTCAGCTGAAACCTTTTAATGAGAGACAAATTAACCAGAGAGAAACAGAAGCTTACTAACACGGACAACCATGTATACCTGGGAGATACCCAGGGGAAAATGAGTAACTCTCCATGGTGGCCTAGAATTCAGGCTTAATACCATCTTAATAGGGAAACAACATGAAGGATGGTGACCTATTAGGGAGGATAAGTGATTTTTAAGAAAGATGAATGGGTCCTTAGAACAGAGGGAAGGTATAATATTTTGTGACAAAGTCTGGGTGTGGTATCAACTTCTGTGTCAATTCCCAGCCTGCTCTCCTGCAGTAAGAGTTGATCTTCCCTGGTTGATGAGGCCCCCAGGTAGAGGATTTATGACAACTGAGTTCCTTTTGGAGAACCTGACTTCAGGCAGACAAGAGGAGTTCAGAGAAAACTTCTCTCTGCATTTGCTGTTTTTCAAGTGCCTACAGCTCAAAATAACTATTGATATGACAAATTGGCACATTTTGGGGTGTCATATTCTGCTGCCCCTCAAAGGTTTAAAATATAGTTGGTAAACAGGTTCTGTAAAGGGCCAGATAATAAGAAATTTAGGCCTGCAGGACATTTGGTCTCTATTGCAACTGCTCAGCTCCACTGTCAGAGTGGGAAAGCAGCCTTGGACACAGATAATACATAAACAAATGAGCGTGGCTATGTTCCCATAAAACTTTGCTTATGGACACTGAACCTTGAATGTCATACAATTTTCACATGTCACAAAGTATTCTTTAAATTTTTTTCAACCATTTAAAGTATAAAAATCATGCTTAGTTCGTGAGTCACGCAAAAATAGGAGGCAGCCAGATTTGTCCCATAGGCTGTAGTTCGCTTACTCTGCACTAAGGTGTTGACCCTGTCCGACTTTCTCTGGTTATGCCCAGTTAACCCAGACAAGGATAATGCTGAGAGGGATCCAAGCAGGAGTCTCCCTGATGGCTCTGAGCTTATCTTACCCAACGGTGTCACCACCTTCCCCAGTCCATGGTCCTCTGGGGCCCCAATGGGGCCTTTTTATATATAGCTCAAATTCTTTCCCTCTGGACCACCCTCCCACACTTTTTTACAGCACAAACCCCTCCCCCAAACTCCGCCAGGTTCAAGGTGGACCTATTATTTCTAGTAATAGTTCGCTTTTGTATTTAACGATTACCAATATTTCTAATATAGTCATATCTGATCAATTAGTGCTAATAATAATTGTACTGATAATCCAATCCAAAATCATTTTAATACTTATGGTTATAGGAAACTAAAAGTTATGTATGTATATATTTTCTTGCAAAGCAAAATATATGCATCACAAAGAAATATAATAAGGTGATTAATAAGAAATGCTCTTGCATAAAAACACTACATCAGGATAAAATTCTCTGGGGAAGGGAGCACCTGGGTGGCTCGGTCAGTTAAGCATCTGCTTTCAGCTCAGGTCACGATCCTGGGGTCCTGGGATTGAGTCCTGCATCAGGCTCCTTGCTCAGTGGGGAGCCTGCTTATCCCTCTGCCTGCCGCTCCCCCCTGCTTGTGCTCTCTCTCTTTCTCTGACAAATAAATAAATAAAATCTTTAAAAAACAATTCTCTGGGGAGGAAATTTATAATAAAAATATGTAAAATGTATTACCACTTTTTAATTTTTTTAAAGATTTTATTTGAGAGTGAGAGAGAGAGAGCACAAGAGGGGGTAGGGTCAGAGGGAGAAGCAGACTCCCCGCTGAGCAGGGAGCCCGATGTGGGACTCAATCCCGGGACTCCGGGATCATGACCTGAGCCGAAGGCAGTCGCTTAACCAACTGAGCCACCCAGGCACCCTGTATTACCATTTTTAAAAAGCTGGCTAATTTAAAAAAATAGATTATGGTTATGTCATGAACTAAGCTAAACCAACTTAATCATATCACACTGCCCAGACTGTTTTCTGTATGCTACCAAAGATGTTTGCATTAACCGAAGGCTAGCGACTCCCACACAGTCTTGCTAACAGGTGAAAGCAAATGTCTCAAACATCTCAGATCAATTCTACTGGACATACAGACATTTATTAAACACTTATTAACAAACAGGCACAAAGCAGTTTATACGGCTGCCCTGCCCCATGAGTGCGATGACCTTGACTTGACTGGAGTTAGCACCATGACATCCCAGAGCCAGGGTTCTCCAGTACTCAGCATGCACCGGGCCACTGGTCAACTCTGTCTCATTCGTGGCTGCTGACTGGCCCGCTAGGGGATGAGACGAGCCAACGGTGCCCTCCCTCCGGGTAAGCTGACCCAGCCCTGAGTTCCTATGAGAGTAAGAGATAGCACCTCTAAAATCTTGTAGCCAACCCACATGTCTTAAATACCTCTAATCCCCGAAAGTTAGCCTGCGGCTGCATTCACCATCATTCCCAGGCCACCACTTTCCCTTTAGACTTTTAGGCTAATAAGCAACGCCCCACGGATGGATTGAGATGAGGAGGACATGTGGAAACCCATGGCCTGTGGCCTTTCCAATCTTAGCCCACTTCCCAGACTCCGTAGTCTGGAAATTCTGGCTGACCCGATTATAGTTTAACCCAAGTAGCACAATATCACACTTGGGCTGCCAAATTTTAACATCAAGTACAAACGTCTAGCAGTGAGCGTCAAACCGCTGATGTATTTCTATCCCATTAGGCATCTTTAAAAATGACATACATTTTATTTTAAAATGTCAATATTTATAACACGCCATAAATACAAGTCCTTTCTATTTATTTTTTTAAAGATTTATTTGTTTATTTCAGAGAGAGCGAGAAAGAGGGAGGGAGAAGCAGACTCCCCGCTGAGCAGAGAGCACAACATGGGGCTCAATCCCAGGACCCTGGGATCATGACCTGAGCCGAAGGCAGACGCTTAACCGACTGAGCCACCCAGGTGCCCTGAAGTCCTTTGTATTTAAATGTATGAAGAAAGTTTTGAACGTCCACTTAATTTTTTTAGTTTTTAAATTTATTTTACATGTCAATTCTCCAATGAACAAGAGGGTAGTTTCTACAAATTCTTTCAGAGGTTACTCGCAGCAGAACTCTCTTTGGTGGTGGGAGAGAATGTCTCCTTGGTCTCCATGCTTGTTTCCTCACCCTTTTCCCGGAGCCCTCAGGACTCTGCATTCCAAAGGATTAGGAACAGCCAAGTTCCTGTGACACCTCCCCCCAAGCAGAAGGTGCCTTCTGGCCTTTTGGTTTATATCTGAGTGAGGCTTCTCAGGAGGTTCTTCCAGAATGAAGATCTGCCCCTAGGTGATTGGCTTATTCTGCTTAAACTGAGAAGCACTGGTAACTTAGCAGCTTCTCTCTTTAAGATGAAATTAAGTTTTGCTTTATCCGCACCCTCTTCACAGCACAACTCTATATTTATTTGTTTTAAGGATTCATGTGCCTTATTAGACTATAAGCACCATGGTAGCAGGAATATGTCTAAATTGTTTACTGCCAAGTCCCCAATGCCTGGCCAAGTACCTGGCTGGCCCATGGTAGGTGCTCAGTAAATATTTGCTGAATGATGAGATGAAATGAGCTGCTGAGAGATGGAAGCAAAACAGAACCAGAAGATACCCGCTGTCAAAACTGAAGAGGAACTAGGCCAGCAGTCAACCAACAGGATATAGGAGTACAAAACTGGACCTAAGGATAAAAGAAGACATAAACCAGCCACGCCAGGATCCAAGTAAAGCCAGCCAAGGGTCCTGGGAGTTCATAAGGCTGAGCCTACGTATGAATTTACATGACTGACTTATGACATAAATAGTAATTTCATTTTATTTGTCCCTCGTTGCTCATGCTGGACCTCAACATCCTTTCAATGACTCATTCCAATTCTCTCTTCAGCTCTGCCAGCTCATCTTTCATTTCTTACTTTCTTACTAGCCCTTAACATGAGCTCTTGCTTGTCTTTATTATGCTCTTATTTTCTGGAGGTAATTACTTCATGAAATGTTTAAATTCATGATTTTATATTTGGTCTCATTTTGCATCTGTTCCATGGAAAGATATTTCTGGTGAGTATACTTCATTTGCCATTTGTTTTTCCTGTCATGTTTCTCAATCTTTTGTTCTTTCTCCTTTTTGTTTAACTATTATTATACAGACATTTTAAATTATGACCCTTCTTTGAATAAGGTAAGTGCTTCGTGGGCAAGATATTTTTAGGAGTTGTGTGTGGGGAGAGGTCAGGCCTGTATTCCAGGCCATTACAGCAATTCTCCGATGACATGAGCTGAAGTGCATGAGTTAATTTTCTAGACTTCACTTCTCCCAAGCCAACCAAGTTGCAACTATAGGGTTCCTCAGATGGACCGCGCTATGGCTTAAACATGCGCTTCTACATTTGGTCCTCCTTCCCCTGCATTATCTTGGAGACAAATCAGGCCCAGGGTAACTCCTGCTGCCAGGGCACTTGCTTATTCTCATTGCTAAACAGGTTTTTAGTTTTGCCCCTCAGAATGGTCACCAACTTTTGGAGAACCATGTATTATCAGTTTTGTTTGGGACTTGCGCCTACATTCCCAAGGGTACTCTTCCCACTTGAGATGTTTGCTTTTACCTGTTGATGAGGTGATGGGGGGAATCTAGCCTTCACTCACTCCAGCCTACAATACTCTCAGGATCTTCTCATATTCTGTTTGAGTGCCATTGCCCTGATAGCTCTTCATCATGTTTTGTGATTTTGAGATACAGAAGTCCCCTTTGTCAAAGGGGAATTTGCATTTCTGTTTCTCATTGTTGTCACTGTTGGTGACAATTTTGAAGGAGAGAAGAGAGCAGCATTATTTTTCCTCTGTTTTAAAGCAGGAGTCTCCTGGTGGGTGGGGAGATGGGTGAAATGGATGATGGAGAGGAAAGAATGCACTTGTGCTGAGTGCTGGGTGATGTATGGATGTTGAGTTGCTATACTATACACCTGAAACTAATATTACACTGTATGTTAACTAACTGGAATTTAAATAAAAATAAAAAAAATAAACTAGGAGTCTCCTTGGGTCAGATTTTGAATGTCAAAGATGGTGTCAAGGGAAAGGGGAAGACATTCCAGGTGGAGTGGGGGTCCACGGTGGGCAAAGGTCAGAGATTTGAAGAGTGCTTTCGAATTAATGATCAGACTGGTTTGGCTAAAATATGGAATGAAGTCGGGGGAAATGGGAGAGAATTTTACCTGGCAAAGTCAGAGAGGGATGATACTTTTGGAATCCTTCAGTATCAGATTGAGAGGGTTTTATTCAATTCTATAGTCAAGGGAGAACCTTTGAAAGTTCTCAAATAGGGAATTAGCGAAGTCACAGTGTCCAGGATGGGGGGGAAGTAGAGGGGGCCTCGGGCAGCAAAGAGGGCAGTGAGGAGTTAGTGCCGACTCTCAGAAGGGAGGTACTGAAGAATCAAGCCTAACCAGCCCTCCCACCCCCGCACACATATACATACACATGCTTACAGTTTCACTGATTTATTCACACATTATGTAGTTCAACAAAAGATTTAAGCTGGTGTCCAAAGTACATACAACATAACAATATAAAGTGAAATAACAAATACCATGCTAGAGTACAATCCTGCCTACCTCCTCTACCTGATTTGAGTTCCTGGAAGGCCAGAAGAGTGTATTTTGTTGTCTTTCTCCTCCCTTATAGAAGGAGGATGAGTAAGGGTGAAGAGAGGAAAGGAGCAGGTCTATGGGAAGCTGCCAGCCATCTCTTGCCTGCCCGGTCCTGGGACCATAAGGGATGGGTTTTACTACAAGCCGTTGAGTAATTGGTTTGCCTTAGGAGCTGAGAGCTTGGCGGGGTGGAGCTGTCTGGAAGCTTGCGTGTTTCTACAGTCCAGGAAAATTAAGGAAAGTACCAGCTGCAGCCTGTGCGGCCTCCCGGACAGTCAGCTCGACCAAGCTCTCTGTGCAGTCTTTCGATGCTGGCGGACCGTGGCGACAGGCTCTCCGTGGCCCCGGGGGGTCTAGTGCTCCTGATCAGCTAGGAGACTTGATCAGGTAGAAAATATAATGGCTTTAGCTAAGAACAAGTTCTGCTGATAGGCTGGGTGTGTGTCTATCAGACATTGCATCTCACTGGTCTGGAGACAGAATAATACTATCAGCTCATATTTCTGATATTTCTGCCTAGCCAACTGTGCAGTTTATGATTCCAACCAGGACTGAAAGATGGAAAAAAGCATCTTGGAAATAACTGTACAACTTCACAGATCATTAGCAAGCCTGACTTCCCATTACCAGCCTCAGAGTTGTAATATGAGTTTTGTTTTCATCCAACCTTTGACTATTACTCAAACGAAAAATCTACCCTCAGTTCTTTATGTACTTTATGATCAGACCCATATCTCTCAACACCCAAAAACTGGAAGCTATCAGAGAAAAGTACCCATTTAAAACACAAAACAGAAATGAATTAAATATCGATAAAGCCATAGCAAAAGAGAATGTGTAAGTCTATGGGGGGGGGGGTTCCTCATCACATAAATTCTTAGAGATACAATAGCTGGCCATTAGGTCAGAGTTTCAACTCCCTCCCGTTCCTAGGGATGCTGATGAATATTAAATCAAGGTCCTCAGAGTAGGCCATAACTGTAATCTCAGCTTCATAAATAAAAACTCAGTAATTGGAGAAAGGAAAATCTATTCCTGGCAAGGCTGAATTAAAGTTTACATTAAAAAGAAATACAGTTTTCTTGCCTTCAGACAAGCAGTATGTATTAATTCCTTCACTTGTTGACAAATACTTTTGATCACTACCCGCCAGGACCTGGTCCAGGTGCTTCGGGTGCAAAAGTGACAGAGACAGATAGAGGTCCTGCCCTTGGGCGGCTTACATTCTAGATGGGGAGGCAGAGCACAAGCGAGCAAACACATAAAGATGTAAATTCCAGCAGAGTCGAATACTATGAAGAAAAAAACCGAGCTGTGTACGGGTACAGAATGGTGGCAGTGGCACTCTATCAGAGAGAGTGGTCTGGAAAGGGTTCCCTGAGGAGGCGACATGTGGACAGACACGCAAGGTAAGTGAGAGAGTGGGGTACACAGAGAGCTGGATGGGGGGTCCGGGCAGAGGGAGCAGCAGGTGCAGAGGCTGTGGAGCGGGAATGCGTGTGGCGTGTCCGGGAGCACCAAGAAGGCTCGTGCGGCTGGAGCAGGGGGAGCAAGGGAAGAGTGGGAAGAAAGAAGGCGGCACGGAACAGTCATCCCAAGAGAGTGGAAGAGGGGCTCAGCTGGGAAGCCTATCGAAGGTGCCCAGGTGGATGGGCCGGCTTGGGGCTGGTGGTCACGAACTTAAGGCGGGGCTGGGCAGTGTGTGTCTCTTCCGAGGCGGTGGGAGCAGATCAGAGCAGGAGGAGAGTAGGGTCCGCACAAGACTAAGTGGTCTTCCATCCCCGTAAGAGGGGCAGCGGCGTTGAGGATGTTGCCAGGAGTGGTTCTGGTGGTAGACCAGAGCATCGGAGGTGGGTAACAAGGGAATGGGGACCACAGGGAGTAGGGATCAGTAAATGGCGATGGGATCGATGAGGATGGAGAGTGTTAGAAGTGGGGTACTAGATGGAATGATCTGGAAAGATAGAAGTGGTGGTTAAAATTGAGGTTATGGAGGGGTTGGAGCTGTCACGACCAAGCCTAGGGTGTGCTCATGGCGGCGAGCGGCTGCCGCTGAGGTCAAGGAACGGAGAGGCCGGCGTGGCGGCCAGATTGCCGACATGGCGGCTGAAATCAGCCCGGCTGATGAGCCGGAGCAGGCAGGGGGAGAGGCAGCAAAGCAGGGGCTAAGCAGGGTGAGCGGGAGGTTAGAGGAGAGCGGCGACGGGGGAGACCGTGTGGGTCTGCAGGGGAAGGAGGACAGAAGGTCTGACGGTGGCTGCGGGGAGCGCGGCCCTCTGGCAGCATGTGCGGAAAGGCGGCTCTCACTCACCACATCCAGGCGAGCCCTTTCCAACAGGACCGGATCTGACTGGATCGCCCGGGGTCCCGCGTCTCCCTGTAGCAGCTGCTCGGCAGTTTCCCTCAGGCAGAGCACACTTCCTCTTCCGGCCCGTCTCTGCCGCCGCAGTCCCGTGACCACCTTCGGGCTGTGCTGAGAGGCCGACCCGCAAGCCGAGCCCCACGCCGGCTGCGTGGCAGAGGGCGTCCGCGGGCGCTCTGCACGGCGCGGGCCTGGCTCTCCCGACCGCCGGCGCATGTGCCAGGTGGGGTGCCCGCTCCGCCTACGGACGCTGAGGAGGAAGTGGCTAAGTCCACCCGTGAGAGACTTGGCCTGATCTCTGCAGAGGGCAGGCCAACGAAGGCCCATAGAAGGAGTCACTGAGGACAGCAGTGGACTCCCTTTAGTGGAAGGGACTTTAAAATGGGGCACTGGAGTCCTCTTGACATCTCTAGGTCTGATTGCATAGGACGTTTCCCAGACTCGTAGAGGCGGCTCTGGGGTGTTTCTGAGTTGAGGGGGAAATGGGGCTTGGGACACCGGGAGTCATGCTCAGCAAGGGGCAGCGCAGCTGAAGATGCCGGGAGAGGCACGTGTCTCTCCTCCCGGCCCTGGCCTGCAGAAAGAACCGTCTCTCTTTCTGGATGAGCGGATGGCTTTCCTTTCCGACATTGTCTCTCTACCCCAGCTGGTGGCTCTTTACCCCCGGGGGGCCTGCTCTCCCCAGCTACGTCTTCTCCTGCTTCGATGTTTCTGGTATTTTCAGTGTGGGAGACGCGTTCTCTTCCCATGTGAAAGCCCTCACGTGGGATGCCAGCTGGGGAACATCAACGATATTGGTGAGGGTTCCCTTTGGGGCCAATAAAAGGAAGGCGGAGAGGAAGCGGCAGGCCGCGTGCCGTCCTGGCTCTGAGCCGGGGCTAGGCACTTTAATCTTTCTGTGCCTCAGTTTCCTCTCCTGTGGATGAGGTGATAACGTTCAGTTTCCCTGCCCGCCTCCACTCGGAGGCGACAGAAGAGAAGAACATGTGTTGGTGTGCAAGGGGCGGCAGGCGTCCGCCGAGCTCAGGACGCTGGTGGGGAGACTGAAAGGCGGGCCGGGCGGTTCCTGGGGGGCCCTCAGCCCTGCCCCTGACGATGCGAACCTGTGTGAGGGAAGGAACAGAGGGCCCACGCAGGTCACAAGCAGAAAGGAACAGAGGCTCTGGAAAAATCCTAACCCCAGCACCGCCTCGGATTTACAGGGAGCCGGGCAGGAGGGGTCCCGGAGCTCAGGAGTGGAAAGTCTTTTTTTGGCCTAAAACACTTTTTTCAAGCTCAAGAGTGCCAGGAAAGCCCAGTTCGTAAAACGAACCTCGGGCACCTTCAGAGCACCATCTGCTCGTCCGGATCCCGCCGGACCTGCCTTTCTCCCTACGCACAAGGACACCGAGGCCCCGAGAAGCCGGTGCTGGCCGGGGTCGCACGGCGGGCCCGTGCTAAAGCCACAGCAAAATAGAAACAGTCCCCAGGGTTTCCCTGACGTCGAAGAAGATGGATTTCGGGACAAGCCGGGAGACGTGGGCCGCTGGACAGAGGGAGCACACGTAAGTAAGCAAGGTGGTTGGAGGAGGCAGGAGATCAGCCAGAAGCCAGAGGGAGGACCCCCCCCGGAGAGCGAATTTCTGCACTTCTGTGAGCTGAGCTGGCCGGTTCCCAAGGGAGAGGGGAAAGTGAAGTCCCCTGGGAAAGGGGGGATTAGGAACAGGGTCAAGCTTTGAAAGGGGGTTGGTAGCAGGAAGCATCAGGGCAGTCCTGCCTCTGGAGAAAAAGAGCCCTGACCCCTTCCAAAGGAGCGTTCTTGGAAGTGCAGGGCCCCGCTGAGTGGCCAGGGCCTGGGACTTACTAGAGGATGTGCATGAGTTTGGTGGGTCATCATGTACTATCCCGTAAGTAAGGACTTACTCGTAGTGTAAACATGGCAGTGGGAATTCAAGACTTTGGGTATGCAGTAATAAGATCTAAAGAGTAACTGTAAAAGCCATAGTAGAGCTCATGCTCAGTAAGGCTGAAGTTGGACCTCCACTTAAATGGATTTGTAGGGGGCCAGCAGTCATGTTGGCTCCGGTTCTATGGCTAAGGCTACTAGGTGAATAAAGGCTAATGGTTTTGATAATTACTAATGGAGGAGTAAGTGTGGGTGTCCCTTCGGGCAAGAAATGGGCTGCAGTGCTTTGGTTTTGTGGAAGAAACCAATAATCATTATCCCTGCTTATAGGGGAATGACCATCCCTAGACTGATTGAGAGCTGTATAGCAGGTGTAAAGGAATGTGGTAGAAGGCCTAGTAGATTCGTTGGCCAATAAGTCAAATAGGTAATGTATTGGGCATCGGGCCTGCCGTTTATAATTTTGAATGGCTGTGATTTGTTTTGATGTGAGTTGAATTCATCATTGTTGGATAGAAATTAAGCAGTTAACTAGCTGGTTAAGTATGGGCAGTAAAATCCTTGGAGGTAAAATAGAATAATAGTAGCTAATGATACGTTGAGGTCGTGAAAGAGGTGAATAAATCTTTGTTCATTTTGTTTCTCAAGGGGTACAATGTTTTAATGTTTTGTTTTTAGCTCTCAGTTAAAGGATAAGAATGTGCTGAAATTTTTCACCGAAATATAATGAATAGTACTGCAATTACTGAAGTATAGTAATCACGTTGACTCATCTCGTCGTGGCATACCATTCAGGAAAAGGTGAAACTCTGTCTTGAGCTTGGAAGGTTTAATGCTATTTAACTTCTAAATGATTTTATAATATAGACGCAGATGGTTTTTTGAGATATTTTAGTGAAACTAATTCAAGGGGATTAAGCGGGAAGCCATAATTTGAACCACAAATTTCCGAACCTTGTCCATTGTATATGTCTGGTCATGTAGACAGTAGGTTTGTTTGATTCAGGTCCCCTGGCGTGGCATTTGTCTTTAGCCCTAAGGAGGGAATGGCTCATGACTGTAAGACATCTTCCAACTAAGTGAGGATCCAGACTGTTATTTCTATAGGTAAGACTGCTTGATGACTCGCTTGTGGTGGATGCACTTCTCCTGGCTTTAGCGCCATTGCCGGAAGTAGCTAGTCATCAACACTTAGATCTTTGTCGTCTGTGCATTCATAGCTTCACTGTCATTGGTGACCTATAGTTTCTGTAGCTAGGAAAGGATTGTCAATTTTATTTTTTTTTTAAAGATTTTTTATTTATTTGAGAGAGAGGATGAGAGAGAGCAAGCACATGAGAGGGGGGAGGGTCAGAGGGAGAAGCAGACTCCCCGCTGAGCAGGGAGTCCGATGTGGGACCCGATCCCAGGACTCCAGGATCATGACCTGAGCCAAAGGCAGTCACTTAACCAACTGAGCCACCCAGGCGCCCAGGATTGTCAATTTTAGAATTTGTGATGATGGTAGAACAATTAAAATTAGAATAATAGAGCGAATAGTTAAACTGTATGGGTATCTATTGTACTTACATGAGTTAGTTTAGTTGTTACTGTTAATGAAATGATGTAAAGGACTAAAGAGCTAATTAGGGAAACAATTTTTAGTGTATGGTCACCAAAATGTGAAAGTTCTTTAATAGATGTTGCTTCTTGGAAGTCTACTTGGAATGGATATGCCAGGAAGACATCAGGGGTTTGAATCTACAATTTCACTTTGACAATTTTTTTAATGTTTAATGACAACATTAAAACAGTAATTTATACTAATATCTCACTTATTGAGAAAGACCTAGTGATGATGAGGTTGGCTTGAAACCAGTATGAGAAGGTTCAGTTCCTTACTTGACATTTACAGAAGTAGGTTTTTCAAAGGTATGATATGGTGGAGGACAACCATGCAATCATTCTAGGTTGGTAGTGGGTCGTTCCACTGATGCATCTTGTTGACGTGCAAATGCTTCTCAAATTAGAACTTTTCCTGTACTGCTGTTAATGAATGAACCTATTGAAGAGACGGTGTTTCATGGTGTGTGTGCATCTGAATAGCCAAAGTGAACTCGTGGTATCCCTGAAAGGCCAAGAAACTATTGCGGAAAGAGAGTTCTATGAATGCCTATAAATACACTTGTACGATAAACTTGTTTACAAAATAGTCCCGACCATAGCATGGAGCAGGGCCTGAGGTTTAATGATGTCTGGTCCTGTATGGAGATGTACATAGCCTCGTACTTCTCATTCAGTTAGTGGAAGGAATGCTATGGTGTGTCAAAGGGGAATTAAGGTTAATGATACACCTTGTTAAGGAGAGGAATCGAACCTCTGGCTATAAAAGGTTTTTATGCAGTTACCGGCTCTGCCACCCTTACAAACTCTGTTCTTAAGCAGGGCTGGTGTAAATTAATTAGGTTAAGATCATATCCTCCGTTCGAAAGTGATTTTATAAAGTAGGTCTTATTTCCCTGGTCCTTCCGTACTGGGAGAAATAGGAGATGGAATCCAACCTGGATTACTCAGGTGTGAACTCCGATCATGTGGGGCTTCTTCCACTGAACAAATGAACCATTAGTAGCCCTGACCTCTTAGGGATGTTGGACCTAACATCGAAGTCAGAAACCCTCTTGTCAATGTGAACTCTAAAATAGGATGGTGCTGTCAGACCTAGCGTAACATGCTCTGGTGAGCAAGTTTTTGGATCAGTAGATGATACAATATTTTGACTAGTTTGGATTTTAGTCACTTTGTTTTATTCACCAAGGTCAGGCCAACTTATGTTGTTAGTCTAAAGTTCTGTTGAAGTTTGGGGTTTGGTAGGCTAATTAGTTATAATCTGTAGTGTTTTCTCATCTGTCCTTCCCCCGTCTTCACAGCAAGGTCAGTTTCTCTGACGAAAAGTAAGAGACAGTGAGACCCTCCTGTGGCCAATTACACAAGTCCTTATTTAGAGAAGAAATGATTTGGCCTCCTTTGCATAGTCAGGATCCCACCACCGTTATATCCACCACAGTAGTCTCGAATACTAAAAATGCCAGAGGTGATGTTTGTGGTAAACAGGTGGGGTTTGTGCTTGCCCAGTTCCTGTTACCTTCCCACATTCCCTGGTTAACAATTGCTTTAATAAATAATTAACTTTTTTTTTATTGTTAACTGTCAGCGATCACCTGTTCTGATATAAGTGTATGTGAGGAGCAGTAACACTTGTTACTCATAAACAATATCACTTCGATGAATTGATCCAGTCCTAAGTTAGGAGTTCATTTTATTATTGGAATTAAGTATATTATTGAGCTTGAATGCTTTCCTAATTGCTGTTTGCTTTTAGTCCAACTGTGGTACTATTAATATTTATTTGCCAAAGAAGTTTGTACCCTGTATCTTATACCTCTTAGGATTAATACTTAAATTTGTTAGAATTATTATTTTTTAGGTAAATTTAAAGTTGAACTAGAATTCTGTTCTGGCTATCAGCCACTACCAGGCTCATGAGGCTTTTTACTTCTACTTCTAAATCTCATCATTTTGCTACATCGATGAGTTTGTTTTTAAAAATTTTTCATAGAAACTCCTCTGGTTTCAAGGTATTTCACTTGAAATTCCCTGAAAGTACTGAAATATAGTACTTTATTGCACCAATTAAAATTTCTTACTCATATACTTTTATTTGTAAACGTTTTATTTAATTTATATGTTCTTCTGTATGCCAATATTTTTTGTGTTTTTTTTTTTGGTTTTGCATTCACATCTGTAAAAATTTTTATTGAAGTATAGTTGATATTCTACTAGTTGCAGCTGTATAACCTAGTGATTGGATAATTCTATACATTACTCAATGTTCCCCGCACTATGTGCACTTACTATACAACATTATTACAAATCTGACTATATTTCCTATGCTGTACTTTTCGTGGCTTACTTATTTTGTAAGTGGAAGTTTCTACCTCTCAATGCCCTTTATCTATTTCAGCCGTCCTTATACCCATGTCCCTCTGGTAATCACCAGTTTGGTCTCTAGTTGGGAATCTGTCTCTGGTTCTTTGTTCGTTGTTTTTGTTTTTTAGATTCCAAAGGCAAGTGGAATCATACACTATTTGTCTTTCTCTCCGACTTACTTCACTTAGCATAATAACTTAGCATAATATCCTCCAGGTCCATCCATGTTGTTTCAAATAACAAGATCTAATTTTTTTAAATAACTGAGTAATAGTAATTGTATGTATATACACCACATCTTCTTTATCCATTCATCTATCCATGGAACCTTGAGCTGCTTCCATATCTTGGCTATTGTAAATAATGCTGCCACAAGCAGAGGGGTGCCTGTATCTTTTGAAATTAATGTTGTAATTTTCCTCAGCTAAATATCCAGAAGTGGAATTACTGGATTGAATGGTATATCTATTTTTAGGGTTTTTTTTTTTTTTTTTTTTTTTGAGGAATCTCCATACTACTGCTACCCACAGTGGCTATACCAGTTTGCATTCCCAGCAGTGCATGGGGTTTCCTTTCCTCTACATTCTTGCTAAAATTTGGTCTTGTTTTTGATTCTAGCCATTCTGACAGGTGAGAGGTGGTAGCTCCTTGTGGTCTTGACTTGAGTTTCCCTGACGATGAGTGATGTTGAGCACCTTTTCATGTGTCTGTTAGCCATTTTTGTATGTCTTCTTTGGAAAAATGTCTATTCAGGTTCTCTGCCCACTTTTCAATCAGACTTTTTTTTGGTGTTAAGTTCTTTGTATATTTTGGATGTTAACTCCTTATTGGATGTATCATTTGTAAATATCTTCTCTCAGTGGCCTTTTTGTTTTGTTGGTGGTTTCCTTTGCTGTGCAAAAACTTTGTTTTGATGTAGTGCCTATTGTTTATTTTTGCTTTTGTTTCTCTTGCCTGGGGAAACCTATCCGGAAACAAATGGCTAAGGTTGATGTCCAAGAGATTACTGCCCATGTTTTCTTTAAGGAGTTTTATGAATTCAGGTCTTTAATCTCTTTTGAGTTTTTCCTGTATGGTGTAAGAAAGTGGTTTCATTCTTTTGCATGTAGCTATCCAGTTTTCCCAACATCATTTATTGAAGATGCTGTCTTTAACCCACTGTGTATTTTTGCTTCCTTTCTTGTAGAAGAATTGACCATATAACCATGGATTTATTTCTGGGTTCTCGATTTCTATTTCATTGATCTCTGTTGTTGCACCAATACCACAGTTTTGATTACTATAGCTTTGTAGTGTACTTGAAAACTGGGATGTTGATACCTCCAGCTTTGTTCTCCTTTCTCAAGATTGCTTGGGCTATTGGGGGTCTTTTGTAGTTCCCTAAGAATTTGAGATTTTTGTGGGGCACCTGACTGGCTCAGTTGGTAGAGTATGTGACTCTTGATCTTAGGGTTGTGAGTTTGAGCCCCACAGTGGGTGTAGAGATTACTTAAAAAAATCTTTTTTTTTTTTTTTTTAAACTTTAGCATTGTTTTTGTTCTAGTATGTGGAAAAATACTAGTAGTTATTTTGATAGTCATTGCATTGACTCTGTAGATTGCTTTGGGTTGGACATTTTTAACAATATTCTTCCAATTCATGAACATAGTATATTTTTCCATTTGTTTGTGTTGTCTTCTATTGGTTTCATCAGTTATCTTAAAGTTTTCAGAGTATAGGTATTTTACTCCAATGGTTAAATGTATTCCTAGGTATTTTATACTGTTTGATGTAATTGTAAATGGGATTTGGTTTTCTTAATTTCTCTTTCTGCTATTTTGCTATTAGTGTATAGAAATGCAACTGATTTATTTTTGTATCCTACAACCTTGAATTTTTTAGTTCTGATAATTTTTTGGTGCAGTATTTAGGGTTTCCTATATTCAGTATCCTTCATCTGCAACTAGTGAGTTTTACTTCCTCCTTCCTTACCGATTTGGAGGACTTTCATTTCCTTTTCTAACTGCTATGAGTAGGACTTCCAGCACTCTGGTGAGAGTGGACATCCTTATCTTGTCATGATCTTTGAGGAAAAGCTTTCATCATTTCACCCACTGGACAATGGGTTTGCTATATATGGCCTTTATTATATTGAAGTATATTTCCTCTCTGCCCACTTAGTTGGGAGTTTTTATCATGAATGGATGTTGAATTTTGTCAGATGCTTTCTCTGCATCTTTTGAGATGATTATATCATTTTTAGTTTTCATTTTGTTAATAGAGTGTACCATATTGATTTTGTGTATGTTAAACCATCCTTGCATCCCTGGAATAAATCCTGCTTGGCTGTTGTGAATGATCATTTTAGTGGATTGTTGAATGTAGTTTGCTAATATTTTGTTGAGGATTTTGGCATCTATGTTCACCACAGATAGTGATGTGCTTTGGTTTCAAATTATTCTATTCAAAGGTTATACTGATAGATTCTTCCTAAAGATAAAAACAGAAGATTTTCAAGTTTGCCCTGCCCATTGCTGTTTATCTTAAAAAACAAAAACAAACAAACAAACCCCTTTTTTTTTTCTTGAAGTTTACTGGGATAATGCAAAGATTCGATTGGCAATAAGCCATAAGGAAATACTCCTGTACCAGTCAGGAATTCTGTGGCTGACCTATTGGTCCAGCCCCTTCTCCTTCGCTCATTTTCATTATAAAGGCTACTTGCTTACTCTGACTCTCTTACACAATACTAGGCAACAAGATATAAGCACAAATGTGGTAGAAGCTTCTGGAAAAGCTTTTACTCTCCTGACAGAAAGGACAGGTACACCAGGCACTGCCCCTTCTCCCAGCTTCCGATGTAATTATATACTCTGGACCTGTGGCAGCCACACTGCAACCATAAGGAAAAGGCCAAGAAATCACTTGTTATATCAGGAGGAAAGTCTTTGCTAAAGCTTAACATCAATTTAAATATATTTAGAAACTATACATTGGAAAATGTATTTAAATATATTTAAAAATCTCTTATTAAACAATTTCTATATTTTGAGGTGATACTGCAAATAAAGTTTTCTGATATAACCAATTAAAATTAACAGATCAATCTGTATGCCTGTCTAAATGGTGATACCAAGTTCAAAACCAACTACTCCTTACCTAGCTTGCCTTGTCCTATCAGTAGGGGTACAAAGACACATAAACCAACAGATAAATTATATATTACATGTTTATTAAGGGCACAACTTTTATGTAAAATTTACATTTTATGAAAAAATCGAAAATATTTACAAAATTGTGTAAGATAGATTTGCATTGTTCTAATTACAACTCAAAGTAGTAAATAACATTTCTTAAAAACTCACATTTGTTAGAGTTCTGTGTTTACAAATTCTTGGTTAAAGAGGCAGCTACAAAGTTTATCACTATACATAAGCAAGAACCAGCTTGCTAAATACATTTCCCATTGAAAATCTACTGGTCTTTTTTATACCATTAGTGGATTTTTAAATGAATAACAAAATCAATATAAACTCATATGGCTTCAAAATTGTAACCTGCGCCTAAATACAAATGTAGGTATCAACACTTGGTATGAAGACTGTGGTAATTAAGAAAGTGCAGAAGTTTAACCATTTCACTAATTTGAACATTTTCAGGTAATACTTGATTTAAAAACAAACATGGTGAGTGTAATGGTGTCAAGTCCAATAATAAAGTATTAACTGCCCATTAAAAGCAGCCCGATTACAAAGCAGTTACATTTAAGATTCCAGTAAGGGACTGTAATTGGCATTTAAAAGAACACAATATAAGAGCAATTCTCATTTCGCTCACTATGTAGTAAAGATGAACATTTCAGCAAATTGTCTTAATGTGTTGCTTTAGTCAAATCTAAATTTAGAACTGGGCTAACACTGAATATATTTAAAAAGCACATATTGTGTTATATGTATTGCTAATAAGTAGATTTTCTGCTATATTTAGTAGAGCAAGACATTACATAAGTGTCTAGTAGTAGGGGTTTTATGTTCTGTAAAGCTTAACAGAATAATTAGTGGTTTTATATAAATTATATAACACAATTTATCACTTCTACGTAAAAATGCAGGACACTGGCATTTATCCTTATAAATAAAACTCCCATTTGTAAATTATGAAACTGTCCAAAATATTTTAAGTCTTTCAGTTAATCAGGATTTGCTACAAAGTTAGTTTTACTATTTAATATTAGTAGTTCAAGAAAGGCTTAACCCAATCCATCACTTCAAATAATCTCCCCATTTCTAGCAGGTGGCAGTTAAATAATAAAAACATATAAATTGGTAATTTTTCCAATTGTTGAAATGAAAACAACTGGCAGTACTTCTCCAATGCCAAAACTAGTATTTCTTAAATGAGTTTCTCACAAAATACAAAATTCATGCTCACAACACATTCAGTAAATGTATATAAATTTCCAATGATAAACAGAATGAAGGGAAATGCCAAGTTGAGAAATAAAACAGCAGTTACCAATTAACCATTAATCAGTTTTTCAATATTTGTTTTATGATTTACATACTTAGGTGGAATAACTGAAGGTAACTTTCCCCCCTGTAAACATATGCCCTTAGGTATAGTTCTCTTTCTAGTGGCTACAGTGTATCACTAAAGAAGTGAGCCAGGGTTTTTAAGTACAAATTACCCTTTAGTTACTCTGAATTCCCTTTCCAACTGAGGCCAAAGGTATTTACAGAAATGGCAATTATCTTGTAAAAATGCTTGACCACCCTAAGACAGAAGATCCAGACTGTGAGGGGGGGAAAGTGAGGCACGTTAATGAACACAAACTGGATAGGCACATTTCTGGCTTTTGTTATTGTTTTAAAAGGCACACATTATGTAATCCATATAAAAATAAATTAAATCTACAGCATTAATTCTTAAAAACAATCACAAATTCTATAAAGTTAACTAACTGCAGAAGTAAATTTCTCTGCGGTCTTTTGCAAGCTTATTTTAAAACACATTGCACTTGAGAATTAAAAAAATCATACAAAACACCATCTACACTTTATTAATGTTTATATGAGAATCAAATTATACATTTTTTGCATACGCCTTGGACTCTGGTCTGATTATGGCACATAACTCAATTTGATTGAGTATTCTAAATTAACATTATCCAAAACTTAAAATTCAACGTTCTGTGTGTCTCCATTCAATATCAAACTTAGGAAATTTCAAAGCTATCTCTGACTCTAAAAATTAATGGAAAGCTGAATTATTTTGTGCTTGCTCTCCTGAAATTTTAGGCCTGATAATACACTACAACTCAACATAGACACTGAAGATAATGTAAAATTTCAGCCTAGGAAAACTTCATTTTACTGAGAATCTCAACAAAGGTGCTTCCGGAATATGGCAGTTGATCATTAACAGTGTTGAAAATCATTTCAGTGCTATTGCTTTTGATGAGTCACTTCAAAAGTGCAATTTAATGTTTGTAATCAGTTTTCAAATATATGTAAGTTCAAAGACCTAATACAAGCTAAAATAGTGTTGGAAAGAACAGACAACACAGGATGGCAGGCCTGTAATTCTCTCGAGCCAACCAGTTTCCCAGGTCCATCAACAATCCGCCAGGTATCGTCCTGAAAAACACCAAGCAGACCCCAGCAATTACACTTTCAAATGAACTCAAAGGAGGACATTTTCACTGTGGGTACAGATACACAAACTCAGTTCCCACCTGCTGTTTACAATACATTAGAAACAGATCACAGGTGTCCGTCCAGCTGTCCGGACCATGATTACTCTCTCCCAGGTGTGTCTCTACCTGGTACTTTGTACAAAGGTCAAAGAAGAAAGTTTCCATGACTTTAGATTATAAACTGCTTGACAATTTAATAAACAGTTGCTTAGAAACTTACTGTTCGAATATAAATGTTTCCCATGTACATTAAAAACTTAAAATCTCCCAACTTACCAGTGGCAAACCGCTTCTTTACTAAGGAAAGCCTATAGCCAGTGCCTACAAGTTCAATATCTACTCCTGAGAGGGTATTTCCCTCACTGAGGAATTGCACTGCAAGTGTGGTGGGTCTACTAGGTCCTTCTGAAAGATCAAATTTTGCTCTGAGGGACCCAGAACCTACAAGGCAAAGAATAAAAGAACTTAAATAGGGCAACATAAAATTGACACAGAAACAAGTGAAGATGAACTATGTCCTATGCCAAATTCATAAAATGTATACAGTAAACAAACCACTGTCCTGTTTCCAAAGCAGACTTTATTCAATGAATCTGAATTAATTTAATCCCTGCTTCTCTCTGACTTAACAGTAAACACCCTGGTAGATTCCTACTGAGATTCAATGTGCTACATACAGACACATGCGGAAGTAAGTCGAAAGAGAAAAAGGGAGTCCATGAGGGCAGTTCAGAGGGAAACCCTAGGAGGAGTACGAGTAGGAATAAAGTCAAAAGGAAATGACAGCAACTACCATATTATGGGGGTGGGAGAGGTAAAGAAGGAAAGACAGCTAAGACTGGGAAAGCTGTATCAACATTATTTTCTACTCCGCTTCTTCAAATTTAACTGGTACTATCATGCCAAATACAGCTGACCTTTAAACAACATGGGTTTGAACTACGTGGGTCCACTTAAACATGGATTTTTTTTCCCCCATCAGTACAGTACTGTAAATGTATTTTCTCTTCCGATTTTCTTAACATTTTCTTTTATTTCACTTACTTTATTTTGACGATATCTATGTATATAATACATAGAACAGTATTTTCAACTGTTAGCAGTAGAGCTTCTGGTCAACAGACTATTACTAATAAAATTTTGGGGGAGTCTAAGTTATATGTGGATTTTTGACTATACAGTGCCACCAGGGTGGGTGGGGTGCAGAGGGTTCGGCACTCCTCACCCCTGCATTGGTCAAGGGTCAACTAGGTAGTTCTGAGATGCTTTCTTTTCAATATAACCATTTATTCAACATACCTCAGTCTAACCGTGTGCCAGAAACTGTAAATCAAATAATTATGATGAATATGATAAATGCTGTGAAAGAGCTCTCAAGAGCTATGGGCCCAATGTGAATTGCAGACAGCGGTAACTACAGGTGCAGAGATGGGAGACCTGAGAGAGCACAGTGCCTTTAAGGGAACTGCATACATCACAGAAGAGCTGGAGAACAGGATGCAAGAGTGGCAGAAGATAAGACTAGGGTAGGAAGGAACACGTTCGAAGTATCTTTACAATTCACGATAAGAAATAATCATAGGGAGCCACTAAAGATAAGGAAGACAAAAACATTTCAGATTACTATCTCAAAAGGGGACCGAAGTATAAGATGCAAGGTAGGGAAACCAACTAAAAGTCAATAAAACAGTGTAGAACTCTATGTGACAGTTGATTAAACAGGGGATCTCAACTAGGCTAAGGGAAAGGAAAGAAGTAAATGCATTTGAAAGATATTTCAGAGTTGGGAGTCAAAAAAGGGGGAAAGGAGGAGTAGTCTAGGGGCATGCTCAGGTTTCTGGCCAAGGAAAACAGATGGAATTGCCAGGTAGCAAGAGTGACGTTCTAGGATTCCTTGCACAGAAGCTGAACACCACAGAGGGAAATCTGGAGGAAGATACCATAACCGTGATCCAGCCTGCAGGACTGCACCTGATGGCACAGATCAGCTGGGGGATGATGAACTGCTGCCTAATTCTTAACCACTGTCCAAACCCTCCTTACACTTTTACAATTCTCTTGATAGGCAATTCAATTCTGTGAAAGTTCTACTACACAGGCCAAGAGCAGCCACCTTGGCGGGCCTTAAACTTGAGAATTATTTCCTGTCCCTCTTCTGGGCATAATGCCAGAATAAAAACATATTCCTATTTTACAGCATTCTAATTTGGATATTTCTTTTTAAAGGCTGACTAACCAAATCAGAACCACATTTAAAAGATTTTTCCATTTCTTCACACACTTGATACCTGAACAGCAGAGGCAAACTATTAAAATATCTGGTTAGAAAATTTGTATCTTATTTTTGAAGGAACAATTTCCCTTGTTAGTACTTAAAATAGTACAGTTTCATTAAGCAGGGGAAAAATCTATGTCCTCTCTTCCCTGCTAACTGGTTGTAAGCCCTCAATTCAAATAGGATTTCTGGTTTACTTCTAGTTTTAACTACGAATTTCAAATTTGTCTCCCCAGGAGCCATAATGCTTGAGTAAAAGCACCACTGGCACCTGAAAACAGGCAAACTTCAAGTAACGAACAGCACAAAGGAACTGTAGATCATCTTGGCTATTTCACCAAATAGATGTTTCTCTAGTAGAAGTCTGATTCAGCATGGCATGTATAAATAAATAGCCACTACAGATATGTTGCTGGTCCTTGATAAAGAAATATGTGAGAAAACCTACTGAAATGATTTACGTTTTGATCACAGTATGCTTAAAATGTTCAAAGAGAAAAAGCTTAAGCAAAACTGGAAAAGCTAAAAAAAAAAACAAACCTACTTAACAGGAAAAGTTATTGAAGGTTAAATTAGGCATTCAAAGGAGAGCAGGAAAGTGAAATACAATCAGAGAAAGACAATTATCATATGATCTCACTGATATGTGGAATTTGAGAAACAAAGCAGAGGATCATAGGGGGAGGGAGGGAAAAATGAAACAAGACAAAACCAGAGAGGGAGACAAACCATAAGAGACCCTTAATCTCAGGAAAAAAACGGAGTGCCTGTGATGAAGCTTGCGTTGGTAGGGACATCTGAGGAAAAAAACTGAGGATTGTTGGAGTGGTGGGGGGTGGGAAGGATGGGGTAACTGGGTGATGAACACTGGGGAGGGTATGTGCTATGGTGAGTGCTGTGAATTGTGTAAGACTGATGAATCACAGACCTGTACCCCTGAAACAAATAATACATTATACGTTAATAAAAAGAGCAAGAGAATTCTCTTAACTTTAAGAGAAAATGAGAATAATTAAAGACTTGATGGTCCTGGAAATTATATTCTAAGTTGACTTAGAGGAGACACTAGGGTGACCACCCAGCAGAGATTTTTCCTTTGCATTTTGAACACAAACAGATGGAGACTTGGTGGGAGTAAGCAATTAACTTGTTTCTCCTTAAAATAATAAGCAGAGAAGTAAAAGCTGTTGATGGTTGGTTTTACTAAGGTGATACGACTAAGAAAAGTTGTCTTAGGAAGGTGGGAAGGCAAAGAAAGAGAATTTTTTAAGTCTGGAAGCTTCTGCATGATTTCTGGGAGGCCAGGACCCCAATAACAGAATGACCTAAAGGGTGTGTTAAAAGAGTTTCAGTTAGTTATCAGGTTACCCAGCAGGATAGATGGTTCTACTTGAAAATACTTAATAAAGTAAATTGACTGTTACCATGTGAGCATACGCATTTACACAGTTTTTATAAAGTTACAGCGAAACAAATGCTTTTTCTTACAGAGAAAGCATATTCAATCTAGAGGGAAAAAAATGTGTTCTGAATATCAACTGGTGCACTTATTTAAGGTATTAACTTCCACCTAGTGGTCAATTCTAGAACTGAAGGCATGAAAATCCAAGAAAAAGCTTTCCATAAAAATGCCTAAAAAATCCATTTTCAGGGGCACTGCATTACAAACAAAAAAGCATATACACACTTACCTCCATTTTCTGATTTCTCTGAAATACCAGAGAGTTTCCAAAAGGCTTTCATTTGTTCTGCATTCCTGTAAGAACAAGTATCTTCAGATTAAGTGTCCAGTATAGTGCCTTATAAATGGATGGGCAGTCAAAAAATAAATGTATTTTAAATATTTCGCCAGAACAACTATAGGGCTAAATTTACTTTTAGTATTACCTGGTGAAGATGTGTTCATGATATAATATAATGCTAATATCTTAATGGAAATTTACTAGATTACAAAGTTCTTCTGGTCAGAGAGAGGAAAACTGAATGTATAGGTGGTTCGGTACCTTCATTACTAAAGGAGAAGAAAATTTTATTAAACAGTGAAGCAAATAGAGTGTCAGAATCTCATATTAATAAAGGGAACAAGAGAAGAAGTTAAGAGATGAGAGTTACTAAACTAGTAAGACAGGTGTCCTTAGGATATGCTAGATGCTATATTTAACTGCAAAGTAATTATCTTTTTTTTTTTTTTTAAGAAAAATAAAGTTTACAGAGGTTAAGCAATTTGCCTAAGGATAAAGTTGTACTGTATCATTCAGGTCTAGGTGGTGACAGCAAACCCACTTCTGGAATGAGGCTACTGGGATTAGACTAATAGGATGAACAGCATCTTTCATACATACCATGGTTTCCATGGTAAAATGCACTAAAACTTTCCAAACTTACAAGACAACTTTGAGAACTTAGGTTCTAGAAGTTGGGACTTGGAGGAGAAATTTAGCAGGCATTCAGAAATCTAAAATTTACCATATTGCAGGGGGAAGGGACTGCATGTTTGTGACTCCTCCGTCCACAGGTACCACCACCTGTATGTTGGAAAGCACACCTGGCGCCACCATAGCTTCTGGGTTGTACTTATAATCCACTCTCAGATCTGTGGTGCCAGCACTGCATTTCCAGTATGTTGCAAGATTTAGAGGAGTGGACTGAATACCATTTGATGATACCTTTAAAGAGAAAAAAACCCAAGAAAGTTTTTTGCCCCAAAAGTAAACGAGTTATGCTAATGAGATGTATACATGACCACAAGAGTCTTGGAATCAGAAACAATGACGGAAATACTGCTAGGCAGAATAAAGCAGGTTCATCTCAAAGGAGTTAAGAGTCACTCTCCAAGTGTGGATCTAGGACTACATACATCAAAATATCCATGATATTTGTGCAAAATACACATTCCTGTAGATCCAAATACAGAGAATCTGACTCAGAAGCTTAGGTGCAAGGTCCACAAATAAGTAGGATATCAGGTGATTCTTATTTATGCATGTAACTTTTGAGTATCTCTCAATATGCAACACAGAATTCTAAGATTCCTTATGAATTTAAGAAAATTAAATTAAAAAAGATAAATTATGCAATACTGCAAGTTGAGAATTAGAATACTTCCAACTGCAAGTGTTTAATTTTAACCACATGACCCATAGTAAATGGTGCAATTCTTTTCCATTCTCTAGTTCCCTGCTCAAATAACTCCTTTTTAATGAGACCTACCCTGATCACCCTGTCTAAATTTACACTATTTTCATTCTTCTTTATTCTGCACACTTTGCCTTTTCTCAGTAACATACATTATTATCTACTTACTATATATACTGTCTATCTTTCATGCTATTCCTAGTAAACAAGCACTGAATAATATTTACAGAATTAATAATGAATACTTGCAATAAACTTTAAGCCCATTTAAGTGGCAGCACTTTTTAAAGTATTTATTTTCTAGAAACACAAGCCATTTTAATACCATTACTCTATTAAAAATTCAGATAGTATGGGGGCAAGGAGGGCAGCGCCTGGGTGGCTCAGCTGGTTAGGCATCTGCCTTGGATTCAGGTCATGATCTCAGGGTCCTCGCATCAAGTGCTGCGTTGGGCTCCCTGCTCAACGGGAAGCCTGCTTCTCCCTCTATACCCCTCCCCCACCCCTTGTGCTCACTCTAATAAATACAATCCTAAAAAAAATTTCAGATGAAATAGGAAACTTATCCCTTGACATTCTTACTCCCCATTGTTAACACCGTGGTACATTTCCTTACACACCTGGTAGGTATGCATACATGGATCTCATTCTTTTTAAAGGCTGTAGTAACTCATTTAATGAATCTCTTCTGTAGATGTGTACTTAAGTGGCTTCCATAAAATGCTGCAGTGAATATCCTTTGTACCTTAATCTTCGTTTTTTGCCCATTTTTGTGATATTTAAAGAACTGATTTCTTGAGGTGGAATTGCTAAATTAAAGGTTCAACTATTCAGGGGCACCTGGGTGGCGTAGTCATTTAAGCATCAGACTTTTGTTTTGGCTCAGGTTGTGATCTCAGGATCTTGAGATGGAGCCCCGTGTTGGGCTCTGCACGCAGGACAGAGTCTGCTTGAAATTTTCTCTTTCTCTCCCTCTGCCCCGCCTGCTCGTGCTCTCTCTCTCTCTAAATAATTCTTTAAAAATTTGACTATTCAGCAATCTAATTCAACAACCTAAAAGAACTGCTTTCTAATCAGTTTGATTAACTTGTACACCTTCTAACAAGTGGTCACACCTCTCTTAATAGAGCAGTCTTGCCCATTTTTGTCAATTAATGGGCTAAAACTGATATCTCACTGTTGTCTTAATATTCATTGCTCTGATTACTACTGACATGGAGCATCTTCTGGAAGTTACCTAACTATTGAGTTAATCACCTTTTACTTATTAATTTATAAGGTTTACAGTAACCCTTTGGTCTTATATATTACAAATACTTTTCCCTCAGATTAAATATGGATTCTATTTAAGTATTTGTTTTAACAAAAAGAGTTTATATACACTGATTTATTTGTTGCCAAAGATCTCACTCATTCATGGCTTCTGGGTTTTGTATTACACTTAGGTCTTGACATTTCAAGATCAAAATATGTAAAATATATATAGTTATACATATATACACACACTTGCATATATACCCATAGATTTATATTCACCCATGATTTATTTTAGTAACTTTATGGTTTCACCTTTTACTATTATTGATACATGCAGATTTTATTTTGTTTAAAGGTATGAGTTAGGGATTCAGCGATTTTTTTCCCAAATCTCCAGCCTGATGCCCCAGTACCATTTATTGAAAAACTCATCATTTCCACATTGCCTTGAAATGCTAATTGGTCAAGTAAGTTTTCCATTTATTCTTAGATCCATTTCCGGACATACTCTTCCTTTCATCTGGCCATCTATTCTGCCAGTTCCAAACTACTATAAATACTGTCACCTTACAAAAAGTTTTCCCATTAAAACTCAAACATTACTCCACATTACCATTTAAGACATTTAACTGATTATTCCAAGCTTTATTCTTCCAGAGAACCTGAAAATGACTGTCAAGTTTCTAAACACCAATACATACACACTTCTACTAGGTTTCTGATCAGGATTACATTAAAGTTATAAGTTATTTTAGAAACACCTAAACTGTTTACAACATGACTCTTCATCTGAATAAAGTATTCCTTTATAATTATATTCAGCTCAGTAGAGATTGTTAGGTTTTTTTCCTAATTGGTTTTTATTGTTGTTGTTCACTGTGGCTATAGGAAAGGATGGTGTAACAGATTTTTAAAAGAATTTTTATTGTGGTATATTGACATGAATTTCAGTCAGACAACATAAACATTCAATATCTGTATACACTGCAAAATAATCACAATTATTTTTTCTCATGATGAGGATTAAGATCTACCCTCTTAGCAACTTTGAAATATGCAATACAGTTTTACTAACCTTAGGACACTGTTATCTTCCATCCCCATGACTTATTTTATAACTGGACGTTCGTACTTTTGAATCACTTCACCCATTTTGCCTACCCCCCTGAACCCTCTATTTGGCAACCAACAATCTGTTCTCTGATCTCTGAGCTTGGCATTTTGTTTTTTAAGTTCCATATGTAAGTGGGATTATACCGTATTTGTCTTTGTTGGTCTTACTTCACTTAGCATAACACCCTCAAGGTCCATCCATGATGTTACAAATGGCAAGATTTTATTCTTTATTATGGCCAAGTAATAGTCCATTATATATATATATATATATATATATATACACACTACATCTTATTTATGCTTTCATCTATTGAGGGACACTTGGGTTGTTTCCATGTCTAGGCTATTGTTAATAATGCTACAGTACACATGGAAGTGAAAATGAATTTGTTAATTAGCGTTTTTGTTTTCTTCAGACAGGTATCTAGAAGCCCAACTGCTAAATCACATGGTAGTTCTTTTTGAAATTTTTTTTTTTTTTTTTTTTTTTTTTGAGGAATCTCCATACTGTTTTCCATAGTGGCTGCACTAATTTACATCCCCACCAACAGTACACAAAGATTCTTTTTTCTCCATATTCTCTCCACAACTTGTAAATTCTTGTCTTTTTAATAACAGCTATTCTAACACGTGTGAAGTGATATTTCATTGTGGTTTTGATTTGCATTTTCCTGACTAGTGATGTTGAGCATCTTTTCATGTGCCCTACCGACCATCTGTATGTTTTCTTTGGAAAAATGTCTATTCATATCCCATAGCCATTTTATAATCCAGTTGTTGGCTATGAATTCTTTTGGGTATTAACTCTTATCAGGTTGATTTGCAAATACTTCCTCCCAGTAAGTAGGTTGCCTTTTCTTTTTCTGATCATTTCCTTTGCTGTGCAGAAGCTTTCTAATTTGAGGTAGTCCCACTTGTTTATTTTTGCTCTTGTTGCCTTCACTTTTGGAGTCTGATCCAAAAAATCATTGCCAAGGCCACTGTCAGGGAACTTAGCCACTTTTTTATTCTTCTAGGAGTTTTATGGTTTCAGGTCTTAAATTCAAGTACATGGACATTTTGAGTTGATTTTTGAGTACGGTATAAGACAGGGGCCCAGTTTGATTCTTTACCATATAGCTGTCCAGTTTTCCCCACACATTTATTGTAGAGCTACCCTTTCCCCATTGTATATTCTTGGCTCCTTTGCTGCAAATTAATTGAATATGTATGCATTGATTTATTTCTGGACTCTATTTGGTTCCAATGATCTATGTGTCTGTTTTTATGGCCATGCCATACAGTTTGGACTCCTAGAGCTTTGTAATACCATTTGAACTCAGGGAGTGTGATACCTCCAGCTTTTTTTTTCTCAAGATTTCTTTAGCTATTTGGGGTCTTTTGTGGTTCTACACGAATTTTAGTACTGTTCGTTCTATTTCTGTGAAAAATGGCATTGAAACTTCAGGGAGTGCACTGAAATTCTACATAGCTTTGGCTATTATGGATATTTTAACAATATTCTTCCAATCCATGAACATGGAATGTCTTTCCATTTATTTGTGTCACCTTCAATTTCTTTCATCATTGTCTTACAGTTTTCAGTGTAAAGGTCTTTCACCTCCTTGGTTAAATTTATTACTAGGCATTTTATTCTTCTGAAGCAACTGTAAATGGGATTGCTTTCATAGTTTTTTTTTTTTTTCTGTAGTTCACTATTGCTGTACAAAAATGCAAAAGATTTCTGTATATGGATTTATATGGATTTTATGGATTTTGTATCCTGCAACTCTACTGAATTTATTAGTTATCATAAGTTTTTTTGGTGGAGTCTTCAGGGTTTTCTACGTATCACATCATCTGTAGTGACAATTTTACTACTTTTCCAATTTGGAAGCATTTTACTTCTTTTTCTTGCCTAATTGCTCTGGCTAAGACTTAAAATAGTACATTGAATTAAACTGTTGAGAGTAGGCATCCTTCTCTTATTCCTAATCTTAGAGGAAAAGCTGTCTGCTTTTCCCCATTGCGTATGATGTTAACTGTGGGTTTGTCCCATATGGCCTTTATTCTGTTGAGATACGTTTCCTCTATATTCAGTTTGTCTGGAGTTTTTATCATAAATGGATGTTGAATTTTGTCAAATGGTTTTCCTGCATCTACTGAGATGATATTTTTATACTTCATTTTGTTGTTAACCATGTTAGTTGATTTGTCAAAGTTGAACCATCATCCTTGTTATCTCCAGAATAAATCCCAATTAATCATGGTGTATGATCCTTTTAAGGTACTGCTGAATTTGGTTTGCTGACATTTAGTTGTAGATTTTTGTATCTATGTTCATCAGCAATATTGGCCTATAATTTTGTCTTGTGATATCCTTGTCTGGCTTTGGTATCAGTGCTGGCCTCAATGCTGGCCTCGTAAAATGGAATTGCTGCCTTCTCTTGTTTTTTTTTTTTTTTTTTGAACAGTTTGATAAGGATCAGTATTAATTCTTCTTTGAATGTTTGGTAGAATTGTCCTGGACTTTTGTTGCTGGGACGTTTTTGATTACTGATACAGTCTCTTTACTAGTAACTGGTCTATTGAGATTTTCTACTTCATCAGGATTTAGTCTTACAAGGCTGTATGTTTCTAAAAATTGATCTGTTGCTTCTAGGTTGTGCAATTTTTTGGCATAAAATTGTTCATAGTGGTCTCTCATGACTCTTTGTATTTCTGTGGTATAAGTTGTAAGGTCTCCTCTTTTATTTCTGATTTTATTTATTTGAGCCATCTCTCCTTCTCTCTTGGTGAGTCTAACTAAAAGTTTATCAATTTTGTCTTTTAAAAGAACCAGCTTACTTTTTTCTACTGTATTTTTAATCTGTATTTCATTTCTGCTCTTTGTTACTTCCATTATTCCACTAACTTTGGTTTCATCTTCTAGTTCTCTGATGTGTAAAGTTAAGTTTGAGATTTTTCTTTTTTCCCAGGTAAGCATTTATTGATATGAACTTCCTTCTTAGAACTACTCTGGCTGCATTCAATAAATTTTTGTGTTGTATTTCCATTTTCATTTGTTTCGAGAGAATTTTTAATTTCTCTATTGATTTATTTATTCATTGACCCAATGGTTCTGTAGCATATTATTTTTTTTTTAATTTTTGCTTAAGATTTCATGTATGTATTTGAGAAAGCGAGCAAGAGAGCGAGTGAGCAATCGAGCACATGAGCAGGGGGAGGGGTAGAGGGAGAGGGACAAGCAGACTCCCTGCTCAGCAGGGAGCCCGACGCAGGGCTCAGTCCCAGGACCCTGGGATCATGACCTGAGCCGAAGGCAGACGGTTAATGACTGAGCCACCCAGGTGCCCCTGCAGCATACTGTTTAAACTCCACATATCTGTGAATTTTCCAGTCTTCTTCCTTTAATTGATTTCTAGTTACATATCATTGTGCTCAGAAAAGATGCTTGATAAGATTTCATTCTTTTTAAATTTATTAAGACTTGTTTTGTGGCCTAATCTATGATCTATCCTGGAGAATGTTCCATGTGCACTTGAGAAAAATGTATATTCTGGCTTTTGGATGGAATGTTCTGTATATAGCTTTTAAGTCCATCCGGTCTAACATGTTATTTAAGAACAATGTTTCCTTACTGATATCTTGTCTAGATGATGTAAGTGGGGTATTACATTCCCCTATTATACTGCTATCAATTTTTCCCTTTAGGTCTCTTAATATATGCTTTATATATATATTCAGGTGCTTCAATGCTGGGTGCATATATTACATCGTAGTGGTGGACTGACACCTTTATCACTATATAATGTCCTTCTTTGTCTCTTAATTCCTCTTATTTTAGAGTCCATTTTGTCTATTAACCTACCCCAGCTTTCTTTTGGTTTCTATTTGCATGGAACATCTCTTTCATCCCTTTAACTTTGGTCTTATATCTGAAGTGAGTCTCTTACAAGCAGCATATAGATGTTTTTATTATTTTTAATCCATTCAGCTATTCTGACTTCTGATTGGAGAATTTAGTCCATTTACAGATTATTGATAGCTATGTACTTATTGGCATGTTGTCAACTGTTTCCTGGCTGTTTCTATAGTTTGTCTCTGTTTCTTTCTTCTCTTGTGCTCTTCCTTTGTGGTTTGAGGACTTTATTTACTGGCATGCTTAAATTCCTTTCTCATTTTTTGTGTATCTACTATAGGTTTTTGCTTTGTAGTTACCCTGGGGCTTACATATAACAACCTATATTTAGAACTGTCTATTTTAAGTTGAGAACCACTGAAGTTTGAAGATATTCTAAAGCTCTACCTTATTTTTAGTCTCCCCCCACTGACATTTGATGTTTTTGATGTCACATTTTATCTTTATCTAGTGTATCCCTTAACTAATTACTGTATAGTTATTTTTACTATTTTTGTTTTTTAATCCTCATGCTACCTTTATAAGTAATTAATCCACTACACCTTTACCATATGCTTACCTTTGCCAGTGAGATTTATACTTACATTTGTTTTCTTATTAATTAGTGCCCTTTTCAGCTTAAAGTCTTTTTAACATTTCTTGTCAGGTTGGTTTAGTTGTAATGAACTTGTTTACCTTATGCTTATCTAGAAAACTCTTTCTCCTTCAATTCTAAATGCTAACTTTGCAGGGTAGAGTATTCTTGGTTGGAAGCTGTTTTCTTTCAGTACTTTGAATGTATCCTGCTGTCCCCTTTCTGGCCTGCAATGTTTGTGCTGAAAAACATGCTGACAGTCTTATGGGGGTGGGGGGTTCGGTTCCCCCTACATGTAACAAGTGGTTTTTCTCTTGCTACTTTTAAGACCTCTTTAACTTTTGGTATTTTAATTACAAAATGTCTTGGTGTAAGTCTCTTCGGGATCATCTAACTTGGAACCTTCTGGTCTTCCTGGATCTGGATGTCTGTTTCCTTCCCCAGGTTAGGAAAGTTTTCAGCTATTACTTCTTCAAATAAGTTCTTTGTGCTTTTCTCTACCCTCTCCTCCTTCTGGAACACTTATAATGCAAATGTTAGTCTGCTTGATGTTGCCCCTTTAAGACCCTTGAGCTATCCTCACTTTTTTCATTCTTTTTGCTGCTCTGATTGGGTGAGTTCCACTGTCCTGTTTTCAGGTTCACTGATCCCTCCTTCTGCTCCATCTAGTCTGTTGTTGAACGCCTCTAGTTTCTCAGTCATGTATTGTATTTTTCAGCACTGTGACTTACATTTGATATTTGATACTTTCTTATATTTTCTATTTCTTTGTTAAAGTTCTTTGTCCATCCATTCTTATCCCAAGTTCAATGAGCATCTTTATGACCATTTCTTTGAGCTCTCTATCAGGCAAATTACTTACCTCCATTTCATTGAGGCTTTTTTCTGAGGTTTTATCTTGTTCTTTTATTAGAAACATTCTTTTGTTTCTCGATTTTGCTTGACTCTGTTTCTACGTATAAGATGAAATAGCCACCTCTCCCAGGCTTGAAGGAGTAGCCTCATGTAGATGAACCTTAACATCCAACCTTGCTAGCTGCTACTTGTCTCTTGACATTTCGTGATTATCCAAGCAGCTTGTTCTTTTTTAATAGCTCCCAATTGTTGAAGGTGTGCCAAGACCTGTCATTATCCCAAAGGAGGTAATCTCAGCACCTACACTGAGACTGATTGGAAGGAAGCCAAACCATCAGGCAGCAGCTTTTGAATAAAGCAAATATACACAGTCTTGTAAGACCACAAGCATAAGACCTGCTAGCCACCAGACCAGGCAATCTACAGGTATCTGCTAGGCAACAGCTGAAAAAACCAGGGCTCCAGACAAGTGTATAATCTCCTTCGTGGAGGATACCAGCAAGCTATAGCAAGACAGAGGAAGAGTGCAAAAATGACATTGTTCATTCATATATATATATATATATGGCACCTGCCAGCTTTCATAAGTTAGCACTAAAATGCTGCCCACTAGCTCCTCTATCCCTGGAGAGTATCCCTATAGGCCCCTGCCTCACTGGCTCACATTTTATGATTAGCAAATGAATCTCTTTCACATATAGTCTGGGTACTTTTGAATGGCTGCCTCTGCCCTGGTCCCTAGGGTGAGTGAATTTCTGTGAGAGCCCTCTAAAAGCTGTTTCTCAGATCACTATAGCCCTGGGTATCAGGGGCATGAGCTCTGTTGCTTTCCAAAGCTAGATGTTCTGGGGGCTCTTCTCTCAGGTACAGGTCTTAAAAGTTGGGGTGCCTGATGTGCGGTAGGAACCTTTCACTCAGGAAGAAGCTCCAGGTATGTGAGTTCCCTTCTGATTGTAGACTGCAGTGCTGGAGGTGGGGTCTGTGGGGAGACTGGGTCTCAGCCTCTCCTGCATGCTTCCATGTGACCCTTTTCTTGTTTGCTAACGTGAAGGAACTGTTCAGGTAGTTTTCAGGTCTTTTTTAGAGGAAATTGTTCCAGATATAGCTGTAGATGTGGTGTGTCCATAGAAGGAGGAGAGTTGAGGATCCTCCTATATTGCCATTTTATACTACCTCTCCAACTCTGATTAGTTGTTTTTTTTTAATCATCTTTTCTGCATTAGAATTCCTAACTGGTTATTTAAAATGCAACTAATTTTTGCATTAAACTCAACTTTACTAAAAGCTCTTATAGCAAATAGCTTTTCAGTTGATTCCCTTGGGTTTTTCAGGAATATAACATCACTTGTAAGTAATATCTGGGTTCTTCCTTCCAGTATTTATTACTGCTTACTTTATTCTCTTGTCTACCTGTTCTAACACCTCCAGAAAAATCTTATACCATTAACAAGCATAATATAGGTGTCTTTGCCATTCCAGACTTTAACTGCTTTATGTGTTTCATTATTAAGACTGATGTTGCTGGTCTTTTCAGGTTAAGGACAAATTCATGTATTTATATTTACTCAGTATTTTAATCAGGAATAGATGGTGAATTTGATCATCTGTTTCCTTTGGCTTAACAGATTTTATTTTGAAATATCTTTAGGGATGCCTGGGTGGCTCAGTCGGTTAAGGGTCTGCCTTCGGCTCAGGTCAGGATCCCAGGGTCCTGGGATGGAGTCCCACATCAGGGCTCCTTGCTTGGCAGGGAGGCTGCTTCTCCCTCTGCCGCTCCCCCTGCTTGTGCACACTCTCTCTCTGACAAATAAATAAATAAAAATCTTAAAAAAAAAAAAAAAAGATGCTAGCTTAAAGAAAGAAATATCCTTAATTCCTGGAATAAACCTCATTTGGCCATGACCTATTACTCATTTAATCTGTGAGATTCTATTTCTTAATATTTCAACTTAGGACTTTTATAAGGATAAGACACTCACCTGATACTTTAATACATCTACATTATAGTAAGAAGCAGCTGGATTTTGCTCTGATAGCTTCTTGAGGTAGATAGTAACAGCTTGCATGTTCATCCAAAAATCTTTTGTGTTAGAATCACACTGCGATGGATCACTGTATGCGTAAGAAATATTTTTGTTATTTTATCTGACTTGGCTTTATCCTTTGCCTCTGTATTGTCATTTGGTGACCTGGGAAAAACTAGGAGGAATAACCCAAAAGGAGGGAATACTAAAGTTAGGGGGATAAAGAACAGAACATAGCAGAAACTTCCTTGAACAATGAAATAATGGGAGGGAGAGAAGGATTTAACAACTACCACTATCCCCACCCAAGACACACACAGGCAGTAGAAGGCTGTATTGTCACCCAACTCAATTATTATTGCTTCAATAAAGAAGGAAAAGTTTTACAGGAATTTCACCTTCAAAACAAAAGTACACAAACCTGAACACAAGTTGTGCATTTGGAAGAATTTGCTCTAGTCTGCTGATATTTTTCACCCTGAAGCATAGCACAGCTGGAGATGGATTGCTAGTGAAGACCTTAATAATTCCACTTGGGAATGATATTGTCATGTCACCAGTGATCTTCACAATACACCTGAAATTAGGGAGTTGGAAAATTTTAAGTGGTATATATAAGGCATTTTAATATACACTTAAAACATACTTGGTTAAAAAGGACACATAAAATCTTTCATCATAATTAATTATATTGAAAAAAATTGATATTTAAAAAATGATGGTATGTGAAATGGCATACACATGTATCCTCATCTTTGCTTAGACTTAAACTCCAAACACAAATGCAAGCATAAAGATCATATTCCTTCACTTGTTTGTGGAAACCCTCCCCTGGCTGTACTATAAGGACACTGCTTCCTTGGTAACACTATCCCCACTTGCAGCTTTTTTTCCCTGAAAAACCCCACAGAGTCCTGGGCCTGACAGTGGCAGTGGGAGATGTCTTCCTTGCTTCTCACTGCCCCTTCCAACTCTCTATTCCTACTTCCTTCCTAAAAACCTCCAGCCTCTTTTGTAACCCAAACCATCAAACTATACTACTTGGTATTCCATCCCTTTCAAGTTACCTTCAATACTCCCTTTAATTTTCCTGAAAATTTTAGCTCTTGGCCCACTGTCAGTCTGTCTCTGTACCACTACTCCTATCTTAATTTTTAGCAATTTCAACATCCACACAGATAATCCTCCTAATATTTTGGTCACCTAGTTCTCAGCCCCTTACCTCCATTGATCCTGTCTTCCAGACTACCTCAGACACACCACAGCCCCTCCATCATCTCAAGTTCAGCATCCCCACTCCTCTAACGGCCACTTCCTCTTTTCCCGGCTCATTCTGTCTAGTACCACATTTCCAACAAGTCTCCAACCTCCTCAAAGCTTCCACAATCCACTGTTCCTACTACCTTTTCACTCATTCCTTCAGATCCCCATTTCCTCATCTCTTGGGATTTCCTGGTCCATCACTGTGCAATGCTACCTCTTCTCATACCTTCTTTCTCCTCCAACCTGCAATATTCCTTTCCCCTACCCGTAGCCATTGACTTTAAATTTTCCTAAGGAAATAAAATCAGGAAAGAACTTAACTCAGTCTCACAACTGCACTCCTACTTGACTCTGTATTCATACCTTCCCTCCTGTTTCAACAGATGATCAGTCTATGCACCTAAGGCCAATCTCACTGCTCCTGCATTGATGCTCATCTCCTTCTACATATCAAAGGACTTCACTCATGGAATTGTACCCTTTCCTGCAAGTTCAATTTTTTCCAAAAATAATGGATCTTTCCCATTAGTGTACAGACATGATAAAATGTATATCATCTTTAAAAAAATGAACTAAAATTAATAAAAACTTTCTCTGATTCTATCAATCATTTCTCTGCTGTTACCACTCCACCTCTCTCCTTCCACTTGGAGCAAAACATCTTGAAAGTTTTCTACACTTGCCCTTTTCAAATATAGTCATATTTGCATCATCTCCTACTCTTGAACTCCCTCCAAGCATGCTTTCATCTCCAGCACTCAACTAAAATCACTCTTGTAAATGTCACCAATGAGCTCCATAATGTCAAAGGTCCATTTTTCCTGACGTATCATCAGCATCAGTTATAGCTTCACACCATCCTTCACGAAAGGGTTTTAATTCACTTCATTTCTGGGACACTGCTCTACTGGTTCTCTCCTCACCTCTCTTGCTGCATGCTGTATCAAATTCCTTTACCAAATCACTGTCATCTTCCTATTTTCGAAACACTGAAGGGAGCCAGAGTTCTCATCAGATCTCTTCTGTATTCCCTGAGGCCTGTGGCTTTCAGGATTGCATACAAATTAATGACTACTAAATACTTTATCTCTCGCCTAAGATCTATTCCCTGAACTCCAGAATCATGTATTTAGTTGTTTTAATAAGTACTTTAAACTTACCAATCTCCTCCCTTACCAAATCTTGACAAACCCTTGTTTCAAAAGGAATTCAATATCGCATTATTACTCACGATTTCCTCCGCTAATAACCTTATATAAGCTGCCATCATCTCTCACCTGGACTGCTGTCTCTCTGCTTGTACTCTGGCTCCTTCTAGTTTATTCTCCATATGGCAGCCACAGTGCTCCTTCAAAAACCTAAGTAACCTCATCATTTCTCTGCTCAAAAGCCTTCACTGGTTTCCCACCTTGCTCAAAATAAACTCCAAACTCACCATGGTCTACAATTCCCAACCTGATCTGGTCCCTCTAAGGACTTATCTTTGACTACTCCCTTGCTAATTCCAACTTAGTGACGTAATATTCTCTTTGCTGTTCATCGAATATGCCAAGCACGCTCTGCCCTCAGACATCTGCATGGTTTGCTCCATAATGTCTTTGAAACATCTTAAATTTAACATCAAAAAGGTTTTCTTTGGGGGCACCTGCGTGGCTCAGTCGTTAAGGGTCTGCCTTCAGCTCAGGTCATGATCTCAGGGTCCTGGGATCGAGCCCTGCATCGGGCTCCCTGCTCCGCGGGAAGCCTGCTTCTCCCTCTCCCACTCCCCCTGCTTGTGTTCCCTCTCTAGCTGTGTCTCTGTCAAATAAACAAATAAAATCTTTTTTAAAAAAATAGTTCTCTCTGATCATTTTATCTAAAAAAAAAAAAAAAGTAGCCCTCTATTGTAATTTTGTCTCCTCTTACCCTAGTTTATTTTTCTTCATAGCATATATATCAATACCACTCCCTTTCATGTTGTTCAACATGTAATTATCCATCAATTACTCAAGTGTGGAGGATACATCAATATAGAAAAAGTTCTCTAAAAGGTTTGCATTACTGTAAGAGAAAACTAATAAGCTGATTCTCGCATAATACAAGCTTATAACAGTGTCTTTCTTACACATAGTAAGCACTCAAATATTTGATGAATGTATGTATGTTGAATGAGTACGGTTATACATGAAAAGTAGGGGTGGTCATTCACCAAAACATTTTCTTAAAAGAAGGGGGTTAAACCGATTCCTTGACAAGAGTTTCATAAATGAGACATATATTCTAGGTCTCTTTGGCAAATATAACACTTTACCAAAGATATACATTAAAGATTCAGAGTTCTATCCCCTTCTCGTCAGCTGCCATCATCCTGCTCTACAGACATGTCAAACAACAGATGGGTTGTAATGGTCATAAACCTTGGGCAAGAATATAAATGAACTGGGGGGACAAAGCCATTAGTGATGATTATAGTGATTTTTTTTTTTAAAGACAATGGCTAAGTGACTATATTTGATAGCAAAAAAGGCAGGTAAATAAATAACAGAAAACTCTATTACAGAATCAAAATGTAACTCTGAAAATTTACCACTAGGCCCTCTCCCCACCAAACACATGCACACACACACACATCTTTTTAAAACTAACTTGGTGGGATCTGCTCCTTTAAAATAGGCATTAACAGATTCTGTGAGGGCAACTGCCACAGGTAAGGTGTCTTGATTTCCAAGGCTGACAGGGCTGGGACCTCGTGACACACCTAGAATACATACAATTCATTTGTTAAATCCTACATAAACACATTTATAAAATTTATCAAGACAGGTAAATTCACAATGTTAGCCTGTCACAAATGACTCTATTACTGGTTCCACTGATGGCTCATTTATAAATCTGGAGGTTAAGAAATAGAGCATAAAACACATTGGAACGTAATACAGAGGACAAAAAAAGTCAGGAAAACACATCACACTGACTTCTTTTAAATGAAATGACACTGAACACTGGGGTTAAGGAATATCAGAACCCTTCCCCTGAAGAACTAAAATCACTAAAACATTTCTTCACAACCCTTCAGATACTAAATTGTTTCAGGTTCTACCAATCACATACAGCAGGGCATTAAACTGGATTTTTGTATTTCAGCTACTTCTATACATCAGCTATTTCTAAATTATACACTACCCATTATAATTCTTTTACTTCTTCTTTGTCTAATGCTTACATTTTATTTCCTTACCTTGATAAATGGGATTTTTTTTTTTATAACATTCCTGACATAAGGTATATTATCTAAGTAAATTTTATCTATATAAACATCAGGGTTGTTTTTTTTTTTTTTTTAAGACTTCATTTATTTATTTGACAGAGAGAGACACAGTGAGAGAGGGAACACAGCAGGGGGAGTGGAAGAGGGAGAAGCAGGCTTCCCGCTGAGCAGAGAGCCCGATGCGGGGCTCCATCCCAGGACCCTGGGGATCATGACCTGAGCCGAAGGCAGACGCTTGACTGAGCCACCCAGGCACTCCTAAACATCAGTTTTTTTTAAAGAATAATAAAATGTAGGGGCGCCTGGGTGGCTCAGTCGTTAAGCCAGTAACATAAAAATCTCAACAAATCACAACAGCTACTATTTACTAACTCTAACATGTGTCCAGCACTGAGCTAAGGTGGCATGAAAAAAATGCTGCCTTTTGGAACCAAAAGTAGTTTTCCAAAGCGGGAGCATACTTGGGGAATGAGGGATGGCTAGAAAGATGAGAGGGGAGGAGGATGTATCTAGAGAAATGTTTAAGGCCCAGATCACAGCATGGAGGACCTTTAATTTTATCCTTACGGCACTAAAAACCACTAAAAATGTTTAAGAGAAACATCGCTACATTTTTCATTTAGTAAGATCACTCAACACAGAGTGGATCCTGGAATGAAGAGAAAAATGTCTGTTGTCATGGATTCAATTTTGGATCAGGTGAGAGATGATTAAATGAAAGATAAGGAGGGGCGCCTGGGTGGTTCAGTCGTTAAGCGTCTGCCTTCGGCTCAGGTCATGATCCCGGGATCCTGTGATCGAGTCCCACATCGGGCTCCCTGCTCGGCAAGAAGCCTGCTTCTCCCTCTCCCACTCCCCCTGCTTGTGTTCCCTCTCTCGCTGTCTCTCTCTCTGTCAAATGAATAAATAGTATCTTAAAAAATAAATAAATAAATAAATAAATAAATGAAAGATAAGGGACTGATCAAGAGGCAGAAATTTCAGGTATGTGCATAAGAAAATGTTAAGTGAAAAAAAAAGACTAAGTATAGATTAACTGAATACAACTATGCAAACACATGCTTGTGCACTGGGAAAATTTCACTGTATGTCAATAAGTTCAGTGAACTTTTAAAAAAAATACATTGTTCTAGCGGTGCCTGGGTGGCTCAGGTGTTAAGCATCTGCCTTTGGCTCAGGTCATGATCTCAGGGTCCTGGGATCGAGCCCCGCATCGGGCTCCCTGCTCGGCAGGAAGCCTGCTTCTCCCTCTCCTACTCCCCCTGCTTGTGTTCCCTCTCTCTCTCTCTCTCTTTCAAAT
Organism: Halichoerus grypus; assembly: GCF_964656455.1. Taxonomy (NCBI): domain Eukaryota; kingdom Metazoa; phylum Chordata; class Mammalia; order Carnivora; family Phocidae; genus Halichoerus; species Halichoerus grypus. The sequence goes on from NC_135713.1 coordinate 98,426,667, forward strand.
AAATAAATAAATAAAAATCTTTAAAAAAAAATACATTGTTCTAAACTAGAGGGTCACCAGAAATTCAGAAAAGTGTATTTTTCAGAGGAAGATAAAAGCTATTATACTTTTTTTACTAAACAAAACTATATTCTCAATTATGAATTCAATCTTTTCCCTTAAAACACCTACAACAAATGGATATTTACACAGTCATGGGTAACACTAATGTCTGCTCCTACTTTGACATAAAAAAAATCAAAAGAAGGGGCGCCTGGGTGGCTCAGTCTTTGGGCGTCTGCTTTCAGCTCAGGTCATGATCCCAGAGTCCTGGGATCGAGCCCCACATTGGGCTCCCTGCTCGGTGGGAAGCCTGCTTCTCTCCCTCTCCCCCTGCTTGTGTTCTGCTCTCACTCTCTTTCTCTTTCTGTCAAATAAATAAAATCTTTAAAAAATAAATTCAAAAGAAACCTACATGTTATTTTTAATTATCCAACTTGGGCATATAAAATGAGAATTCTTGAAATAGTCCCTGGAAATTGTTAAGCCCATTATTGAAATATTGGCAAGTAGAAAAAAATCACTGAACAGTAAGGGGAAAAAACTCAAAACCCACTTAACATCTTGGCATATCCCCTTGAGTATTTCCTATTCTTGTTTTCCTTTCAAAATCATATTGCAGGGCGCCTGGGTGGCTCAGTTGGTTAAGCAACTGCCTTCGGCTCAGGTCATGATCCTGGAGTCCCTGGATTGAGTCCCGCATCGGGCTCCCTGCTCGGCAGGGAGTCTGCTTCTCCCTCTGACCCTCCCCCCTCTCATGTGCTCTCTCTCATTCTCTTTCTCTCTCAAATAAATAAATAAAATCTTTAAAAAAAAAAAAAAAAAAAAAAAAAAAATCATATTGCATATGCATAGTTCAAAAAAAAGTTTGACATAGGAAATATGTAATCAAGTCCTTAAAATAGTATAGAAGTCTAAATTCATAATGTACTATTCAGAATAAATCATTTCTTAGAAATAAAAAATTCCCTGTATTCTTTAGAAGGATATCATGTATTCTAATTTTGGTGTCATTGTTCTATATTTAAACAACTGTATGTTTTGAAAATGCAGAGAGCTTATAAAATTGAAGTAAGAAGTATCTTCCTATAACAATCAATGGATAATTTTGTGGAATTCCTTTTGGCTCAGGATTAAAAAACACTCCCAATTATTTGCTTCCTTTGTACCTCCAACCTCACCTCACAATATGGATGGCTTTCCTAGGACAGTCTTTGCTCTGGTAGTTGAGGTATTACCATTTTTTTAACTGACATAGTCTTTCTGCTTCTTTTCTAACCACTTTTTCTCTGGTTCTGACAACTTTAGCAATAAGATTTATGGACATTCTTTAATGCTGAGGAGGAAAGAAAAGCAAGGAGATGGAAGGCAATACAAAAATACTGTAGGTTTTTATAAGGGGGGAGCTGATATCAATAGATCCTGTACAGCAACTGGACATAATTAGTACAAAATCGAGAGTTAAACCTTAGAGTTATTCTTGACTTCTGAGACAGCATACATCGCTGAAAAAGGAAAAATGAGGTAACAAAGTATTTTAGATACTTTAGGATCATTAGTCAACACATACGTTGCTTCTGATACAATACCTTGTGAAGTCTCACAGTGCTTTTCAATTTCAGAGAGTGTCCCAATCAAATTATCATCTTCTATCATATTTAAATAAAAGACAATATTGCAGGAAAAGAAAACATTTTCAAGAAGAATCAAAAACTTAAACATAATAAAAAAAGTTAACTTTTATGGTAGATTTAAAGTGCCTTTGTTGTACAAAATCCACATTGTATCTTGCCTGCCAGTACCATTGTATCACCTCCCTGTGGTTCCCTTATTGCCGGCGCTGGCCCAAACTAAAAACAAGTATGTACCTAGTACCTACTCAATCAAAAACAGTTTCCATCACAAATTGAAATCCTTCTAAATAACCTAGGGAAAATGGAGAACTAAAGCAAATTTTGGTTACCCAGACCACCTGTCTAACTTTTAAAGGACCCTCTGTTTTTTATGACTAAAACAGTCTGCAAAAACCAAAATTAATAACACATATACAAAGAAAATATAAGAAGAAAGTACTCAATACAGCAAATAAAAAAACTTACTAGATGTATTCTACCTGAAGTTAAAAGATAGGAAAAATGATATGCTCATAAAGGTGTATATAAAATAAGATGGTAACATCATGTTTGGACATGTAAAAATCAAAGAACTTTTAATCTTACGTTAGCCTATATTATGTCATTTTTACGATGGCCACACTTAAAAATGCACTTCTCCTTTCTGAGTTTTGACAAATCAAATTGGATATAATTAAATCTGCTTAAATACGGCTATTATTCTCAAACTTAGCATGCATCACAATCACCTGGAAGGCCTGTTTAAAAATTGCTAGCCCCACACCGAGTTTGGGATTTAAAAGGTCTCTGTTTCTAGTAAGTTCCCAGGTGATGCACACAGATGGTGTAGGTACAAGGATCACACGTGGAGCACTACTGAATTATGTTGAGTTAGTGTGCATCAGTGATTGGCATTATCAAAGATAAACTCATTACTACTTAGAAGCAGTGGCAGGGACAGTTCTAACTTTGATGAGAAGTTGTCACTCCCATGACACAGCAGCTTTAAGTGGCTTTGTGCTTTACTATACTAACAGTGGGTGAGAAATGTAGTAAGAATTTGTAGAAAAAATTAAAGATAGAAAAATGTCTTGAGCAAAATCTAGATGTAATAAAATATTGGATTTACTGGGTGGGATTTAGGTTTATACGCCTGCATCCTAACATCTAGTTTTAGATCTTTATGATTTAAATTCTTGTAGAAATACTTATTAATTGCAAACACAAAACTCCTTTAAGTTGAATCATTATTAAAATAAAAACTCCAAGGAATGCAAGTATCACTTCACATTAGAAAGGACTGCATAATATTTCGCCTTCAACTATTTATATTGGTCAGTAGTTTATAAATTTGATGCACTCTTAACAGTGCTAAAAAAAAAAAAAAAGGCTCCTATTCAAGTAACAGAAACTGTATAACAGAAAAGGAAAATGTGGCTAGTTTGATAACACCAGGTGTGTTTCCAAAATCCAAAATTTCTAATGTTAAATTCTTCATGAGCTTATTAAAAAACAAAATTCAGCTTGACCATACTTGGAATGCTAACTATCACATGTAATCTATGATAATCACTTACCTACTGTTGGAGTATTGGCAGCACTTAATGAAGCTGAAGATGAGATAGAGGAAGAACTTTCTGCCCGGGCTAAAGGAGCTGCAGGAGGTGGGCTAGTACTGGAAGTTACAGGTGGGCTGAATGGCCTGGGCTTAAAAACAAAAAGTTATTTACCAAAATGCTAAAACAGTTCTTCCTTATAAGAAAAGATTTTTAGGTATCAGGTAAGATAAATTTTAATATACTAAATCTAATTTATTGTTTCTTGTAACTAAAAATAGAAATGCCATAGATCAAATCATTTTCAAGAGTAGATTAAAGGCTGAGAAGGCTATTTTAAAATAATGCTGTCAAGAGAACCTTTAAACAAAGAACATTTTCTCTATTTCAAAAAGTATGTTTAAGACAGATTCTCAGAAGTTAAATTGTAAGTTTAAACAGTATGAAGGCTTTTCATACATACTGCCAAACTGCTTCCCAAAAGGATTATTCACTTACTGTCTATAAATATAAGAGAATATTTCTCTGCACCCTTGTCAGCAATGAATGAGCATTAGAAGAAAAATAATTTTTAAATTGATAAAAATAAGATTGGCATTTTGCGCCTTTTATGAGTTGTCTTTGTTAGCTTTCTCTGATTTAGTTTCCTGAGGGCTTAGTATAACCTGAGCTTTCACTAATCCTTTGCTTTATTTGCTGCAAACCCTAAATCTTGCCTGCCCTTTATTTTCGGTGTTTACAAATGTGTCCATTTTCCCTTTATAATTCCTTATAATGCTTCCTCATTGAGACAGTTTACCCCATAAAAGAGGTTTGAGAAATCTTAATTCTACTGTGTTCCCACTTTTCTAAACATAAAAACAAATACAAAAAATAGAACTTCATTTCTTTTACCTGGGGAAATGGATTTTTCCCTTCCACATTCCTAAGTGTTCCAATAATAGATGAGCAACACTTCCTCAGGGATTTCATTTTTTAAAATAAGGCATGCTTACCTTATTTAAAAATAACCTTTTCCTGCTTATAAAAGTATTAAGTGAAAACAATACTTATTTAGTGCCTACTATGTGTCAGGCCATGGGTTAGGAACTACATACAAAGCAGTGAATTAAAAAAGATATTATTCCTGTCCTCAATTATTTGAGGGACATGAAAAACAAATGGCAAAAACAAAACCCTTAATAAGCATTCATACACTAAAATTAGTCAACTCTTGATTCTATGAATATACATTTATAAAAATTAGATACCATCCAAAGTGTTTTATACTAAGTAAACCCCCACTCCCACAAATAACTTTATTAGTTCCAGAGAATGGCTTTTTGATGACTGATAATGATGACTAATAGACTGAAAAAATATAGTAAGGTGTAAAACTGCAGCTCCCTATATATACAGATGGAAGTAGTGCATGGCATGAGGCCAAACACATAGTAAATTCAACAGCTAATCTGAAACCTGCAAGCTTAGAAAAAAGTCTTGATCAACTACTGTGGGGGAAATTTCTCCTGTAGCAACATGGCCTTATGACCAATATCATGTCGCTACATTTTTATAATTTACAATTTAGAATGTGTACTTTATAATTTTTTATGAAAGGACAAAAACACCTATTTTTTCAAGTGGTTTTCCCTTATTTTAGAATGGCACTGTCCAGTATGGTAGCCACTAGCACTAGAAATGTGGCTAGTCCAAATTTGAGATGAGCTTTAAGTATAAAATGCACAGATTTTGAAGACTTAGCACACACAAACAGAAAAGATACTCTCACTCCTTATACTGATTACATTATAAAATGATTTTTTTTAATGAGTAAAGTAAGTCAATTTCACTGTTTTTACTTTTTTAATGTGGCTACTAGAAAACTTTAATATATGTTGCTGCGTGGTACTTCTATTGAACAGCACTACTTAAAAACAGCAGTTCTTAAAATGCATCAGAAGCACTCAGAGGGCCACTTCACAGAACTTCTGATTTTCCTGGGGTAGAGCCAGAGAAACTGCATTTCTACCAAGATCCTAGGTGATGGTAATGCTGCTGCTGGTCTGGGGACCAAACTTTGAAAACAACTGCTCTAGAACAATGAGGCATTCCCTATCGAAATGTGAAAGGGTGTGATTATAGACCCTGTGAACATCTAGTCTCCCCAGAAAAGTGCACATACAAGCATGCAAGGAAAAGAGCACTCTGATGTACAGCTGGAGAGAATTCAAATCAGCATAACCTTTCTGGTGGGCAATACAGCAATAATCAAGAGTCTTAAAAATGTGCCTTTAGTTCATGAATTTTACTTTAAAATTTTTTACTAATAATGTATGCAAAGAAATAAAAGGATATTCATTAAGACATTGTTTATAATGAAATCATTAAGGCAATGCTGAATAATGAAAACTTGGAAATAAACTAAATGTCAAATAATCACATTTCTAAAAACCTTTGAAAATTTAATGCTGACAGACAGTGGTGTTGTAAGAGCATTTATGCTCTGCAGTCGTTTCAAAAGGTGCTCCTTGAAGCCCTCAGGGTGGTTTCTAGAAGGTTTGCAAGGCTAGGGCAGGGAATAAAGGGTGAAAGATTCAAGTAGAAATGTCCCACTTTTACTTATTTAATAGATTTGCAACTTAAGATCATTTGACAAAGGATTCTACCACTTGAGAGAAGTTTGAAATCTATTGAATAATTCATGAAAGAGAAAGATATCCCCAAAATATTTTCAAGTGAAGAATAAAAAATATGTAAGGTATGACCTTTGATTTATCATTCACAGTTAACTTTTTTGAGCAATTACTTGCATTCCAAGCAACTCATTTAAGTCTCACACCACCTATTATCTTTATACCCATTTACCGATAAGGAAACAGAGACTCCAAATATATAACTTGGTTAATATTGCTCAGGTAATTAGTCACTAATAAGCTGTGCTTTTTTAACAACTATGTTTTACTGCAAATGAATACCTAAGCACTCAAAAATTAATGAAAGGGTATAAGAAAAGAGGTTAAGTGGATATCTTTGGGTCATGAAATATGGAAGGGATTTTAATTTTCTGTTTTATCTATTTCCCAAATTTTACATGATCTCTTATAATCAGGAAAAAATCCCATGTTACTAAGAGGCAGTCATCTTTATATTACTCAAATAATCATCATCTCCTTGGCAGCCTGTACCTAGAGTCTTTGAGTTCACTTCCTTAGGTCTGTTTGTTAGGATAAAAGGAGAAAGATGTCACCATTTCAACACTTGGTGCTCCAGCCTTTTCATTTATTCATGAAACATCTCCTCACTATGTGACAGGCATTATGCAAAGTATGAGTTCGCCAAAGGTATAGTCCGGTGAAGGGAACACACAAGGAAAGTATATATAATGGAATTTGTGCACCAGAAGAAATATGAGCAAAGTATAGGGGTATAAGGAAGAGAATGATTAAATCTACTTGGGGAAGAGTAATGATCAAAGAGGGCTTTAGCTAGACGATAGCTGGTTCTTAAAAAAAGAGACCAGTGTCCTACATAGACAGCTGAGGGACATTTTAGTAAAGGGAGCAAAATAAAACACGGATGCATAAAAGAACATGATGTGTTTGGTGGAACAGTGGAAAGTTTCAAAGGGCTGGAACATAGGTTGCATAGAGGAGAAACTTGGGCAGTTAGTCTGGTAATAACCTAGGTGTTGAGACAACTTGATAAAAAGCCTTGTACATTCAGCTAAAACATTCAACCACATGGATAATGGGGAACCACTGGAGACGTCTATCTGGGGAAAAAGGTTAAGCTTGACTTTTAGAAATATAACACTGGTAATTAGTGTAAAACATGAAGCAAAGTAGAAGAGATGAGAGGCAAGTGGTTTGGGAGAGCCTCACTCTGAATGTAACTTGTAGATTTTCTTTAATTATCTGACAACTTTTGTAGGCCAATACTTTTTTCCTGAAGCAACATGTACTTTGACAAGTCAGTTAAGTGACCTGAACAAACTCTAGTTTCTTTATGTATAAAACAAAGCTGGACTAGATTCCCTCCAGGATTCTCCTGCCAGTATATTTCTAAGCCCTAAGAACAGGCCACCATTTCTTCCTTAGTATTTGACTTAAAGCAGAGTTACATGAGTATTGCTTCTTAAATGTGAAAGAATGATTACTGAATGGTATTTTTATGTGCTAACTTTCTCAGGAATCTCCTTTCCTCCTAAGCAATGTATCAATCCATGTGTATGATCACTGAGATAATATGAGGGAGTAAAGGGAAATGTTGGATGGGAAACTTTTCTACTCTTTGAAGACTCAAGTAGATAATTCCAAGTGCTTAACTGTAAAGGGGCATATAGAAAAAATACCATTTGCATCTTAAATCAAACAGTTATAATTTAAAAAAAACAAACAAACACCTGAGTACATACTATTTCATTAATCCCACTGAGTTTGCCTGAAGTAAGCTTTGGTCTGGAAGCAGGCCTTGGAGGTGGGACAATGGTGCCTACAGAAAGAGGAGTTGTGGGCCTGGCTGGTAAGGGGAAAAAGAGAATTTGAAGAAAATCATTAGTTTGTAGCAATCCTTACATAACGACATCCTATTATAGAGGAACTCTTAGGACTCAAAGCTCATTTTCAGGAGTTTTTAAATATATATATATAATTACAGATATTTGGTGAAATACTGGGAATCTATCAAATAGGCTTTTCTTGAAGCTAACAATATTCCTGGAAAAAAAACAAAAAACAAAAAACATTAACTTTTCAGTAGAACTGACACACATCAACTGTATTCCTATTTCAATTCTTTATACCCGTAAAAAAATAAAATCTGACAAATAAGCTAGTGAAAATAAACCAATTGAAGGCTAAGGTCTTTAGTTTATTGCCAGTCCATCTACTTACAGACAGTAATGTAAGACCAAGCCTTTGAAGTAACACCTTCGAAGTAGTAACATGAACTCTAAATAAAACACTTACCTTAATTAAAAGTCAAATTACAAGTTGAATTACATTGCAAAGTTTCTGGTGATAATTAGAAGTATTAAAAATATCTTATTTATGAAAAAAATTCCTCCAAATCACTATAATTTTTGGTAAGAAAACACCTTATAGAAATCCTATATAACATTCACTGCTCCTAAATCCTACATAAATTTAATGTTCACTGTTTTTCAACGCCATCTGCAAGTTTTGCCACTTTATAAATCAGACACTAACCTGAGTAGTCCTAATTAAAAATAACTCCATCTTGGTAGAAATTAATGAAATCCAAGTGTACCTCATCAAAAGTCACGACTGTATTAGCATAATCAAAACAAGAGTGAAGATGGGCGCCTGGGTGGCTCAGTTGGTTAAGCGACTGCCTTCGGCTCAGGTCATGATCCTGGAGTCCCGGGATCGAGTCCCGCATCGGGCTCCCTGCTCAGCAGGGAGTCTGCTTCTCCCTCTGACCCTCCCCCCTCTCATGTGCTCTCTCTCTCCTCTCATCCTCTCTCAAATAAATAAAATCTTTAAAAAAAAAAAAAAAAACAAGAGTGAAGAATGGAAGCAAATACATTTAAATCATCTTTTTTTTTTTTTTTTTTTTTAAAGATTTTACTTATTTGTCAGAGAGGGGGAGAGAGGGGGAGCGGCAGGCAGAGAGAGAAGCAGGCTCCCTGCTGAGAAAGGAGCCTGACGAGGGACTCGATCCCAGGACCCTGGGATCATGACCTCAGCCGAAGGCAGATGCTTACCCGACTGAGCCACACAGGCATCCCTGTTTAAGTCATCTTTATTTTAAAGGATTTTCAAATCCCTTTGGTTCATTCTAAAAGGTGGGGCTGTAATTCAGACTGAAGAATATGGATGGGAAGAAATATAAATCATTACATTAAGTTTGCAGATGTGCAAAGTTAAAAATATATCAACAGGCCTCAGTATATCCATGGAGAAACAAACTGACGACCCATGGTCACTGATGAAGCAATGTAGGTGTGAAAGGAAGGAGAATGGAGGCAACAGGAAAGGTAGTCACAGAGGCGTGAAAGTCACAGCGTGAGGGGTATGGAATCATTTAGAAAGCATGTCCTAGGAAGGGATAATTAGATACAAGCACAGTTCAAGTTGCTTGAAGGAAACAACATAAAGCTGCCAAGAAACCATGTGTAGATTCTAAGGCTGCTGCCTTCTTCCAGCGAGCACCACTTCTTTCATGCTGCGCTCCTACTTTAAACAGTACACTGGAAGAAATGTGCACCAACCTGAGAACCGTAACACTTCCCTGTGCTATGACATACTGACTTTAAAGATAGGCTCATTATCAATGAAAACAGCACTGACTGATATCCAAGTTATTTCAAGCTTGTGAGAGCTTAACATCATAGAGACCTGTATACCTGAGCTTCATTACTGACAAATGGCCTGTCCTTTAAATGACAGTAAGATTGACTCCAAACAAACCTAGCCTGGTAGAACTGTTAAAGTTCAGCTCTTTCAAATAATCACAATTTGCTTTTTCAAATTCCAAATACATGCTGCTTTCAAGTAAAGACTCAATTACTATACACTCAAACAAATTATTGGGAGACAAAGAGTTTCTGTTGCACTCTTCAAGTTCCTTAAGCTGAAGGAGGGGAAAGCAGTTGAAAACCAGAAGCAACAGGAAAATTCTTGAACAAAAGCATGAATCTACATGGCCAAATAGTTTTCTTGTTTCAGGTTAATGTTATTTTAATCACTCAAAACTAGAAAAATGTAGTAATACATTTTTTAAACAAAAACCTGAGCCCAAATTTTCTATTAACTGAGGAAAATAAGTACGTGCATTAAGAAACTTAAAAAACATATGAGTAAAACTGAAGGTCCAAAATATATAAAGCCATTAATTATTTCTGTTTTCTCAGAGGAGCAAAAGGTATCTCTAACAGTTGGTAAAAGTCTAAACACTGATATATAAATAAAACCCTCTTATGAGAAGTCTTACTGTAGACCATTTCTTCTGTTCATGAATTAACTGAGCACTTGTAATCTGCAAAAATCCCTTAAAATTATCTTTTGAAAAATATTAGACTAGTTTTTTATATTAATTCCAACACTAGATTTTATCTACCACTAGCCAGTCATGCACTTTGCTAACACAGCACTATCACCTTTTCACCTTGTCAAATCTTTTGAGATTTTTACCATCATCTCTTTTCAACATGACTAACATTCTTGGAAAGGTAAAATAATTTGACATCATTTTTCAGACTGTATAGGAAGGTAAAAATGCATACAAAAGTGAACTTAAAACATGTATTAACCTTTTTTTACTTTTTATTTCATAGCTACTACACATCAAATGGCCACTGAACAAAAATGAACCATTTTTAACCTGAAGTTAAAAGTGATAGGGGTGAAACATACTTGAGACAGTCAGCAAGAGGAAAAGCAAGAACTTTTTTGAAAAGGAAGAGACAGTGCTGAAAAAGAGTAAGAAACTATGGGCAGAGTTAGGAAGAAATTTCTATATAACTAAAGCCTCTGTGATACCAATGTGAAAATTTTTATTCAGTATTTTGAAAAAATAATTTTAAATATATTAACAAAATTGAAAAACATACTTAGAACGATCTTCATTCTAAATACAAAACATCATTCTGACATTTTCACTAAACAAAAAAGAGACTGTAATGACAACTTCAGTTTTTCCTGTATACTTACTTTTCTTATACAATCTATTAGGTTTAGTTTTATAAAACTAAATAATAACATGCCTATTGAGGAAGGCTATAATGCCACTTCAGATTATGTTCAACAATCTTTCATTGTTTCTTGCTGTTTTACAAGTATTAAATATAGATCACTGCTCCTTCAAAATTCCAAATTGGAGTTAAGGTTGCCTAACATCCATTTATAATTTCTTTTAAAAATTGGTTTATGAACAATCTAATTTTAAATACCGGTGTTTACTTTATTAATAGTAAAATGTTTTGGAATGGCTTATAGTTTAGTTAATATGTCACAGTGCAATGAACAGAATGAAGACTTTAAAATTGGTAAGATCCAGGTTTGAATCAATGCTTCATCATTTCCTATGAAATGATCTCAGAGAAGTTCCTGATCATCTCTGAGCTTTACTTTTTTTTTAATCTACAAACAGGAACATTAAAATGGACTTCATGGAGCAGTTAATGAAGTGAAACTAAACAGAGTGTGTGTAACTCCTAGCAGAGCAACGTGGCATGAACTCGATCAATTCAAGTTCTCTCCTCACCATTCCATCACTCTCCTAACCCCAAATACTGAACAGCATTCATGAAATCCCAGAGAAGGCTGAAGACCAACTTAAAGTGAATTTATTTTCTTGCTTTGAACAAGCAGTGGTTTTATTAAACAAGCATTTTGATGCCTACTTGGATTGTTGGCTAGTGGGATTTTATATTTTGAAGAAAAGAGAAAATGAACATATTCTTGCCAAAACAACAACTAAAAAGCATTCATCAAGTTCTTTGACACATTGCTTGGGAAGTGCTAAAGCCTTTCTGGAAAGCAGTTTGGCAATAAATATCAATGGGTATATCTTGAGACTCAAAACGTTGTACTGATAAATTATAAGGGTATTACGAAACGTACACAAAATTCTATCCATGGATTTTCATAATACTAGAAAACTGGATGCAACTCAAATGTCTGGTAAGAAAAGACTGATAACACTAATGCACATCTATGCAGTGGAATTATCTAAGAACAGTGAGAATTATTTGGGCACTGATAAGGGAATGATGCATAGAAATACATAAATTAAAAAAAATTGGTGTTTCATAAATTTTTGTTTAAGCCATAGGTCCTTCAGCTAACAAAACCAGTATAAAATCACTTTATCTGGCAATATGAGAGGGTAAGTTAAGAATATTTTTTATCACTAAGTATAACACAAAAGTGACTAATGAATTCCTCAATTTAAATATATATATACACATACACACACACACATTACCTGATGATGATGACGAAGTTAGTGAAGTTGAAGAAGATGAATCAAGAGATGGTCCAAACAGGGGATCCCAAGCAAGTAAATCACTGGTCCCTTTCCTGCCATAACATTTTACAAATAAAGATTTTAACAAAGGAATATTTTATTAGTATAAAATTTAGTCACTTTTATCTCACAGAATTGTAATAGCTAAATATATAGCATTTAAAAGTTGGATATTCTGCCAATGGAATATGTGAAGAAACTTAACAAATACCGGTTTAAATTAAAATTTTTTTTTAACTACTATAAGCAGAACTTCTGGTAACATTATGTAGGAGGCAGTAGAGAAGATAATGGGCACCAATCACACCTTCTTATACTGTGTTTCGGGCTGTAAGAATAGAAATCATTTCAGCTTTACAATGAAGAAAAGCAGCCCACTGGAGTCTAAATGAGCTGCCCAAGGACACAAAGGTACTTAATTCTATAGTAGTGTCAGGTCTGTTCATTCACACCTAGCACCAAATCATGCACAGGAAATCAGGCAGAAATTTTATAAGGTCAGAGTTAAGTACTTTTAAAAAAATCTTTTACCCTTTCCTTCATCTTTGAAATTGGCAAGTACAGAAGTAAGCCCAACAGCTTGACATAAATTTCAAAGGCCTGGTTACTATAGTAGATCATGCAAGGGCAGGACTTCTCCCTAGACAATCCACAGCCTGGGCCACTGAGGCAGTCTAGTGAAATGTTTGGATCATGCATGTCTTTTTACGAGAGGTCATCAAGACGATGGACAAAATCATCAAGAGCATCAACTTTCAAGTTTCAAACAACTCAATATGCTGTATAACCAAAGATTTCCCACCAATGACCCCTTGAAATCCACCGGACTAATTTCTCTCAGGATTCAACTTCCAGCTCTTTACTTTAATAAAAGCTTTTATATGAATGTTTCTCTTTTTCATTTTAGTCGTACGCCTTTTAAGATGTCTAACCTGTAAAATCCTGAAGTACCTGAACTTTGCCACCACCTCTTAAATTACTTCCAGCTTTACTGAGCTATGACTGACAAGTAAAAATTATATATATTTAAGGTGTTAAAAAGATTAATCCCGTTAAAACAATATTTTAATGTATCAAACTGCCATTATTTAATACAGTGTTTTTAAATCTTAGAAAACAGGCTCATTACAATGAAAATGGTACAATTATCTATAAGCACATATCTAGTATCTCAACATGCACCTACATGGAAGCACACTACATCCTGTATGTAAAACGTAGAATCACAACTGCATTAATTACTAAAAACAAAATTTTTAAAACACTGAACTTACCTTTAAAAATGATAAATGAATACCATCACTGTGCTCAATTAGTGCCTAGTTTTCAAAGTATCAAATTATCTTAAGCTATCCATTTAATGAAGCCTATACTTTTACTTATGCAAAAAAGAAATTAAAAGAATGTATTCTTATTGACAGATACTGAAATGAAAAAGGACCCATGAAACACTGGCTTAAAACATTTTTTTCTTTTTAAAAAGAGCTAGCAACATGTTTTCTAGCCTTTTTAACTTAATAATTGAGACACTTCGTTGTTTTGAAGTTCATGAAAAGGACAATCTACTTTACACAGTCACAGCCAAAACTGAAGGAAGAAAGTGAGAAAATTTCCATGAGAATAACTAGTTGAAATACAGACATGAACAAACTTGGGACATTAGCCTTTATTTAGAAGCAGTGAAGCCACCAAGGCCATTTATAAGGATTTTAAAAAAATTATAGTGTCAAATGAGAATTTAAAACAGCTAGAAACTCCACAGAGTGTTTCACAGCTTAGAAAAGAGGATGATTACCAACACTCAAACTGAAACTGCAAAGATAATAAAACTCTAGGAAAAAAGGACAAAAGAATATTTAATTCTAAACACAGCAAAGGGGTAAGGATGAACAGGTAGAGGACAAAGGTTTTTTAGTACAGTTGAACTATTCTGTATGACACCATAATGGTAGAGACACATGTCCTTACCCATTTGTCAAAACTCATAGGATACATAAGAACAAGAGTGGATCCTAATGTAAACCACGGTGACAATGATGTGTCAGTGTAGGTTCATCAGTTCTAACAAATGTGTTACTCTAGTGGGGGATTCTGCTAGTGAAGGAGGCTGGGCATATATGGGGGCAGAGAATATATATGCAAAACCTCTGTAGCTTCCCCTCAATTTTGCTATGAACCTAAAACTGCTATGAATAGTCTATTTAAAAATAAAATATAACTATGAAACTTACTCATTGGATGCAGCACACGGCTTTGATTTTGTTAGCTCTTCACCTAATTAAAAAAATCGAAATATGAAAAAATTCATAATCTGAGTAATATTTAAATGTTAAGAGAAACATTATATGCATAACTCATTACTATGAACAATTTTAAAATCGTGGAATTGGTAACAGTTTTTTAAATTATGAAGAAAAGGAAAATAAGACTTTTTTTTAAGATTTTATTTATTTGTTTGACAGAGAGAGACACAGCGAGAGAGGGAATTTAGAGGGAGTGGGAGAGGGAGAAGCAGGCTTCCTGCCGAGCAGGGAGCCCAATGCAGGGCTCGATCCCAGGACCCTGGGATCATGACCTGAGCTGAACAAAGGCAGACGCCTAACGACTGAGCCACCCAGACGCCCCAGGAAAATAAGACTTCAACAAGTTTTCTAACATGCTAACAATATCATCTAAGAATATCAAAATAATAGCTGAATTTCTGCTATGTCCTCATTTCTTCTAACATCTTTGGTAAGAAATTACTTAGGTCAATGAAACTATCATATTCATGAAAATAAAACTGCTGTTCAGATCACTGAAATATGGGCTAGAACTATAAAAGTTAGAACATACGTTGAAATACGTAAGTATTACTCAAGAATTATAGTTGATGAATCATGAAAGCATTTTTCAAATTCTAAGAATATTGATTATTATGTTGACCAAAAATAGTTATTCTTGAAGGATATCTTGAAAAATTAAAATTTTTATAGGAACCTAGAGCAACAGTCTTGATAAGATAGGCTGTTTTGCTCCCTTTTGCACTGGTAATGTGAATCATTTCATTAGCAACTGTACAAAAGTAAAGAGACTCAGTAATGTGCAAAAGTCATGTGAGTTCATAAGCAAATTTCCCTGCACCTTAATGTCTTAGATCACTAACCAATAGCTGATGAATGAAAATACAGCAACATGGGTAAGTGCAGCAAACTATGAGGAATACCACTCTGTACGTGATGTCCCTTCCTACTACACTGTCCCACATTGAGCTCAATTTGGCCCTCTGTTTGGCCCCAAAGTACCTACTGTGCTGTTCTCCTCCATGTTTCTGCAATTTGCCCTTTCGTAAGTAACTGCATAAAAGCAGTCCACTTTTATCCTCATTTTCCTGGCATCCCTATATCAATAAGCTACTCACCATTTTTTTTTTTAAACTAAAATCTTACTTTTAGTTTGGTATTTATTATGCATTTAATAAGTCTTGTCAATTGTGCTAGAATTTTTTTAAAAATTTTGATTTGAAGGAGAGAGCGTGAACCGAAGGGGGGGGGCAGGGATGGGAAGAGGAAGAGGGAGAAGCAGGTTCCCCACCGAGCAGGGAGGCCAACCTGGGGCTTGATCTCAGGATGCCGGGATCATGACCTGAGCCAAAGGCAGATGCTTAACCGACTGAGCCACCCAGGTACCCCTAATTGTTATGGGTAGAATTTTTAATAGGATTGATGTTATGATTTTTATTAAGCCTTATGTTTACAAAATTGCATAACTTTTGAGTAGGCTGCCTCAACTCTACTTTTTCCCCCCTTCGATATTTTTAATGATGATGCTGCAGAAGATGCCAGCTCCCAGCCCCCAATTTTTTAGTATAATTAAGTTACTATACTAAAAACCATACAATACAAATTGCAATTATGATATGACTTATAAGTAAGTAAAGCTAAAACTTACTCATCTCATAATGCCTTCTGGTTCATGAGGCAGAGTTATGCCAGTTAAACAGTTTTAACATTGTTATCTTTGGCTTTGTTGATTTCTGAAAAATGTTGTAGCCAAGTATTAAACTTGAAGGCATGTCTAAATGCTAAAAGAAATAATATACCTAAGTTGTATTCTGTTTAAAGTTAGTATCCTTCTAGTCTGTTGTTAACAGTTGTGATGAGAACAAACCATTTATTTCTCTAACTACATATGTAAGGCTACAATAAGCTTAGCAAACTGCCTAATAAAATTTTTTAAAGATTTTATTTATTTATCTGACAGAGAGAGAGTGCGCACAAGCAGGGGGGAGCAGCAGAGGGAGAGGGAGAAGCAGGCTCCCCACCGAGCAGGGAGTCCGACATGGGACTCGATCACAGGACCCTGGGATCATGACCTGAGCTGAAGGCAGACACTTAACCAAATGAGCCACCCAGGCGCCCCTGCCTGATAAATTTTAATAGACATAAAATAACCAATTCAAATGTCAAACTTACTAGATGAATTCCGATTCATCTGCACCTAAAACAGAAATGCAAACACTACGTGTCATTAAACAAATAATTTGGTAATGAAATACTTGGTAAAAAAAAAAAATTTTTTTTAAATATATTTTTAATTTTTTTAAGTAGGTTCCACGCCCAACACGGTGTTTGAACTCACAATGCTAAGATCAAGAGTTGCATGCTCTAACAGATTGAGCCAGCCAGGTTCATACTTCATAAAATGTTAATGGGCATCCAATTTTAAGTTGTTTTTAGTATATCTACTCAATTATAAACTACATTAAAAAAAACTTTCAGTGTTTTATAGTAAAAGATTATCAAAATGTTAGTACCTACAGCAAGATACTGTGATCTGCTAGTTTAAAAAATTTAAAACAAGTACTTTGAAAATCAACGTTCAAGCATTAAAAGGATTTTTTTTTAAGTCAGTAGGTAAAAATATAAAATCTTGTACTTACTGGGCTGTGTCTCTAGTTGTACATGGAAAGAAAAAGACATAGTGTACATTTTAGAATTTAAAATATCTTATTTTCTTAGTCTCATAATTTGTCTATTCACTTCTGAATCATACCTAAAGTCTATACACCTTAAAACACATGCAGAACATTGTTAGGGTAAGGGACATGAGCTAGATAAGCAAACTGGCCAGCAAAATATACTCAAACTATCCTCTTTTCTTTTTTTTTTAAATTTTTTTTATTGTTATGTTAATCCCCATACATTACATCATTAGTTTTAGATATAGTGTTCCATGATTCATTGTTTGTGCATAACACCCAGTGCTCCATGCAGAACGTGCCCTCCTCAATACCCATCACCAGGCTAACCCATCCTCCCACCCCCCTCCCCTCTAGAACCCTCAGTTTGTTTTTCAGAGTCCATTGTCTCTCATGGTTCTTCTCCCCCTCCGATTTCCCCCCCTTCATTCTTCCCCTCCTGCTACATTCTTCTTCTTTTTTTCTTTCTTAACACATACTGCATTATTTGTTTCAGAGGTACAGATCTGAGATTCAACAGTCTTGCACAATTCACAGCGCTTACCAGAACACATACCCTCCCCAGTGTCCATCACCCAGTCACCCCATCCCTCCCACCCCACCCCCCACTCCAGCAACCCTCAGTTTGTTTCCTGAGATTAAGAATTCCTCATATCAGTGAGGTCATATGATTCAAACTATCCTCTTTTCAAACCCAATATTAACGATTAAAATTTCCTCATTATTTATTTTCTCAGTATGAAAGTAATATGTTCACCATTTTTTAAAAAACAGGAGAGAGAGAAAAGTACAAAGGACAAAATTTTAAACCATTAATGATCTCACTACCCAGAGCTAGGTGTTTAATGTTTTGGCATATATATTCCCCTATAATTTGGTTTTATTTATTTACATATATTTTTTAAATTAGTTTTGCTCTTACACAATAAAGAATTTTTAATGGTTTCATAACTTCATTTATATAATAATAATAATAAAATTTTATCTATATAATAATAATTATATCTATATAATAATCTGGGCATTAATCTTAATGTTAAAATAGCAATAAATAAAATAGTAAACCTCACTTCAGAACTTTTTGGTAGAAAAAAAATTAAATGCTAAAAGTGCATGACTGAGAGAAAAACACTTTTTCCCAAATACATACAGACTATTTAAAATACATAATTAAGTAACAATATGAAATGGGGAGAACTTTTATTCTCCATTATCGAGGAGAACAGGTTTAATATCAATTATGATAAGCATGTACAGACAGACTAAATTGTCATTCTAAGCTTTTTCCCCCATAGTTTAACATTCCTGAACTTAGAGTATGACATCAATGGAAATATTAGTTACGGCAATTGTTTTTTTTCCTCCCTCAAAAGCTGTTAAGTATGGTATCTTAGAATTGAGGAATTAACCATGATCACTAAAAATTTTTGTATTTGCCTTTTTAAAATATAAAACATATGGAAAAACAAACGCAGTTACAAAAGCAGCAGACATATAATTTAATCTTTAAATCCCTTTTTACAGAATTCCCATTCACGTAAGGTTCATAAAATATGGATGAAAATCTTTAAAATTAGATGAGGAAAAGATTAATACTGCCAGTTCAAATTTCTGAAACATACAGTTTATAAAATAAAATGGCAGAAAAAGATTTTCTGCATTTTTGTTTCCTTGTAAAACACTTTCAAAGGGAAGCAAAACTAAGCCAAACTCAAGTTTATTTGCCTATATAAAAATTAAAAACTATATACCTCAATAAAATGGAAGAAAAATTATAAAATATTTCCTTATCCAATATGCTTAATTAACTATTGCTAAAATTAACCAGATGCAAGTAGATGAGGTAAAAATAAATAAATAAATAAAGGCTTCTATGTAAAAAGCACAAACTTGTTCATTTTCTTACTTACGGATATTGCTGGGGAGAGCGTGATATTTCCTATAGACACTTTTAATTCATCCAAGGAAGCCATTGTGTGATGGGAGTTATTTGGATGCATGGGTTTGATCTGTATCCGATACTTCTTTGGTTCTTCATCTTCAGAATCAGAATCACTAGATGAGTAGAAATGGTTCTCTTTGGTATGTGAGTATCAGTTAAAGAATTTAGTTTTTAAACTATCTTAACGCATAACCAGTTTTTCATACATTTATAAAAAGGAATATAAACCTTTAAGAGATCAGATGGACTTTAACAGATACAGAACTACCAACTTTCATTAGTAAAAACATGTCAAATGAAAAATATGGAGTCACATTTTTAAACAACAGAATATTGTGTTATAATGGTCTACTTATAGACACAATCCATAGGAATATCCAGATGATAAAAGGATATCATTCTGATTTGCTTCTGGTTTTATACTATAGCCTTCTTCATCTACATCAGGAATATTCTATGGGAAGAAGAAGAAAAAGACTTACTATAATAATGGCTCCAACTACAGAAATATAAAAGATTAGCAAAACAGCTTTACCTTTTACAGCAGCTACATCATTTATCAAATAACAACAGGTTCATAAAATTAGTAACACTGGGAAAGTTCTATCTTTTTGGTTAAGTTAACTTCAGCTCACATTCTGTACTTCACTTGTCTGAAAGAGAAAAGCACTGCAAAATGAAAGGGGAGAAACACTACAAGGAAGAGAACAGGTATTCAGGCAGGAACACCAGCAGTTCTGTAACCAAAATTTCACCCAATTCTTTAAAGTGAAGAAATAAAAGCACAAGACTGTATGTGTCTGGAAATGAGAGATGATGAAATCAGAGGACTGACAGGTTAAATAAATGGAAATTTTATCAAAAATACAGAATTAAAAAAAACAGAAATGAAAGATGACCAAAAAAATTAAAACTACACTAAAATATTGTCCCTTACCATGAGACAGGCAAAAATTCAGACGCTCAAAAATACACTCTGTTAGCAAACTGTGGGAAAATGTACTCTTATACTTTGCTGGTATAAATACAAAATAGTACAATCCCTACGGAGAGAAATTTAGCATTATCTAACAAAAACAGATATGTATTTATTACTCTTCCACCCAGAAATTCAATTTCTAGGAATTTACCCTAAAGATACACCCCAACAATTTAAACACACATATGCAACAAGTTTATTCATCAAAGATTATTTGTAATTCAGAATTGCTGGAAAGCACCTAAATGTCCAAGCATAGTTGAATAAACTATAGTACATACAGAAAACAGAGTACCATTTAATTATTTTTTAAAAAATGAAAAAAAGTTTCCATGAACTCACTGAAATGACTTCTAGGAAATACTGCTAATTGAAAAAAGCCTAGAAGTAAGAAAGATGGGAAAATTTAAAAACACAGATACCTGCTTATCTTTATGGGAAAAAAGCCACTGGAAGGAGAAATCAGAATACAATGAAGTTGGTTACCTCCAAGGGATGATGATGAAGTCAAGGAGGGACACTTCTCTAAGTATGCTATGTTGAGGTAATATTCCTGTTTTTAGGAATATTTAAGTAGTTAGGCATGAAGGGCCATAATGTATAGAATTTATAGTGAAATGGATCAGAAAAAAACTTATACACACATAAACACATGCATGTAAGAAGAATGCAACTGTTACAGCAAATGTAATAAAAAATTAAGGGTATACAAGTGTTTTTATTTGGAAACTTTTTTTTAAGATTTTATTTATTTGAGAGAGAGAGAGCACCTGCAGAGGGATGGGCAGAGGGAGAGGGACAAGCAGACCTCCCCTACTCCCGCTGAGCAGGGAGCCCAATGTGGGGCTCAATCCCAGGACCCTGAGATCATGACCTGAGCTGAAGGCAGATGCTTAACTGACTGAGCCACCCAGGCACCCCAGAAATAACTTCTAACTTACAAAAAAAATACAAGAATGAAACAATTCCAAAAAGTTAAAAAAAAAAAAGATCAGCAAGAAATGCCAAGTGATCAGTTGGAAATGGAGAGCCAGTATTCTTCTACTGGTAAAGTTCGCTGTTCTTCCTCCATTCACCTGCTTAAGCTCAACAAAAGGCACAGCACAAAGTCAAGGAGAAGAGCAGAATTTACATGGCTACAGCTTCCAATCTGAATAAAAAGTCTACTGTAGCCAGCAGTGAGTTAATAGACTGGATTAAAATCTAGAAATGAAAAATCTAATAGTAAAGAGCAGATTCCATATATTAAAAAGATGACAAGTATATAGTTACATCCCTAGAACTAGAGTATTTTGAGTTCTACATATTGCTTGCTTTTATGCAAATAATATTTAAAAATATTTAAAAAAATAAACTTTACCAAATGTGAATTCATTAGAAGTCAGAATTAAGGTTTTTTTTTTTTTTTTAAAGATTTTATTTATTTATTTGAAGAGAGAGACACAGCGAGAGAGGGAACACAAGCAGGGGGAGTGGCAGAGGGAGAAGCAGGCTTCCCGCCGAGCAGGGAGCCCAATGCGGGGCTCGATCCCAGGACCCTGGGATCACGACCTGAGCCGAAGGCAGACGCTTAACGACTGAGCCACCCAAGCGCCCCAGAATTAAGGTTTTTATAAAATACTTGATTTTTATTCCCAGTACCCTAGAAACATACCAGATGTTTAATCCCCTAGAAGTTCTAAGGATTTGCTGATACTACTTTTAAATTTGTTTACAATACATTATACAGCACATGTAATAATTTCAAATAATACTGAGCTGTTTTCTTTTTTTTATTAACATATAATGCATTATTTGTTTCAGGGGTACAGGTCTGTGATTCATCAGTCTTACACAATTCACAGTGCTTACCATAGCACATACCCTCCCCGATGAATAC
The DNA here is from genome assembly GCF_964656455.1 of Halichoerus grypus. Classification (NCBI taxonomy): domain Eukaryota; kingdom Metazoa; phylum Chordata; class Mammalia; order Carnivora; family Phocidae; genus Halichoerus; species Halichoerus grypus. The sequence goes on from NC_135713.1 coordinate 98,448,608, forward strand.
TGAGCTCTTTTCTATAGGGCTGAGAAGGGGCTTATGGACGAACTTCTTGAAGATTACAACTATAAACTCTGGTCATAAAAAAAAAAACAACAACAAAACTATCTGAAGGTACTAGAGAGTGAACTAGAGGAACCATTTAAAAAATCTTACAAAATTATATGCTAAAAAACTATACATAGATCATAATGGAGTTGTAAAAAAGGTTCAAATAACCCACAGGGAAGACAGGAAAAAGAGAACAAAACGAAAACAAAAACAAAAACAGAAAACAAAAAATAAAATGACATACTTAGCCCTGATATGTCAATAATTATGTTAAATATAAATTGTCCAAATGTAACTAAAGACAGATTGGCAGAACAGATTAAAAAACATGACCCAACTAGATGCTATCTACAGCACATAAGTAACTCACTTCATATGTAACAATATAGGTAGGTTGAAAGTAAAATAATGGAAAAAATATACCATGTAAACATTAAAAAAAAGGTGGGGGGAATAGAATGACTGTCCTTCTGTTAGATAAAACAGACTTCAGAAAGAAAATTACCAGGGTCATAGAGAGACACTGTCCATACATGATTCTTCAAAGCAACTTTTTTCTAAGAGCCAAAAATTAGAAATAACTAAATGTCCTATGATAGGTGAATGGTTAAAGCAAACTTTAGTGCGTCTATATCATGGAATACTATTCAACAAAAAACTATTCATACACACAATAATCTAGAAGAAACCAAAGAATTATGCTGAATGAAAAAAGCCAATCTAGGGCGCCTGGGTGGCTCAGTCGTTGAGCGTCTGCCTTCAGCTCGGGTCATGATCCCAGATCAAGCCCCACATCGGGCTCCCTGCTCACTGGGAAGCCTGCTTTTCCCTCTCCCACTCCCCCTGCTGTGTTCTTGCTCTCGCACTCTCTGTCAAATAAATAAAAAATTAAAAAAAAAAAAGCCAATCTGAAAAGGTTATAATAGGATTCCACTTAAATAACATTCTTGAAATGACAACATTATAAAAATGGAGAAAAGATTAGCTGTTGCCAGAAGCTAAGTGATGGAAGAGAAATGGCTCTAAAAGGGCAATCCACACAACAGACCCTTGTGGTAATGGAAATGTTCTGCTTTGTCTGTATTAGTGCCAGTATCCTAGTTGTGATACTATACTGTATTTCTGCAAGAAGTTATCAGGAGAAATCAGGTGAAAGGTACATGGGACTGCTCTGCACTATCTTTGAAACTTACTAAAAATTGATTGCTTCAAAATAAATCATGATTCTCAGTATATTAGGTTTTCAATGCTAAACTATTCATAGAAACTTGATATTAATAAAAACTTACACAATACCTGTTTACACCTTTGTCCACTCAATCCATGATTTCTATTTAAAGACCCTACACTGCTAGAGAAAACATTAGGCCAAAGCAGTATGAAAAAAAGAGCATGTAACTTCACCCAACAATCTTAAAGGCAGTTTTGGATAGTGGTGGTAGTGACTTAAAAAAATAGGCTTGGACAGAGCTCTCTAGTTAGTGGAATATTCCTCAATCTCTGTTTACAATAAGGAGACTGGCTAAAACTAAAAAGAGCAATTCACACTTACTTGGTCAACCTTTGAAACATACAGTCCCTCAAAATAATTTTTTAATTAGGGGCGCCTGGGTGGCTCAGTCATTGAGCGTCTGCCTTCGGCTCGGGTCATGATCCCAAGGTTCTGGGATCGAGTCCCACATCGGGCTCCCTGCTCAGCGGGAAGCCTGCTTCTCCCTCTCCCACTCCCCCTGCTTGTGTTCCCTCTCTCGCTGTGTCTCTCTGTCAAATAAATAAAATCTTTAAAAAAAAAAAAAAAAAAAAAAAAAAAATAATTTTTTAATTACACAGACCATTTAAAAAAGGAACAGAAATTAAACAATAATTTCCCTAACAAGGCAGACTATGGTTGTTTTTAAAGTAATTATTAAGACTAGCCATAGGGGAGCCTGGCTGGCTAGGTCAGTAGAGCATGCAACTCTTGACCTCGGGATCGTGAGTTCAAGTCCCACGTTAGGTGTAGGCCTACATTAAAAAAAAACAAAAAACAAAAAGACTAGCCATAAAAAAAAGTCATAAATAGGCCATAAATAAAACAAATAATGAAAGCCTTTTCTCCCTGTGGACCACCACTATAATCCCGCTCCCCAAAGGTAACCACATTTAAGGATCTGGTAACACATTCTTTAAAAAAAAACAAAAAGAACAAAGATATCTACCCATTTATATTTTTAAAACAGCAATTACTTAAAAACCATACTTGCTTTTCTTTAGTAAGCTCTTTCCATATCAGCAGGCAGGGCAACCTAATTCTATAACATCTGACTACTACAGTGAATGTTTAATAATTTATTTAACCAATGTCCATTTTGATGGGTGTTTTCAGTGTTGAGTTAATACAAACAATGTTGAAATAAACATCTGCTTCTACTTCTCCCTCCCTCCTTCTAGTCTCCCTTATCCAGGGAGGATACATTCCCACACTCCAGTGGATGCCTGAAACTGGGGATAATAATGAATCCTATATACATTATGTTTTTTCCTACACATACATACCTATGATAAAGTTCAATTTATAAATTAGACACGGTAAGAGATTTTTTTTTAGGCACAATAAGAGGTTAACAACAATAACTAATAATAAAATATAACAGTTATAACAATATACTATAATAAAAGTTATGTGATGGGGCGCCTGGGTAGCTCAGTCGGTGAAGCACCTGCCTTCAGCTCAGGTCATGATCCCAGGGTGCTGGGATCAAGACCCACATCATGCATCATCAAGGCTCCCTGCTGGGCAGGGAGTCTGCTTCTCCCTCTCCCTCTGCTCCTCACCCTGCTCATGCTCTCTCTCTCAAATAAATAAAATCTTTCAAAAAAAAGTTATGTGAATGTGGTCTCTCTCAAAATATCTTATTTTACTTTACTCACCCTTCTTGTAATGTGAGATAATAAAATACCTACATGATGAGATGACATGAGGTAAATGATGTAGTAGGCACTGTGACGTAGTGTTAGGCTACTAATGACCTTCTGATGATATATCAGAAGGAGGATCATCTGCTTCTGAACCACAACTGACCATGAGTAAGTTCAACCATGGAAAGCGAAACCTCAGATAAGGCGGAGGGAGGGGGGGAGCGACTACTGTACGCATATATCTTGATCAAGCACATACATATAATTTGTGAATATAGCCATAACAGTAAACCTCAAGCAGTAGGACTGGAGAGTCAAAAAGAACATGCATTTCTTACTTGAGAAGACACTGCCAAACTACCCATAAGACAGATTAGATCAATTTACATTCCTACCAATAATATGAATATACCAAAACTTTTGCCAATGATAGGTAAATATAGGAATTTCATTCTAATTTGCATCAGAATGAGACTACTATTCTGAACAACATTTCTTATGGTTATTTACCACTTCTATTTCTTTTTATGAAAATAGCTTCTTTTTATCATAATGCCCTTTTCCTATTGGGACAATGCTCACCTTTAGTAATGATTTGTATAAACTTTATAAAGGAAAGTAGCCCCTTGTTACATGTCTTGCAAATATACTCTGCCAATTTATCTTTACTGAATCAAATTCTTCTATGATGTATTTTTTTTAATTTCAGATGTTTTCTTTCTACACAAATTTATCAATCATTTCTTATATGGCATTAGCCTTATGCATCCTCTTAAAAGTCCTTTTCTAATTTCAGACAAGTACTGATTAAAAGTTCAAAATTGGTTAATACTGATCATTATAGAATAGTATCAATGAGCTGAGAGGATTACAAATGTTTTATTTAAGGGAGTATATATAAAACATGAAGTATTAAAGTAGTTAATTCAATACTGCAATCATCAAATAAATTCTATGCATAAATAATTCCAAAATGAAATGCATGATGAATACTAAAGTAAATGTCAAACACATCTGCTAAGTTTTTCATTAATTAGTAAACCAAGAGTATCAAAACAGACAATTGGTAAATTAAATGTAATTCTAAAACACTCTGATGATTTTAACCCTAGAGCTCACTAGAAATCTATTTTTCTATTTTCACTATACATTTACTAACAAATCATAATTTTCTTATTTTAAAGAAAACATACTAGTTTTATTTAAGTTACATAAAACAGTATTTCACAAAATATCTTTATCTTGGTACACCATTATGCTATAAAAGATCAAAATGACTTGGGACCAAAAAATACAGTAATTATGCAAGCAAGAACAATAAGCAAAGGAGACAGACAGCTGGACTCTACTACACTTAGCAACATGACCAGTCTAATGAACAATTTGAAAAATGTGTCTGTCTACACATTACTTACACCATTTCATAAATCTACTCTCCCACTGTAACCGCAGGGAGCTCCATTTAATGTCTTCCTCAATTATATATAAAGAAATATATTTAAATAAAAAATATAAACAAACTTTCTACAAAACAAAAAGCACAGAAAAATACTGACCATGATTATTATTATTGCTTTTCTAAACTGATAATCTCTTAAAACTCAAATGCTTGAATAGATAAAATAATATTTTAATGATCAGGAATACAGTAGTAAGAGCATCACATTTTAAAATAGTATGCAGATCTGAGATCTGGCATATTTCCCAAGAAAAAGCAATATGGTATGGTACCATGCAAATTTTAAAAGTAAAATGTCCACTTTACAAAGGTAGGCAGAACTACCTTGTATTTAATAGAAAAACCTCTAGTAATATAAAGCCAAAAATGCATCTGTAAAATAATTTTAATAGTAAATTTACAATAAGCTGGTTAGTATTTTTCTTGGAAAGATTTGTTAACAACTCAACCCAAATATACTGGTTATTCCTAATGAAAATAACTAATTTACATGGTTTATATCAAAGTAAAATCAACTTACAAGTGAATCTGCATCAGGGCATTCCCTATTAAAATAAACAAAATATTAGAAATAATCAACTAGCAGATCTATAATTATAGTATATTGAAAGTGTTTACGTTATTTAAACATAACTTCTATTTAAACTTTACAAAGATACTTAGAAAAATCAAATCATGAGGATTAAAATATACCAAATGATTTTAAAGTTCAAAAGAAGGCATTCCTATATCCATAATACATGGCAAAATACAACTCAAACAGCTTACAAGTATTTTAAAAATTTGTACTTCAAAAGCACTTATTTTCCATGAGTATACACATGAATCATATAAAGGAAGCTGTCAGTCCTACAAGGATTGCTACTGGCTTTTAATTCTTCAGGTAGAGAAAGTTGTAAAAAAGAAATTCTAAGAAGAAAGCTTGGCTTTTTTAAAAAGTCTGTAATTTTATTAATTGATAAATATAAGTAAATAATATTTTACAATATATTCTTGTTAAAATTTCAGTTTTATTTGAAGTAATATCCGTAGCTAGCATATATATAGAAGCCAAACCATTTTTCTCCAATTATGTTAAATGAGTAGTCAGAATTCTGCTTGAAAAAGCTTTCTGGTCTAATATAGTAAGTTGCTGAAAACTGGTATTTTATCATTTAACTGATAAATATTAATTTGGATATAAACTAGCAAAGTGTTTTGAATATAAAACTAAAACATAAAGTAGACCAACTTTCTCAACCAAATAAAGACCTAACTCCATAAAGACACTGAGGCCATGAGGAATAAGGTTAGAAAAATTTCTATATTCATATTCTAGAATAAATTCACTAACAAAAATTAGAGTGAACATTTAAAAGGCATTTGGATTAGTTACATATTCGGTGGCCTGAGACAGTTAATGCATATAATATCAGAATCTGCCACTTCAATAAGAGACTGAAAACATACGTATTAGGTATACCTTGAGAGCCCAATGAACAGTAATAAAAAGTACTAAATTAATATATAGGATAAATAGGTCATCTCTATCTACCCAAAGACTAAGCACAAACCAGAAAAAAATCTACAAACTGAAGAATTTTGTTAAAGGAAGACAGGATGGAATAGACTGAAATACTGAAAATAGAGGTAGATGACTACACTGCTCTTAATCCAAATGGAAGCACCAAAGAGGGTAAACGCAAGCCTCTTGTGTCTTTATAGCCATTTAAACGTCACTTAAAATTGCAAGTTTTGAAAAAGAGCTTCCTTATTACTGGTATATTCCTATGCATACTCGGAGGAAATGTTCCAGAAAAGGCACCATAATAATAAATTCAATCCATCTACGGAATCAAATCATTTAAGATACTGGAGCACTTCTACTTCCTTCTTCTTTAAAAAGATACACAAGTGTCAAAGTTCCAAACAGTTTATTCTCTGGCTTTTAGCCAGAGCTCTCCAGTCTTTGTGGCGAAGCACTCATCTGTTTGCTTTCACAGTGGGCTGTAATGAGACCTGCAGTTGAAGCCCCAGGAAGAGCAAGCTCTGAGCAAGCTCTGAGCAGGACCCCTCTTCCACAATTGCTGGCATTTCAAGCCTTCAGGCTATGCGAAGAAGCATGCCATGAGCCTCAGGCATTTCAAACAAAGCGATTTCTAACATTTTTCCTGCCTGCAAGTGTTGAAATAACGCAATCATGATGCAGTTGTTTAAGCACTGGTTTTTGGCTCTGGTCTTCTCAGTGTTTGTAAAAAAACATTCCAATATCCAAGTGGCCTAATGATAGTACTGGCAAATTACTGACCATGAAAAACTATTTTAAAAGCACAGAATAAGGGGCGCCTGGGTGGCTCAGTCGTTAAGCATCTGCCTTTGGCTCAGGTCATGATCCCAGCGTCCTGGGATTGAGCCCCGCATCAGGTTCCCTGCTCCACGGGAAGCCTGCTTCTCCCTCTCCCACTCCCCCTGCTTGTGTTCCCTCTCTCACTGTGTCTCTCTCTGTCAAATAAATAAATAAAATCTTCAAAAAAAATAAAGTAAAACACAGAATAAGCAAAAATATTGTACACTCCCTGGACAGCTGTGAAAACCATATATTATAAAAATATTTGAATTTAAGGCCTTTATTTTTTACAATATACCCACAGATGAACTGGCCACATTTATAATTTCACTTACAAATCAACTGTTTAGATTTCCATAAGTATTTCCAATGTTATAAAAAATAGATTGGATTCCATCTCCTTAGCAAAATACCCCCTTCATAAATGCTGAAAAGACATTTGCAGATGAGATGGTAACTACAGACATAAATTACTTTGCACTTGGTCTTAATTTGTTAACCAAGTAAAACTTGGGAGAGAGGAAGAAACAGAAATTTGGAGCGGTTAGACACTCTGAGAAACTCAGATAAAAAGAATCTAACTAGGTAGGAGATAAGAACACCCAAAGCACAAATTGTTCTCTTATACTGAAAATATGAGTGCCTATAACAGCTCTGCTTATTATGCTAGAGAAGTAGGGATTTTAAACAAATTTTCAGCCAGTGTTACGCAGTTAACAAATCATTTAAGATTTGATTAGCATCCTGTCAATCTATATAAGGTCGAGAAATTAGAGAAAGAAAGATTCCAGTTTGTCTCTTGTAAATCATAGCTCTTAGAGATTCTCAACCCCAGGTGTATGTTAGGAATCAGACAGGCTGCTTAAAACCAAACCAAACCAAAATTATGCTCGGCCTCACACCCTGAGAATCTGGTTTAATTGGTCTGAGGTGGGGCCTGACAAATGTATCTATTTTAATTTTCCACGTGGTTCTAATGTGTAGCCAAGGTAGAAAACTTCATTTACCCAATACTCGTTGTATTTATTATATGCAAATTATATATTCTTTGTATATTAATTTTGAAAATACGTAAATCATATTTATACTCCATCCCCCATCTAAAAATTGATGACCTAGTATAAATGTTTAAGACATGTTAGCACCTTTGTTCTCCCCTATTTTCTATTTATGTGTACATATATCACTGTGTGCCTCTATGTTTAGACTTGTCTAGAAGGATTTTCATTAAATTGTTGACCATGGCTTTTTTCTTTTGCATTAAGACTTAGAAGAATTTTTAGTTTCCTCTGCACTTTGGTTTTTTAAAATATGCATGTATCATTTTATAAAAAGGGTACCTTTAAAGTTTCAATTTCAAGACACTAAAGCTTTCATCTTAAAATTTTAAAACAATAAGAAAAGTTAACACTTTTATCTAAAGCCAGAGGAGCTAGTAAATGTATTTAGAAAACTATATTTTTCAAACCTTAGACATACATACTATGAGTTATTTCTGATGGAATTTTTTCTTCTCAAATTCAAAACAACAGTCTTATTCTTAATAACAGAGGATTTTGACAATATGTAATATACTTACACAGACTCTGCATCCTTTTCCTTTTTAATTATCCCTGGCAAACCAAAAGTCTTTCTTTTCCTTGGTTTTACACCTTAAAATAAATATATATTGTTACAGAAAAAATAACTTGCTGATCAATATATTTATGAATCAGGATCTGAGGTGCCACCCAGGTGCCCCTACTATCCACATTTTACAACAAAGAAAGCTGAAGTACAGAGAACTTAAATAATTATTGCTTACAGGAACTTAAGAAGTTAGGAACTATAAGAAGTCTAGACACCAGGGCACCTGGGTGGCTCAGATGGTTAAGCGTCCAACTCTTGATTTCAGCTCAGGTCATGATCTCACTCCACTTTACAACTTGGGGTTGTAAACTCAGGTCATGATCTCAGCTCAGGTCATGAGATCTAGCCCAGGAATGGGCCCCACACTGGCTGTGGAGCCTCTTTAAGATTTTCTCTCTCCTGGAACTGGAGTGTATTATGCTAAGCGAATTAGGTTAGTCAGAGAAAGACAAATGCCAGATGCCTTCACTCGTATGTGGAATTTAAGAAACAAAACAGATGAACATAGGGGAAAGGAAGGAAAAATAAAATAAAGACAGAGAGGGAGGCAAACCCTAAGAGGCTCTTTTTTTTTTTTTTTTAAGATTTTATTTATTTATTTGAGAGAGTGAGAGAGAGCGCACAAGCGGGGGGGGGGGGGGTGGGCAGAGGGAGAGGGAGAAGCAGACTCCCTGCTGAGCAGGGAGCCTGATGCAGGGCTCAATCCCAAACCCTGGGATCATGACCTGAGCCCAAGGCAGATGCTTAACTGACTGAGCCACCCAGGTGCCTCATGACTCTTAGATACAGGCAACTGAGGGTTGCTGGAGGGGAAGTGAGTGGGGGGATGCGGTAACTAGGTGATGGGCATTAAGGAAGGCACTTGATGTAATGAGAACTGGGTATTACATGCAACTGATGGATCACTAAATTCTACCCCTGAAACTAATATTACACTATATGAGAACTTGAATTTAAATGAAATCTTGAAAGAAAAAAAAAAATTCTCCCTCTCTTTCTCCCCCTCTAACCCTCCCTGCCCCACCCCCTCTCTTAAAGAAAAAAAAGTCTAGGCACCAGAGCCCCTGACTTCTCCAATGAGAACCTTATACACAACAGCAAACCTTTCCTCCAAATTCTTACATAAATGTTGGAAGAAAAAAAATAGAAGATTGTTTTCAAATTACTTCTAGTAGCTCACAAAGTGAGATACATAAAATATGACAAAAATAGTAGGTATCTCTTAGGTTTCATACTATGAAAATCATCCATTTAAACAGGAAGAGGGGGGGCACCTGAGTGGCTCAGCCGTTAAGCGTCTGCCTTCGGCTCAGGTCATGGTCCCAGGGTCCTGGGATCGAGCCCCGCATTGGGCTCCCTGCTCCGCGGGAGGCCTGCTTCTCCCTCTCCCACTCCCCCTGCTTGTGCTCCCTCTCTCGCTGTGTCTCTCTCTGTCAAATAAATAAATAAAATCTTTAAAAAAAAAAAAAAATAAACAGGAAGAGGGGTACCTGGCTGGCTCAGTCAGAGGAGCATGGGACTCTTGATCTTGGGGTTGTAAACTCAAGCCCTACGTTGGGTGCATAGTATCTTTAAACAAACAGGAAGGGTTGTGAACCCTTTCTCCAAGTCACATCATCACTCATTTTGAATGACAGTAATAATAACATTAATATATAACCTCATTAATTACTGAAATGTTTCTCACTTTAGAATAAGTCTTATATTGGGGCCCCTGGGTGGCTCAGTTGTTAAGTGTCTGCCTTCGGCTCAGGTCATGATCCCAGGGTCCTGGAATCAAGCCCCACACTGGGCTCCCTGCTCAGTGGGAAGCCTGCTTCTCCCTCTCCCACTCCACCTGCTTATGTTCCCTCTCTCACTGTGTCTCTGTCAAATAAATAAAAACTTAAAAAAAAAAAGGAGTAAGTCTTATACATCAATGTGTAGTGATCATTTTCATATTTATGACATGAGAATGTTTAAAATGGATGTCAATAAAGAAAATAATCTCAATGTATATTTGAAAATAAATACATGTTGTATTTAATCTTTTAAGATATATACTCTCACACACTCAATATTCCTTTGGGCAAACCTACTGTTTATTTATTAAGTAAAGAATATTATCTGTAGGTCTTCAAACCACATTCAGATGTTCTGTATCACTCCACAGACAGGCTGACACCAATGGGTAACAGCCACTCTTTATCTATTCAATAACAGAAGATATTAGCTAGTTAACACTATTACAAGTAGTCAACTTACCTTCAACTGCACTAGCGGGGTCACATTCTTCAAATTCAATAAGGCCTAAACAAACAAAAAACAGATGAACAACTGCTAGTAAAAATTAAAAAGAAAAAAAGGCAAGTTGATGGGAAACAATCAGATCAGATCCCATTACAGCTTTTTAACTGACCTGACATGTGTTCTAGTGTTATCTGATAGCACTAATTAAAATATCAATAATTTTAAAATTCAAATAATCCTAACAGTGACAAAAACTGAGACTAGCCTATTATTATGATCACAATTTACTGAAAACCTTTTATATACAATACTATAGAACTGGAGACACAAACCTCATCTGTAGTTTCTGCTTTCAAGGAGCTTGCAGAATACTTGAGAGAAAACAAGCATAATAAAAGGCAGTTGCTGAATCCTTGGTTTTGTTAATGGGGAGGGCAGGGGGACCAACATAGTAAATACTACTAGAATGTAAGCTTGGGAATTTGTCTGTCTAGTAGATGACTGTGAACTGGCAAATAATAGGTCTTTAACAAATATCTGCTGAATAAATAAATGCACTAATTGCATAGTAGCTAGGTGGTGATGCTCTAACTGTATAGTGGGTCAAGGAATGTGAACTTGTAGTTTGCAGGTAATGGGAAGAGTTTTCATGTGAGGTGATACACACGTGCCCCTGCAAAGTGGCTTACAAGAAAATTAATTTAGCACTGGCATGAGGGATAGACTAGAGAGAGGAAGAAGATGATAAAATAGCTATCAGCTGAAAAACAAAATAGCCCTAAAATAATAGATCTGCTAAGACTAGCCTTAAATCCCATATAATGGTATATTTCATTTACATGGAATACTAAATTATTTAGGTAGTAAGAAAGTTAGCAAAAGCATGAATCACTGTTCTACTGAAACATCCCCAAAGCTAAGTATCAGACTAAAAAATTTTCTGTTAAACTGTCATTTTAGCCCTGTTTTTTAATACTTAAATTTAAGCAAGTCCAGTATTTTTCTGAAATAACTTATGAATAGTAATAGGTTCAACATATTATTTCAAATAATTTAAAAATAGAGCTTGAAGAGTAGAAAATGGAAGATTTCGTTATTGGTTCTTTTGAGACGTTAAGTTTAACTGTACCTATGATAGTTCATAATCAGAGTTCTCACTGATGATTCCATTACAAAAGAAAGGCACTAATTAACAAAGAAAGATTTCTCTACAAGTAGGAACACCTAAAAATATGGGCTAAAATGTCCTTCTTCCTGACCCCAAATCTAAGATCTACTTCTTCAGTTCCGGTTTCTACTCAAATAGAGTACTTTAACATTTAGGGATAAGCAAAATAACTTCAAAAAAACTCAAAAGAAGTGAGTTGATAAACAAAGTCCTAATCAATTAATTAGCAATACCTTTCTTACTATAGTATTCTTATGATATATATCATGTGACCAAAAAAAAGAAAAAAATACATTCACTACTTCCACCCAAAAAAGCCTTAGAATCAGAACATGGCCTAATTAAAAATTTAAAGACTTCAAGTCCACTCTGCAAATCTGGAAGCTAAGAATTCATTAAATGAGCTTGTTGTTAAAATCCATTAGAGGCTTAAGTTAACAGTTCACAAAGAGATGAAACTGAAAGATCTATAAAGGTAAAGAACTGTAGTATGTCCATCTGATAATTAGCAACTAGCTGATGTAAAAATTATGAAGAATGAAAAATCTCTACCTAAATTACCAACAGTTTATTATGTATTATTAGCTTTATCACTTACTAATAAACCTTAAGAGACTATGACCACCTATCAAATAAATCTGAGAGCTCCTACAGTTACATATCACATAATCTGTGCCCAGTAACGATTTACAGAATCTCAACTCCTCAGGCTATGGGCTTATTCTAGAGAGGAAAAACAAAACAAAAAATCAATGCCAAATAAATTGCATTATTTACAAATATTTTAAAATAGAGTATCTAGAAAGACTTATAACATCATCTTAGCAAATATGATATATATATATTTTTAAGATCTTTGGATGCTTTCATATAAATGGAAATAGCAAAGGCACCCCTTAACTCTACCAAAGTTCCCTCCAACAGAATTCTACACTTTTTTCTCACAAAACCTTTTTCCTATACCAGATATATCTCAATTGCTTTTCCCTTTATCTTTTCTAAACACCCTCTTAAAATTCATTTGGAATAGGGAAATGTCCAATAAACTGTTCAAAATCACAAACATTTCTGAAATATGAGATGCCAGATGCTTTCAAATTGTAAAATACATATAAAAGTTTTACACTGAGTACCTTCAGCATATAAGCTTTTCTATTAAAGACAGAAATATGAAATTTCTGGTATAATAAAACTAAAAATACCTTTAAAAAATTAACTCATGCATGAAAAAGATTTTCTTTATCAAACGGCATATGTTCCACATGCCACTTCACACGGCAAAGCTTTGCGTGCCTGGCTCTGTGCCAGCTGCCAGCTCAGCTGGATGTCAATGTGCATTCTGACCCCCTTGCAGCATGTCACTTCTGAAATGTTTCACAAGTAGAAAGTTTATTCAGCATCTCCCTCAAATGCAGTCCACTGCCCATCATTCTGCTATTTAATCATAAGACAAGTTACTTTTTTTGACAGTCCCAAAGCCAGACTGAGACTCAGAAAGAATAGTTTGCTACAACTGGAATCTCAACTGTTTAGGCTCAATTAATTCTGTTGTCAAAATAAATAACTCCTCTTAGCACTTAGATTTTATGCTGGGCCACAAGGGCAATTTAATTTGTATAAAAGCAAATAAGACCATGTTGGCTCTGTCTCCGGATGCTCTTTTACACATTATATAAAAATGCCATCATGAGTTCAATTAAAGGCAGACCTCCACGAGGTCAACAATTCTTATAGAGGATTTTTCTTTAATCGTCAGGTAGGAATAAATTATTGCTACAAAAAAAAAAGAAAAAGTCAACAACCTAAAGAACTCATCTAATTCTAATTTGGATCAAAACTTTTAAGAAATGTTACAGGAGGAGAGACAATTTAACAGCAATCTTTAATCAACACATTTTATGGATGAGGTACAGTATTTTAAAAAGTAAAACACTTAATAGTTCCCACTGTTCTGAAACCAATTCTAAATCAGGGCAAATTTGCAACTCTATCTAGTTAATAACTGGCCTGAAAATTGAAAGTCTGGGCTACACAAATCAAGCATTTTTCTGCATATGCCCAACTCAAACCATAGAACACTTGGTTCTATTAGAAGCCAAAATAAAATATATGAACATGCCCAGATCCCAAAGTCTAATAATAAGAATGATGATAATAGGGGGTGGGGAGGGAACTATGACACAGGAGAGTGGGAGGGAAGGAGGGGATGGGGTGGGGGAGGGGAGAGTTAGTCATAATAATGGAAGTCAATGACTAAATTTTCAAGTCTGCTCCTGGGCCTGTAGAATGCAACACAGCCACATTCCTAGACGCCTGGGACGGTGAACTCAGGCAAGCTAACATGAAAAACAACATCAAACTCCAGCTTGTGGTAATGTACAAAGGGCATGGAGGCTCAAGTTCTGGTTTTGTCACCTGCTTGCTGGCTAATTACCTTAAACTAGTTACTCTACTTGGACTTAGGTCTTTTTTTTTTTTTTTTTTTTTAAGAGAGAAAGAGATTGAGAGCATGAGCTAGGGCATGGCAGAGGGAGACTCCCTGCTGAGCACAGAGCCCAACATAGGGCTGGAACCCACGACCCCAAGAGTCATGACCCCAGCCAAAATCAAGAGTCGGACGCTTAACCGACTGAGCGACCTGGATAGATGCCCATAGTTCATATCATTTTTATAAATGCTATGGTAGAAAATAACCTTCGCCATATTTGCTTTTCCTTTCTCTACAAATACCCATAGACACATACAGTTTTTTTTTTCTTTTTTAGCTTGTTAAATCATTTGAAAGTTAAGTTGCAACATTAATGCCCCTTTACTTCAGGAGTATTTCTTTTAATAAAGAGCTTGTAGAAAGAATTCTCTCAATCCAGTGGTTCCAAATCCCAATACCTACTTGAATCTCCTAGTGCAATGCTCCCTGCTTAAGAATCATCTGGAGAGCTCATTAAACCACAAATTGCTGCCCCCACCTCCCCAGTGTCCTATTCAGAAAGTCTAGGTTGATGCTCAGAATGTGCATTTTTAACAAACTCCCATGTGACTGTAGATGGTCCTGGGATCACACTTCGAGAACTACAGTCTGAGGGAACCCTTGGGTCCACTGCCAGATATTCACTAATTCTAGACAGTGCTTCTCCAATTTTACTCTACATACAAGCTGCCTGGGGATCTTATTAAAATGCAGATTCTTTAAATAAATAAAATGCAGATCCTCTTTCAGTAGGCCTGGGTAGGGTTTGAGATTCTGAATTTATAACAAGCATCCAGTGATAAATGCTATGGATTCTGAACAATGGCTGCACATTAGACTCAGGTAAGTTTTAAAATATAGTGGTATCAAGGATCCACCACTTTAGACCACTGAAATCAGAATTTCTGGGGCAGTGAACTGTCTATACATTTTTTTAAAAAAGAGACTGGAGGGGAGCAAGAGGGAAAGAGAGGGACAGAGACAGAGAGAAAAAGGAAGGAAAGAAGGAAGGAAGGAAGGAAGGAAGGAAGGAAGGAAGGAAGGAAGGAAGGAAGGGAGGGAGAAATGAAAAGGAAAAGAAAAATTTCCGCTACTGATTCTCCTATGTTCCCAAGGCTTAAGAATCAGTGATGAGGCAAACTTAGGAACCAGGGTCTTAAATGAAAAATACAGGTTTTTCACTATGAAATTTCAGTCACTGTAAAACTTCATAAACTTTCAAAATTTCATCTAGTTCTCCAAACACAGAATCTTAACAGTGAAATATAATCTCCTACATATCCAAAATCTGACACTACCTCCATATCTGACATACCTCCTAGACTGAGTCATGTTTTTACCCTCTGTGATACTGATAAAACCTTGGGTGATTATACCCAGCTCACTATATCTCTTTTTCCTGGGAACTTCCCCCTTCTCCACAAGTGGTACAGAAGCCATGTTTATACTACATGACCTAGTCAGAACTGACTAAATAAGAAAAATTACCTGATCCAAGATTACCTGGACCAGATTCTTTCTCCCAGAAATCTGTAAAGGGACCACAACCTGGGTTAATTCTGAGCTGTGCCTGCAATTAAAGAACAAATAGAAATACCTAGAAATTACAGAGAGGTCACCTTATGTCACGTGCCTGGAAAAGCAAAGAAAGCCATTGTGCAAAGAAAAAAATAAAGCAGTAGAAATAAATCAAATGAAGGAAAAATGATACTTAGGGTTCCTACAGGTTTAGGTTTCCTTCTGCAGCCTGGCTATATTCCTGATTTTGGATATCTCAGTTTCTTTCCAATAAATTTCCTTTTAAGTTCAAAGTGGTTTAAGCTAGCTTTTTACATATTGCAAAAAGAACTAAAACTCTGCCCTTGTTATTACGCACATGTAAAAACTGTAATCAGCTTACCTTACTTTTTTACTTCTATTTTGCTGCCAGTGTTTATACATTTAACATTTTTAGTGGCTACTTCAAATTAATGAAATAAGCTTTTCTTAAACAAAGCCTGCTCACATTTTAATCTTTACTTCACAATTTAGAATTATTATAAGAATCAATTACAATGCTGTGATATGACTGCAGATGTAGTTAGTGCAAGGTATCAGAATAAATCATTTCTGAACCCAAAAAGAAGAGCAGAATCAGCTTTTGAAAAAAGATTATATACTATTATGAGGTACACAATTCTAATGCAGTATGACATACCTACTACCACACCACACAGAAAGTATACTTTCTAACACAGGGGTAGGCAAATATTTTCTGCAAAGAGTGAAACAGTGAATATTTTAGACTTTGTGGACTGTAAGATCTGTCACAACTACTGACCTCTGCTGTTATAGTGCGAAAGGTGCCACAGACAATACATAAACAAGTAAGTGCAACTGTTCAAAACAACTTTTATGGACAATGATATCTGAATTTTCTACTTTTTGTGTATTACAAAATACTCTCCTGATTTTTTCTCCCAATCATTTAAAAACGTAAACCAAATCTTTGCTTATAAGCCTCTATAAGCTGCTATAACCCAACTCAAAAATAAGCAGCACCAAACTTAACTCAATGGCCACAGTTTGCTGATTCCTGCTCTAAAAGATATAGAAGAAAATCATTATCAGGTTCCATATACATCCCACAGGGCAGAGTTCTATGCCTCTGCCCTGAGTGGCTAGATACATACAATAGGTAAAGGTGTACTTCTTCACAGAAGTTTTCTATGTTACTTTTTTAGAGAGCTCTTTTCTTTTACTCTCTATTTGTGCTAATCTACATTATCTTCTTTCCTAATCATCATCATGAAAGAGGATGATTCCTCTAAGTCATTCCCCCAAGCTATGAAAATAGGAAACACAAGAAATCACAGCCTAACTGGTGTGGTCTGTGGGTCTTTGTCTCTTCTTAGCTATTTTTAATTTTGCTTTCTACACAAGCATTTTTGCTTCTCCGATTTAAATAAAAAAACTTTGGTTGGGGGGGTGGTAGGAAGCTCTATTTGTACATTTGGCATTATTCCAAATCCCTGAGAGCACTATAGAAAGATGACCTTAGATTTTTAAAAAATTATTTGCTTTACCCTATATTTTAAAATAAAAAACATAGGGATGCTGGGGTGGCTTAGTTAAGTGTCCAACTTGATTTCAGCTCAGGTCATGATCTCAGGGTCCTGGGATAGAGCCCCCCCACTTTGAGCTCCACCCTCAGCAGGGAGTCTGCTTAAGAGTCTCTCTCCCTCTCCCTCTGTCCCTCCCCCCACCATTCACGCCCTCGCATGCATGCGCTCTCGAAAATAAATAAATCTTTGGTGGCTCAGTCAGTTAAGCTTTTGCCTTCAGCTCAGGTCACGATCCCAGGGTCCTGGGATCGAGCCCCGCATCAGGGTCCCTGCTGCGCGGGAAGCCTGCTTCTCCCTCTCCCACTCCCCTCTGCTTGTGTTCCCTCTCTCGCTGTCAAATAAATAAATAAACCTTTAAAAAATAATAATAAATCTTTTTAAAAATAAATAAATAAAATAATAAACATAATATAGAAGCTAAAATTTTCCAAATATTTAAACTAATCAATCAATTTAATTTAGGCAGTATGACCACAGGAATCTTATTTTTCCTTTTTCATTTGTGGCTGTTTTTCATGTGTACCTTTCTCAGGATTTTCATATTTTTATCTTTAAACACAGCATAATCCCTGGAAGTCCTCAAATGAGAGCTGTAAACCTATATTATCATATAATGAAAATATAGGTAAGTTTTTAAGCAAAATCTTTTATTTAAACATATTATATACTGGCCTACCAACTTTTTAGGTTATTTATCCTTTTGTTTCTTATAAATGGAAACTTGCTTAACTTTCATGAATTATAAAAAGCATACAGCAAAATTAGCAGAATGACTATAAAACAGGAAACTCCAAAAATATGGTTTTAATTTCCTTTGGCAATTAAACTACATGAGAATGACCAGACATACTAGGATGTCATTAGAACACAAAAAGATATTCACAATTAAAAAACACCTGTTTATTCATAACCCTTCAGACCACAGGCACTTTGATATTCAAAGTATCTACTTACACTGACTCTAATTCCAGAAGAGCCAGTAGTACTTAAAAAGTAATGACAAAAACAGTACGGAGGTTCCTCAAAAACTTAAAAATAGAACTACCATATGATCCAGCAATTCCACTTGTAGCTGTTTATCTTAAGGATTCAAAATCACTATCTCAAAAAGACATATACACTCCCATGTTCACTGCAGCCTTATTTACAATAGCCAAGTTGGCGTAACAACCTAACTGTCCACTGACTGGGTAAAGGAAATGTGTTGTATATATACAATGGAAAATTACATAGCCATTAAAAAAAGAAAGAAATCCTGCCACATGCAACAATATTAACGGGCCTTGAGGACATAATGCTAAGTGAGTAAGTCAGAAAAAAACAAATACTGTATGATCTCACTTACATGTGGAATCTAAAGAAAACCAAACTCACAGATACAGTTAACAGATTGGTGGTTGCCAAAAGTGGGAGTTGGGGGGGTGAAGAGTGGGTGAGATGATTAAAGATGGTCAAGAGGTACAAACTTCTATGGTAAGATAAGTCCTGGAGATGTAATAATATACAGCATGGTGACTATAGTTAACAACACTGTACTATGTATTTGAAAGCTGCTGAGAAAGTAGTTCTTAAAAGTTCTCATGACAAGGAAAAAACTGTAACTGTGTAGGGATATACGTTAAAACTTATTTTGGTAACCATTTCTCATATACACACATCAAATCATTACGTTGCACATCTAAAACTAATACAATACTATATGTCAATTATATCTTAATTTTTTATTTTTTTAAAGATTTTCTTTATTTGAGAGAGTGTGTGTGCGCATGCGTGCATGAGTGGGGAGGGGGAGAGGGAGAGGGGCAAGCAGACTCTGCACGGAGCCCCATGGGGGCTCAATCTCACAACCCTGAGATCACAACCTGGGCCGAAACCAAGAGTCAGACGCTTAACTGACTGAGCCACCCAGGCGCCCCATCTTAATTTTTTTAAAAGTAATGACAAAAAAGGCACTTCATATAATAAGTAGTATAAAAATAGTCTCAATGAATAGGGAAAAAAGTTCTAATGTTCTCAAAGTGTTTGATTTACATAGGAAAATTGGACATAAAGTTAAAGGTTGTATCTTTGAACAAATAACTGACTAAAGAAAAAATGGTCATTTTTCAGCACAAGAAAAATAGGTTAATTTTTAGATATATAAATTTTTTAACAAACTTGTTTTCTTTTTAAAATATAAATCCCACAGGACGAAAACTAGTTTAAGAAGGAATTCATCCACCAGAGGGGGCCCTTACAAAACAAGAGAAATAAAGTATTAACAGCAATTAGCAGTTCACACAATTGAACGTTAGAATACATCTCACAAAACAAAATCCTTTAAATCTATGAATTCCATACAATCAAATGCACATTTTTGAGTATATTATTTTTCTGAGAAACACAAAATTTTCATCACTGAAATAGGCCCCCAGACTCATTTGTTCAGGTGCCCATAAGCTGAACAAATACAAAGAAAGAGCTATTAACTAGTCACCCATAGCAAGCCAACTAGAGAAGTAATATTTATTCCACCCACTCTGCTCCGACACCATTCTTTCTTTTTAAAGTTAGTTCTAGGACCACTTTTTTTTTTGAAAATCAGTCATTTATAGTCACAGTGTCAACAGTCACCCTAAAACAGTCACCTAATTCTTGGCTTAGTGATTATTCCAAGAAAGCCCATGTCATCACCATTCCTGGCCTTACCATTTAGCTACAGGGATTTTCTACATGTCACAATATATCCTGAGGCCAGTAAATTTAAATTTATAAAAGAAACAGTATCTATTAGTAGCTACCCATTTATCAGAAATGTATTACTTTTTTAACATAGCATTTATTAAGTATTCAATAAATGTTACATTATCTCATATAACCCTGAGAACAACCCCATAAAGAAATACTATTATTATCCCCACTTTACAGATGAGGGCAATGAGGCTTAAAAATTTCACTGCTACTAAAGAACAGACCACAAACTACAGGGCTAAGTAATACCACAGATAAGAAAATAACTGAAATTTTTTAAAAGATTTTATTTATTTGAGAGAGAGAGAGAGAGAGAGAGTGCGTGCTCAAGCACAGGCTGGGGGAGGGGCAGAAGAAGAGGCAGAGAATCCCAAGTGAACTCCATGCTGAGCATGGAGCTGGACTTGGGGCTCGATCCCACGACCCCTGAGATCATGACCCAAGGCAAAACCATGAGCCAGACACCCAACCGAGACCCCCCCCCCAGGTGCCCCTAAAATAACTGTAATTTTTATTAGGATAATTAGATTCAGACAGTTGTTAAAAAAAAAAAAAATACAGGGAGATTCCTTGTACACTTTGCCCAATTTCCTGCAATGATAACATTTTGCAAAACTACAACATAATGTCACAAACAGGATACCGATAATAATACAATTTACTGATCTTGTTTAGTGTTCTAAGGCACTTTTAATCGGGCAATACATCTTTGCTTTTATCTATCAGCACTTCTAAATGCTCTATATAAAAACTGTATTTGTTCTCCAACTGTTTTTACCTCTCTTAACTGGTCTTCACTTATAATTTAATCTTTTTTTTTAGAGAGCGCGCAGGTGCGCACAGGGGGTGAGGGGCAGAGGGAGAGCGAGAATCCTAAGCAGGCTCCACACCCAGCACAAAGCCTGACACAGAGCTCGCTCTCACGATCCTGAGACCATGACCTGAGCCGAAATGAAGAGTCAGACGCTTAACCAACTGCACCACCCAGGCGCCCCATAATTTAATCTCTTTATAAGGAATTTTAGGGTTTAATACTTTTCTGTAGTTATATATCTCAACATCCTCATTCTCTATATATGTGAACTTACTCAGTTTTATTCTAATTTCTCCAAAGCATAGGCCCTGGTGTCAAGAATCCTGGCATTTTACCATCTGCTCTGCCATGTACTAACTTTGGCAAATCCTTTAACCTCTCAACATTTCCCTCATCTTTAAAATGAGAATAATAGTACCTACTTCAAACAGTTGCTGAAGATCAAAATTTGCCTGCAAAGTGGTTGGCACATTACATGGCAGAGAGTAAGTCTCACTAAACTTTAACCATAATTATTTACTAGTCCTCACCAAGACTTTTCTAATAGCAAGTCTATCCACTGCAACCTTCCTAACATCCTACCTTTACTATGATATGTCCGTTTGTTCATTCACTCAACAAAAATGTACTGTTTACCCATAAAGAAGATAAACAGATGAATCAAATACAGAACTTTTCTTCACATCTGCACAATTATTAAAATTTAAGGTAGACAGCACCAATAACAAAGGAGGGGGAAAAAAGTACAGTTCAAGTTCTCTGGCACTTTCGATGGAGGAAGTAGCAAATGACCTGGGTATTTAAGAGTTTATTTGCTTGACAAATATATGGGAAGACACGGGGCAGGAAGGAAATGGGATATAGCATTTCCTAGAATAAGAACATAAGGGCAACTAAGGTACCAAGGAGGAAAAGGGGCATGTATAGGAAACAGCAAGCAGTTCCAGTTGGCTACAGTGAAGGCTAATAACAGAAAAACTAAAGACTAGTCAGAGCAGATCCTGAAAAAGCTTTAAATCCAAATCCAGAGCCTAAATTTCATTCTGTCTATGATGAAAAGTCAAAGATTCAGGAGTAGTGCAATTTTAAGTTCCTAATTGTATAGTCAAAATATGAATGTGCTGTATAACATGTAAAATGGATTAGAGAAGAAATCTCTACTGTGCCAGTATGCAGAAACAAAACGCTGCAATTGAACAGGTAGGTAGAGAAAGCATGAAAAGAAAATTTGAAGGGAAAAATATTAATGTAAGTGAATCAATGATTTGAAAGTTAATAAAATCTGAAAAGAAAAACTGAAGAAGATTTAGGTTACAAGCCTTAGTTCTGGGAACTGCGCTAAAGAAAAATGGCTCCCAGACTTCCCGACAAATCACTTAACCATTTTCCTGAATTCCAAACCATATTTTCTTTACTAGGCTGAATTATTTTTACCTGTAGAGTGAAACAAGTATCTTACAAGAACATGGTATCATAACCAATAAACAAAATCAAGAAATCTGGAAGACTCTATGCTGAGCAGAGCAAGACAATGGGCTTAGTACATTTGATAGATCATAACATGCTTATTAAAAGTTAAAGATTCAGGATACTGTAATTATTTGTTCATAAAACAGGAACCAGGATTCCTGTATTCATTTGTTCACTGGTTATCTCCAGTGTGTAAAACACTGTCTGAATGTTTTAGAGCATGCAACAAATATACAGGTAATATATTCAACATATATATATATACCCAACATATATATATATATATATATATATATATATATATATATAGTCAACTTATTTATAAAACAAATATATATATATTCAATATATATATATGTTGGATACATATTTTAATAAGAAAATTTTACAAGTTATTAAATTTTATGAAAGGTTCTCTGTTGACCTCAACGCTGTGAGGGCTCAATATTCTCTCCCACCTTCCTCTTATAAAATGCCTCTGTTCATAGGGAATACTGACAATGATATTGCAATAGTGTTGTATGGTGAGACATGGTAGCTACACTTGTGGTGAGCATAGCATAACCCACAGAGGAGGTGAATCACCATGCTGCACACACGAAACTAACATAACACTGTGTCAACATCCATAAACTTAAAAAAAGTTTTTTTAATTAAAAATAAAAAAATAAAAATAATAAACTGGGCTTCTGTTGCTAAGCCTTTGAAAAATGTAAATAAACGACAACATATTAACCAAGGTTATAACAACCACTTTAATATTAAATTACTAACCACTAAAGGCCAGAATAAAAATATTAATTTAACCTATCATCAGACACAAAGTAAATGATACTTGATATTTTACAGATTTTTAGGTATCTCCTAAGCTCCACTTTGCAGTTTGGGAAATTAAAAGCAAATATATTTGTTGCTAGATGCGAGATTTGTATACATTTCCTTACAGAGTTTATCTTTTTTTTTTAAGATGTTATTTTCATTTATTTGACAGAGAGAGAGAGAGAGCACAAGCAGGCAGAGCTGCAGGCAGAGTTGGAGAAGCAGGCTCCTCGCCAAGCAGAGAGCCCGACACGGGATTCGATCCCAGGACCCCGGGATCACGACCCGAGCCGAGGGTAGATGCTCAACCAACTGAGCCACCCAGGCACCCCCAGAGTTTATCATCTTACCAGGTCTTTCCTTCCCAGTGCCTTTTGATTCAGCAAATTTTTGAATCAAGCTTTCAACTGTAGTATTAGCCATGTTATTTATAAATTCTTCATGGACCTATTAAAATGAAATAAAGATAATTTTTTTCTTTTTCCATCAAAAATTCTTACTGTATTTCAGACAAAACTTGCACAAAGCAATTAAAATTCATTACACTAAAATATGTGTTTTTTTTGACCCAAAGCCTTTGAGAACTTTCATTTACCTAACATGCTGCTGTTACCTTGTACTGTTAGTAGACCTGTGGGTATCAACCACTGTTTACATGAACCCCTGAAGATACAGCCCCACAGTCTTAGAAGTCAAGGAAGTTTCCTATCCTCATCTTTGAATGCTTTAGACACATAATTCTTATGATAAATTAAAACTTACATAGATCTCTAATAATTTTTAGATCCTTAATAATAAAAAATAACAGACCTCATCTTTACTCTATTTCAATGCACTCCAAATTGTCATAATTAAATTGCTTTTATATTTTTGGGGAAAAAATTTTTTTTCTTAAAGATTTTTTTGTTTTTAAGTAATCCCTATACGCAACGTGGGGCTCGAACTCACAACCCCGAGATCAAGAATCACACGCTTCACCAACTGAGCCAGCCAGGAGCCCCTATTTTTGGAAAATTTCTAAGTACAAGTTCTTTTTTTTTTTAAGATTTTATTTATTTGAGAGAGCAAGCAAGCACAAGGGAGAGGGAGAAGCAGACTCCCTGCCGAGTGGGGAGCCCAACACGGGGCTCAATCCCAGGACTCTGAGATCATGACCTGAGCTCAAGTCAGACACTTAAGCAACTGAGCCACCCACATGCCCCTCTAAGCGCAAGTTCTATAACTTACTGCTGTTCTAAATTATAAAACAGTAAAATTTTTAAAAAATATTCAAAGATTGATTAACTTCAGAATTTTAAGGTAAAAGGACTGAGCTATAGTTAAATTTTAACAATTGGTTTGCATTATCATCCTTGGTGGCCAAACAATCAAAAATCCTGTTTATTTTTTTTTTTAAAGATTTTATTTATTTGTCAAATATAAAGAGCAAGAGAGAGAGAGCGCGAGTGCACAAGCTGGGGGAGCGGCAGGCAGAGGGAGAAGCAGACTCCCCTCTGAGTAGGGACCCGATGCAGGGCTGGATCCCAGGACCTTGGGATCATGACCTGAGCTGAAGGCAGACGCTTAACCAACTGAGCCACCCAGGGGTCCCAAAAAATCCAGTTTATTTTATATTTAATACATGTAAATACACATTCTTACCTGAAATTTAAAAAAAAAATTGAGTTTTGGATTTTTAAAGAGTCATAAATGAACATAAAATTTTCATGAATCAGTTCAACAAAAGGAAAAACTTACCTGGGCTATTTGCAAATGAATTTCCTTTACAGCATTTGACAAGGATTCTATAATTTCCTTTATGTGAATGAGATGAGCTTCTTCAATATCTTGAAACTTCTGGATAACAAATATGAAAAGTTACATATATACATAAAAAATACACACACTCTGAAATCAAAACTTTTTAACATTATTATTTATTTTTTTAGGTAATCTACACTCAACGTGGGGCTCGAACTTGACCCTGAGAGGAAGAGTCACATACTTTACCAACTGAGCCAGACAGATGCCCCTGCAATCAAAAGACCTTTTAAATCATTTCAATACAGCTAACCTATTTTAGTGAGTTAACATTATTATGTAATGTTTAACAATACTTCTAGACAAATGGGTCCAATAAATACACTGAAATGTTTAACTTTTTAACATATAAACTTTGTTATGCCATTTCTCAGGCATGTATGAACTTGTTCAGAGTTTGAAGACACCACAATTAAAATCTATAATTACAGTCAGAAAATTGGAAGGAGATCCAAATGAGAAGTGTCACAAAAGCCAAGGCAGAAGTGTTTCCAACTGAAGAGCAGATAGTTGGCAGAGCAAAAGCTACTGCTTACTTCTGAAGACTTTATAATCTAGCCCGAAGACTCTCAAAGTGTCTTTCTAATCCTTGAAATATTAATACATGGCCTTCAAAAGAGGTAATCTATGGTCAAAGAAATATGGAAAAGCCTGTATACTCCATCTCAGCAGTTCTCAACAGAAGGTGGGGATACATCCAGTCACCTGGAAAAAGTTTTCAAATTATAGAACGCATAGATCCTCTACTACTCCCTGGGGAATGGGAGTGGAAAAAGATGAGAATGTTGTTTGGAAAAAATTCCCAGGTCATTCCGATATTTATTCCCTGGGAAGAAAACCACTGCTAGACTTGGCTTCCAATAAACAAATTAAGAAGCCTAAGAAATACTGAAATAAAACACGTTTCATTTTGCTTAACCCAGTGTGTTCCAAATTTCTTTGACCACACAGTCCTTTTTGTTTTTCTTCTTCTCTGAGTATCTATTAATATCTCACACAACAATAATATTCCTCAAAACAGGATTTGGGAAATGCTGAACTAGCTATTTTCAAACAAAATACATTTGTCATTTCAACTGCACAAACCTGATTACCCTTTTTTTTTTTTCCAAATTAAATCAGTTCTAAGGAATAGGCCTAAATGCCTTGTTATTTTTTCTGGTTAGATTATCAAATTAAGTTTCCTCACCCCATATTTAATATACAATTTTCTTTAGCACTGAGTTATATGATCAGAAAATCACTAAGCTAAATGATCATGTTCATATCTATGCAAGGGTCTGAACTTTTTAAAAAAAATCAGTAATGGTGAAATTATAGTTTTGGCAATAATGTAACAATAGTTCAAAAACTTCAATCAATTTTATTCATGAGAAATGGTGGAGTTAAAATGTCTTGCTTTGACTCATTTTGACCAAATCAATGAGAATACCAGTATTTCAAGATTCTGAATTATTTTCTTAAGAAGTGAGGAATATCCACAGAAGCATGATTCTATTTTATGTTCCTATTATAAGAATTTGCCTTCAGCTTAAATTTTTGCAATTTAATGAATAAGATATTTTCTCATAGACTGGTAAGACCCAAATCCAGAAAAGCTAGGTCAAACAGCCACAAATTTCACATGGATAATCCCTAATTCCAAGAAAACTGTGCCACCTTCATTCTCTTTTGAAAGAGCTACACTGAATAAGACATATCCTTAATTATTTAAAAATATCTTGAAGCATGAAGCCACACAAAAACTCAAAGCGTGATTCAGATGCAATTTAGAAACCGTGCTGGGTTGGTTTTTTTAGGGGGTAGGGGATCTGCTAAATACCACAATTCCTCAGAATTAGTGATGACTAAACATAGAGTAATTCAACAATGGGACTATAGTCTCTAGTATTTGGATATAAATGAATGAACTTTCTTGAACAAATCAGGCTTTTCTTCCTTGCAATTTCAAATTCACCATATTCATATGTATTGTTACATTAATTTTTTTAAAGAGTACAATTTTGGGGACGCCTGGGTGGCTCAGTCGGTTAAGCATCTGACTTTTGATTTCAGCTCAGGTCATGATCTCAGGGTTGTGAGATCGAGGCTCACAACAGGCTCCACGCTCAATGGGAAGTTTGCTTGGGATTCTCTCTCCCCGTATGCCCCTCCCCCGGCTCCACTCACATATTCTCTCTTAAAAAAATAAATAAAAATAAAAAATTAAAAGTACAATTTTGTCAGCCACTCTAATACATAAAAGCACCCTAATACTAAAAGTCCTTAATCTGAAGTTGTTGTTTAAGCAAATCTCAAAGCTTCCTTGAATGAGCCACCTAACTGTTTAAACAAAATCTCCATATTCTCTCCAGTTTTTAAGTGTCATTAAATAATAGTAGAAAGCATAAACACAAAGAAAATTCACAATTTTAATCATGTTTTTTCCTAACCCCAAATGAAAATAATTAAATCACAATACTCTAAATAAATCCTAACCTCTTTCATCCCACAGACTCAACTTCTTTTCCCACTAGTAAATATAGGTCCTGTCACCCAAATCTGATTTTCACTAGACTGACAGTGAATCAGGTCAACGTGCTTGGCCTGGAACAAAGAAAGATGGAAATGTAAAAGAATTCTTTTCACTTCTAAATAACTGAAATTAAAGTTTAAAGTCTACTATCCATTAAGAAATGATAGCCCTTTTTGCCATTGTACTAGTCTGACAGAGAGACAGAGACGAAGAGGGAACGTGAGAGAGAACAAACATACACACATTAGCACAGTATACCATCACCTTTACTTAAAAGCAGCGTGGTTATACATCTGCTCAAATATATTAATGTCCCCATCTTGGAAGTAGCAGAATAAACAAAATGCCAATGTGGGGAAAAAAAAAAAAAAAGTAATGAAAAAATAGAAAGAAATGAGGGGAAAGATGAGTGCTGAAAATTTTCAGAACACTTTTATAAAATAATATAAACGAATAAAAAACTCTGACTCTAGCAAATTCTAATTTTTCCAAATTAAATAGCTGAAAGGCAAACATTTTCTGACAGAAACTAATCATGTTGATGCAAAATTAATGAACCAGTAACTGTCTTATAAACAAGTGTTCCTAAGGATTCAAAAGCCAAAAGAACACTTGCTGAAGTCTACGATAAGGCTTGTTGCTACAGAAATTGAAGTTTTTTTTCTCACTAGAGTTAGAGGCTCATTTATTACAATTAACTAAACCCTTCTTGAAATATTACCATTTCTCAGCTGCCATGACATTATACTTCCCAGTTTTCTTCCTTGTCTGGCCTCTCCTACTTGGGTCTCAGCATCCCTTCTTTTACCAAACTGTCAATGATGAGTCTCTCAGAGCTTGGCCCTTTCTTCCCTACACTCTATTCAAAGATGATGTCATTATGGCTTTGAGTACTGGCAAGCCCTTATTTTACACAAGCTCATAATCCTTCATTCAAAACTTTGGGACCAGATGTTTTAGAGTTCAAACATACTGAATTTTTAAAATAAAGGTAACGTGGTGTTGTTACCGTATCTTTCACAATACTGCAAGCAGGATTTGCAGTGGCATCTGTGTACCAAACACGTTAATATTTCTAAAGGAAAACATGTATATTCAATGTAGGTAGGATAAATTAATAGCCTTACATCAGTTCTGGTCAAGTTTTGCTGCCAAATGAATTACAGAAAAAAAACTTTCGGTTTTTAGAGCTTTTGGATTTCAGACCTGTAAACAAAGGACTGTGAACATTATACCCAGCCCAGATTATCTGGATCTTCCACAACTGCCCACATGATGTCTCCACTTAGGTATAGGCAGCTCAAAATTAACATGTTCAGAATGGAACATCTGATCCCCTTCCAACCTCTCAAACTAACCTAACAGTTCTTCATCTAGTCTTTCCCATTCATCTCTAACCACACGAACTTACAAGCCAAAACCCACAAGAGATCCTGATCTCCCCAATAATCCCCCCATCCTCCAACTCCTGCCATCTCCGAACACACTCAATTATCTCTTTCAACCACCACACGGCCCCTCGTCCTCACCTGACCACTATACTCTCCTTCCAAACTAGACTCTTGATTTTCGTTTGGCCCTACTATAATCCATGCTCCACAAAATTCCCAGAATTATCTTTTAAAATGCAGATCAGGGGGGCGCCTGGGTGGCTCAGTTGGTTAAGTGTCTGCCTTCGGCTCAGGTCATGATCCCAGGGTTCTGGGATCGAGCCCCATGCTGCATACAATCTTTCAGTGTCTTCCAACTGCCTTTTTTTTTTTTTTTTAATTTTTCTCTCCTTTATTTGACTTATGCCCTATTCTTTTTCTTTCTTTTTAAAAAATTTGAGATTATTTCTAACTTCTTGGGATTTGCACACATGAAAAAATGTTCAACATCATTAGCCATCGGGGAAATACAAATCAAAATCACAATGAGATACCACCTTACACCAGTTAGAATGGCAAAAATTAACAAGACAGGAAACAACAAATGTTGGTGAGGATGTGGAGAAGGGGAACCCTCTTCCAACTGCTCTTAAGAAAACCTAAACCCTTACTATAGAGCTTTGTCCTTCCCTATCTCTAACTTCTTCCCACTCTCCCTCTTCACTCAGTTTCAGTAAGCACTCTTTGCTTTCTACAATGCGACAGCTTTTTCATACCTCTGGGTCTTATATCCAGGGGTCCTCAATACCTGGAACACTCATGCCCTAGAATGTGTCTCTTTACTCATTCTTCAAGTCTCAGTTTTAAATCTCACTTTTCCAAAAAATCCTTTCCTAACTCCCAAATCCAAATCAAATTAGGTTGCTCCTATTATTCCATCTCATAGAATCCTTCTTTTCCCTTGTAACAGGTTTAATAATTCATCATAACTTTGTATTTAATCATGTATTTAATGTTTGCCTCCCTCCTCTATATTGTATCCTCCACCTAGAGCAGGGAGATATTTTATTTACGTATATACTGTTACACACCCAGCAACTAGCACAGTGCCTGCACCACGGCAAGTAAAGACGGATGCGTATATGCCTGCAAACAAGCATGAAAGCCTTCTGATTTCTCAGATGGGAATCATTCATCACTCCAAGCAAGAAGACTCCCTAGAATCCAAAAAGGCAGATTCATAAAGTCCTTCTTCACACTTATTGAATGCCTACCATGAGAATCCCTGTTATCACAGAACTTATATTTTAGTGGAGGAAGACAGACGATAAAAAAACGGTAAAAGAACCAGTGTGCTTCACTACATTCAAATATGATGACTAAGAATAATGTTCTAAGAGGTTTCTTCACCAGCATCAACAGCAGAGTAAAGAATAAGCAGAATAGCTACAGCCAACCCATGATGAATAAGAACATAACAAACCCCTGCTATTGTAAGCCATTGAGATATGGGGGTTTCTTCGTCACCTCAGCATACCCAGCCTATCCTGACAGAGTAAATAACATTCATGGCGTATTAGATGACAATAGGTGCTAAGGAGAAAAACACAAAACAAGAAAAAAGTACAAAAGGGTGGGGGTAGGAGTTTTAGGTATGATTCATAAAAGGTACCCATCTTAAACCTAGGCCTTTAATTAAGGCTCTAAGAACATCAAATGGGATATAAATGATCCCAAGTTTATGGGAAACAGACTTTTTTGTCTGTCCTCCCTAACTAAAATGGAAGTTCTATGAAGAGCAGGGATTCTTGATTCTTTGTTAATGGCTATATTCTCAGCAGTGAATCATTTCCAGTTTTCTTCTTAAGCAGAAATCAATTTTATAATTCATACATAAGGCTAACAATCAGCCCTGTTTTCATCATCTACCAATATCCTCACTTTCCCCAATTCTCTTTAAACAGCCTCTTCTGATACACCTAAATAATCCCTTATAATGTCATAGTTATTGCATCTTGGTCCTCGATCTCCAAAACAAGATGTGTATCTTTAAAACAGCATTAATAAAACATACTAAAAAATTATTTGACACAAGAATTATATTATTTGTATCAGTAAAACAATATCCTGTTTTAGATTTAAAGCTTAAAAATACCAACCTGAGCTGTTTCTGTCATTTTCTGTTCAAAATCGGCTTTTGCTAATGCATACTTCTCCACATAAAGTTTATAGGTATCTGTAGCTTTCTTAGATTTAACAGCTGCCTGTAACAAAAACAAAACAAAAATATTTTTAACTATACAATGACCTGTTTGCTTTCCTGATATAAGTTCATTTGAAATAACTATTTCAATGCATTTTAAGGGATGAGGCCTATGGTGAGTCCAATATGACATAAACTAACTTTAACACCTTTTTTCAAGTCCTCATTAGTAATATTTTTATTATAGTCACAGAATAACGCAGAAATTAAATGCTGATTCTCCTTTGTCTGATGGAATGTGCTTTGAAAAGTTAAATACTCCCATTTTATAACCCAGAGTAACATCATATAACCACATTATAATGGTATGGTGTTTCTAAGAATTCAATCAACAAAAATGTGACAATACCATCAGAATATGCTTGACACTCTTTTCCACACCTGCAAGTCTTCCTTCCTCCCACAACACAGACATATTCCATTTAATGTCTCATTAATAATTATAAAGGTAGCTCAAAAGTTGAGAAATCATTTTCTTTGATGTTTCTCAGTTTCCATTATGCTCCAATAAATCTATAAATTTGTTTATATTTTTGCCTAATTTTCAAGATTTCTATTATTAAAAAATTGTTATTGCATTATTATAACTCAAGTTTTATGAGAATTATGTATTCAATTAAAACTTAATATAAAACAAATTATACAGAGATCTTTTCCTCAAGGACTTCATGAAAGTAGTAGAACCTATTTTTACTTAGAAATCAGCAGAAAGCAACAAAGCCACAGAAGTAAAGATAAATTCTATGGACAATATACACTGAAGAAGAAGAAAGAGTTTGTGTAACTTGTAGGTTCGAGCAGACATATGGTTATCCAGAAACTTGACTATTTTCAAAGTACTGATCAATCTGGACATGGGAAGCTTGGGGAGTAAGGAGTGCTGATGTAAATTAAGAGTCTAAGGAAGATCAAAAAAAGAGAAGATATAAATATCTCAATTTTCTTGGTGAGTAAGAGATGGTCTGCTAAGAGTGAAGAACAGTAGGGTAGGGCTAGGAGCTTCCCAAGAACGAAAAACATTTCAAGCTAGGGTTATAGAAGGTACAACAGACGATGCTAGATGAGTAAAAGTACTCCTAAGAGTCACCGAGGGCTCAGTGAAGCTGGAGAACAGAATTCGTGTACATACAATCCAAACACCACGTAATCCTCTCTAGCTACGGTCAGGAGTCTAGAAATAAGAAGCAGAAACAGAAGTTCGGTTTACCTGAAAGGTCGGGATTGGCAAGAGATGTAGAGAGTCCTACTCTTTACAAAGGCCCCTCTGTATGCTCCTTAAGATATAACTACGTACATTCTAGTAAACACATTATGCTCCATGCTTTCCTGCATTCTTAAATAAATAATATAGGATGCCACTTTATCTTGTAGCATAAAGAAAACTGCTTTTGGAGCCAGAAGACTCTGTCTTAGAGTTTTATATAGTTCTCTCATTCCTAAAATGGGAAGAATACCACCTATTTTTTTTAAAGATTTAGCAATGATGAAATGTAACTTATGTAAAATGATTGGGAAAGGGACTGGCATATAGTTAAATATACAAAATAAATGGTATCTGCTATTATTATGGTTTCTAAAAGCAACATCATCAGGAAGATATATAACTGAATTCTGTTGTTATTGTATCTAACAGTTGTACTGAGTTCTCCATCCCTAGAGTAAGTGTTTAAAACCTATACTGCTTTTCTAGTTTGCTCCTATGGATTTTTTTTTTTTTAACTCTTTTTCCATTGTCTCAGGCCATGTGACATTATTTATACTACTGTTAGTATACTTCCTCTGACATCCTGGCCTTGTTTAAACACATAACAATTAGATGAGATGGTTATTTGAAATCTACTAAGTACTTTCATAGGAAGCAGAGATAAATTTGCTAGATTTGAGAAAAAAATTTTAAAGGTGTGGTTATCTGGGTTTCCTTTGGCTATCTGGGAGATATATATACATATATAGAAATACACACACACATATACACGTATATATATATATCCATCAAATCCTATATATATATATATCAAGAGACTTAAGTTTCTTCTACCAACTACCTGTATTTTTAGTCTGTGCAAGAATGAGGGGAACCTGGTCCTAAGAGGAAAGTACATAGCAATACAAGCCTTTCTCAAGAAACAAGAAAGGTCTCAAATACACAACCTAACCCTACAACTAAAGGAGCTAGAGAACAGCAAATAAAGCCTAAACCCAGCAGGAGAAGAGAAATAATAAAGATCAGAGCAGAAATCAATGAAACAGAAACCCAAAGAACAGTACAACAGATCAATGAAACTAGGAGCTGGTTTTTTGAAAGAATTAAAAAGATTGATAAACCCCTGGCCAGATTTATCAAAAAGAAGAGAAACGACCCAAATAAATAAAATGATGAATGAAAGAGGAGAGATCACAACCAACACTAAAGAAATACAAACAATTATAAGAACATATTATGAGCAACTATATGCAGGCATATTAGACAATCTGGAAGAAATGGATGCATTCTTAGAGAGTATAAACTACCAAAGCTGAACCAGGAAGAAATAGAAAACCTGAACAGACCCATAACCACTAAGGAAATTGAAGGAGTAATCAAAAATCTCCCAACAAAGAAGAGCCCAGGGCCAGATGGCTTCCCAGGGGAATTCTACCAAACTTTTAAAGAAGAATTAATACCTTTTCTTCTGAAGCTGTTTAAAAAATAGAAATGGAAGGAAAACTTCCAACCTCATTTTATGAGGCCAGCATTACCTTGATCCCAAAAGCCAGACAAAGACCCCATCAAAAAGGAGAACTACAGACCAATATCCCTGATGAACATGGATGCAAAAATTCTCACCAAAATACTAGCCAATAGGATCCAACAGTACATTAAGAGAATTATTCACCACGACCAAGTGGGATTTTTATTCCTGGGCTGCAAGGTTGGTTCAACATCCACAATCAATCAATGTGATATAATACATTAATAAAAGAAAGAACAAGAACCATATGATCCGCTCAATAGATGCAGAAAAAGCATTTGACAAAGTACAACATCCTTTCTTGATTAAAATTCTTCACAGTGTAGGGATAGAGGGTACATACTTCAATATCATAAAAGCCATCTATGAAAAACCCACAGTGAATATCATACTCAATGGGGAAAAACTGAGAGCTTTTCCCCTAAGGTCAGGAACATGGCAGGGATGTCCACTATCACCACTGCTGTTCAACATAGTACTAGAAGTCCTAGCCTCTGCAATCAGACAAAAATAAAAAATAAAAGGCATCCAAATCGGCAAAGAAATGAAACTCTCACTTTTTGCAGATAATATGGTAATTTATGTGGAAAACTGCTAGAACTCAAAGAGGAATTCAGTAAAGTGGCAGGATATAAAATCAATGCACAGAAATCAGTGGCATTTCTATACACCAACAACAAGACAGAAAAAAGAGAAATTAAGGAGTTGATCCCGTTTACAATTGCACCCAAAACCGTAAGATACCTAGGAATAAATCTAACCAAAGAGGCAAAGGATCTGTACTCAGAAAACTATAGAATACAATTGAGGAAGACACGAAGAAATGGAAAAACGTTCCATGCTCATGGATGGGAAGAACAAATATTGTGAAGATGTCAATGCTACCTAGAGCAATCTACATATTTAATGCAATCCCTATCAAAATACCATCAATTTTTTTCAAGAAATGGAACAAATAATCCTAAAATTTGTATGGAACCAGAAAAGACCCCGAATAGCCAGAGGAATGGTGGAAAAAAAAGCAAAGCTGGTGGCATCACAATTCCGGACTTCAAGCTCTATTACAAAGCTGTCATCATCAAGACAGTATGGTACTGGCACAAAAACAGACACATAGATCCATGGAACAGAATAGAGCCCAGAAATGGACCCTCAACTCTATGGTCAACTAATCTTCGACAAAGCAGGAAAGAATGTCCAATGGAAAAAAGACAGTCTCTTCAACAAATGGTGTTGGGAAAATTGGACAGCCACATGCAGAAGAATGAAACTGGACCCTTTCCTTACACCACACACAAAAATAGACTCCAAATGGTTGAAAGACCTCAATGTGAGACAGGAGTCCATCAAAATCCTAAAGGAGAACACAGGCAGCAACCTCTTTGACCTGAGCCACAGCAACTTCCTCCTACAAACATCACCAAAGGCAAGAGAAGCAAGGGCAAAAATGAACTATTGGGATTTCATCAAGATAAAAAGCTTTTGCACACAAAAGAAACAGTCAACAAAACCAAAAGACAACCAACAGAATGGGAGAAGATATTTGCAAATGACATATCAGATAAAGGGCTAGTATCCAAAATCTATAAAGAACTTCTAAAACTCAGCACCCAAAGAACAAATGATCCAATCAAGAAATGGGCAGAAGACATGAACAGACATTTTTCCAAAGAAGACATCCAAATGGCCAACAGACACATGAAAAAGTGCTCAACATCGCTCGGCATCAGGGAAATCCAAATCCAAATCTCAGTGAGATACCACCTCACACCCGTCAGAATGGCTAAAATTAACAAGTCAGGAAATGACAGATGTTGGCAGGGATGCGGAGAAAGGGGAACCCTCCTACACTGTTGGTGGGAATGCAAGCTGGTGCAGCCACTCTGGAAAACAGTATGGAGGTTCCTTAAAAAGTTGAAAATAGAGCTACCATACGACCCAGCAATTGCACTACTGGGTATTTACCCCAAAGATACAAATGTAGGTATCCGAAGGGGTACGTGCACCCCGATGTTTATAGCAGCAATGTCCACAATAGCCAACCTATGGAAAGAGCCTAGATGTCCATCAGCAGATGAATGGATAAAGAAGGTGTGGTATATATATACAATGGAATATTATGCAGCCATAAAAAAAAAATCTTGCCATTTGCAACAACATGGATGGAACTAGAGGGTCTTATGCTAAGCGAAATAAGTCAATCAGAGAAAGACAAGTATGTGATCTCACTGATATGAGGAATTTGAGAAGCAAGGCAGAGGATCACAGGGGAAGAGAGAGAAAAATGAAACAAGATGAAACCAGAGAGGGAGACAAACCATAAGAGACTCTTAATCTCAGGAAACAAACTAGGTTGCTGGAGTGGAGAGGGGGTGGGAGGGATGGGGTGGCTGGGTGATGGACACTGGGGAGGATATGTGCTATGGTGAGTGCTGTGAATCGTGTGTAAGACTGATGAATCATAGACCTGTACCCCTGAAACAAATAATACATTATATGTTAATAAAAATAAATAAAATGCAGAGTAAAAAAAAAAAAGAAAAAAGAATGAGGGGCGCCTGGGTGGCTCAGTCCTTAAGTGTCTGCCTTTGGCTCAGGTCATGATCCCGGAGTCCTGGGATAGAGTCCCACATCGGGCTCCCTGCTCAGCGGGAAGTGTGCTTCTCCCTCTGATCTTCACCCTGCTTGTGCTCTCTCTCTCTTTCAAATAAATAAAATCTTTAAAAAAAAAAATGATCAGCAACCTACAGTCCATGGAGTGATTTTCAGTGACAGAGCCTAGCAAAATAACGTAGTCCCACTAGCAGCCCCTTCTTTGCTTGTTCCTTATCCTAACACCTACTCTTTTTGTTCTGCTGCCTAGTAATTTATATGTTAGCTATTGATGAAGACTTGAGTTGTGATCACCCCTAGAGACATCTGCAATTTGGAAAAAATTCATAAAAATGGAAAAGTCCCCCCAAATAGGGCTATAATGATTGTGGCTATACTATTTTATTTTCTGTTTGGTGTCTATACTTTTAAAAGTAATTTATTTCATAAGATCGTCCCTGTTTTCTTTTTACAGGTTCTATACAAAATAGGATACTTCCCCTTCTAAACTTACCATTAAAACCTCTCTCTAACCTCTTGTTCTGCACTATTCAATGTTTTTGCTGCCCAAAAAGAAGGAAGCTTCTTGAATACAGAAGGGGAGAATATGTGTTTTAGCCTGTAATAACCTTCATAACATCTAGCATAATGACAAGCACAGGGTAGGAACTAAAACACTTACTACCATATACAAATTATCACTTCATAATCCAACAATCAGAAAAATACTTGAATAAGACATTTAAAAAGCCAAGACTCAAACAATGAATCACGGAACACTATATCTAAAACTAATGATGTAATGTATGGGGATTAACATAACAATAAAAAAATTAAAAAAATAATAATAAAAATAAAAAGCCAAGACTCTAGTCTTTAGCCGATATTTAAAGTAAAAATAAGCTCTTAATTTGTGTTGTATTAACAAACTGGAAAAATTCAAATAACATTTTGCTGTAATGATTATTTTTCCAAGTAAACATATATACTGTGTTGCAGATGATACAATGAGTTTCTCACTCACAAGGAATCTGTAATCTAACAGGAATAAAAGATGACTGCCTGGAGGGGCATTACTCCTTTTAGAAGATGTCTCCGTGATATATTTCTACAGTATCACCAAAGCAATTATTTTACATTATTCATTATACTTATACGACTTTAAGAGATGGAAAGAAGTTCCTGAAGCATCATTTCTTCTTCCAACACTCAGTCTCTAGAATTCAAACTAGTTTTGGTACTCAAATTTTTACTGAGTCGACAAACCATGAGAGACGATGGACTCTGAGAAACAAACTGAGGGTTCTAGAGGGGAGGGGGTGGGAGGATGGGTTAGCCTGGTGATGGGTATTAAAGAGGGCACGTTCTGCATGGAGCACTGGGTGTTATGCACAGACAATGAATCATGGAACACTACATCAAAAACTAATGATGTAATGTATGGGGATTAACATAACAATAAAAAAATTTAAAGAAAAAAATTTTTACTGAGTCAACAGGTTTAGAAATAATTTTAAAAATTTAAACCAGCATACTCTTAACTTTCTTTTTTCCTCCCAGAATATTCTCACTATAAAACTAAGTCTACTTAGTTTTCAACTCAGCACAAACTTATTTTTCCACTATTTCCAACCATAAAATTATTGTCTTTATCTCAAAAGTTCAGATTAGGATCTAACTCAGAATATAAATGGACGGGTAAGTCTTCTGGAGCATACTTTCTGATACCAGGAAGCTGGGGAAAATTTCACTTCTCTTATTTGAGGCATGAAAGAAGAGAGAAGATACCCTTTAAAGTTCTAAACTTACATTTTTTACATCAGCCCTCACTCTTCAAAAGTAAAAATAATAGGCCAGAATCATGGAAATTATGTACCAACCTAGAGAAGTATCTTGGAAAACTAACAAAAGGAGTACTTAATCGTAAAGGAATAAAATGAAAAAAAAAAAAAACCTGTTGACTCACGAAGTGTTTTGAGTAATGACAAAAACAAATGTAAAGAAAAAGAAGGGTATCATATAAAAAGATGCAGAGGCAATTTTAGAATATAATTGTATTGGGAACATCTTTATTTTTTTAAAGCAAGAAAGAGCCCTCAGAGGAAACAACTAAACAGCAATACTCATTTAAGTCAAAACAACTTTCTAAATAGTATATATACTTAGAAATGCTGTAAATTCTAGGGTAGAATTATAAAAACAGAATATCCAAGTAGTAACGAATTTGCCCACTTTCATAAAGTCATTATTAAAAAGGGAAGTTAGAGCATTTGTTCTTAAATGAGGAAATTATGCTTTCAAAAAAAACAGCTACATTTCTTCTCACAAATAAAGACTGGCTTTAACAAATTACTTACTGATAATAAAATAAATCCCACATTTTATTCATTTCCTTAGCATTTTAAATAAATTTACTGATATGAGAAATATTTGTGTTTAAGTGTCTACGATTGCCTGCTTGGTGCAGTCAGTTAAGCGTCCAACTCTTGGTTTCAGCTTGGATCCTGATCTCAGGATCATGAGATCGAGGTTTGCATCAGGAGTCTGCTAAGTTTCTCTCTCCCTCTCCATTTGCCCTTCCCCACTTCACGCTCTTTCTCTCTCATATAAATAAATTCTTGAATAAATTCTTGAAATCTTAACAAAAAAAAAAAAGAAAAAGAAAAAGGCACCTTTCCTCTAAGCTGTCCACACGACCGCAAGGTAAGTGAAGCACAGACCACCAAATCACAACCCTTGGACACAACCATATGCTACAGCTCTGCCTAGTATGTTAATCCAAAGGAAATCCTTTAATTTAATCTAAATCATTACCTTATATTAAACCTTTTTCAGTTTATATCAAAGGACTCAGACAATCATTTCTTTAAGTATAATTTCTAGGTACCATATATTCTTCAAGTGGTCACTACATACTAGGTACTAAGTTAAACCCACTGGGTTTCACACACACAAAAAAAATAAAGAGCAGTATTTAGCCGAGGAGTACTTGAACCCTTTGGAAAATTTCAAATTCAGATAGCACACTTTTGCATTAATGATATGGGATTCATACCAATTTATTGACCTGTATGTTACTGACCTATAGGAACTGTTCCTATAGCTCACATTTAAAAAAAATAATCTCTTATTTTGAAATATAGTTGGCTTTATCTATATTTGTTCCTATCTTTTTCATTTTTTTGGAAAAAATTAATTATTAAATAGACAAAGGGAGGCCCCATGTCCTTACCAATCCCATTCCCCACTTGCTCTGCAAAGGTAACTCCCATTATGTAACTTAGTGTTTACTGTCCCTATGCATGCCCCTTATACAGTTAATTATACTTTAAAGGGGTTTTTTTTGCAGAGAATTAAAAATTATGTGAAAGGCATCAAAATCTACATATTCTTCTGGAACTTTTTCTTGCTCAACATTATGCTTTTTAGATTTACCCATGTCAATGTTAATTCATGTCATTCTAGCTTTTTTTTTTTGCTTTTATAATAAACATTTTAGAGCACATCAAAGAAGTGCAATAAACTCCATTAACCCATCATGTAACTTCAAGATTCCATCCATTCTTCCCCTCCAATATTTTTTTGATATAGTATTTTAAATCCCAGATCTATCATTTTACCCTATAAAATTTATTTTAACTGCTGAATATTCCCATTATATGAAACAGTCTTCTGTTGTTAAACATTAAAGTTGTTTTACATAGTAAGAATTTTTTCCAATTTGACAACCTATTATTAGAGGAGTCTAATTCACTTATATACATATTATGGCTTTGGTATATTTGAACTTACTTCTTCTAGCTTACTTTGAGCTTTCTGCCTACCATTCTTTTTTTCTCTATTTCCTCCTCTCTCTCCTATCAATAAATTTTAATATCCCCTTTTCTTTTTCCTTATTTAAAAGACTTAGACTTCTATTCTTTTAGAAGTTATGCTTAATGGACCTACCTGATTATTACTAACTCTGACATGCCATTAATTTATAAAGTACACCATTATCTTGTGTACCATTAAAATAGAAAAATGCTACCATCTAAAGCATAAAATGCTTTCTTAACACTTAAAATTCTAATTTTATACTTTAAAAGAGCTCTTTTAGACTTACTTAGAAGTACATTTTTATTCTATTACCACCCCATGTGATACAGAATAAAAAGGAAAGCAAAATGAATTGTTTGACATACTCCTGTATCTTCCTCATATTCAGATTTGAACCTTCTCAATTACTTTCCAATTCAGAGATCGCTGAGGTCTGTTTTTTCCCCACACATTATTATCCTCAATGTCATCAAGACCATTACCGATGTAGTACCTCTTAAAAATGCTCCATTATTATCTCCCAATTTTCTTCTAAACACCAGTGCTCACATTTTCTTGATCTTACCAGAAGGTCTCAACAAAAGGTTTCAGACAAAAACCAGAACAATTCCTTCCTCAAATTGTCTTAAGATGGTCTGTTAACTAAAACACCAAAGTGCTGCAGATGTCCAATCATGCTACCACATAGAATAACCAAGTTCACAAAGGCAATAAAAATACACACATAAGCTACCTTACCAACAGTGATTATATATCATCAGCTGAAGATGCATTCTGATTTCAAAGATGTGAGAAAACAAGAAATACCTGGTAGCTTTTAATATTCTCTTTTTCTCTGGAGTCTAGGTCCGAATTTATCTTTATGTAACCTGCTTAATACCAAGAATGTTCTTTCAAACTGGGGACTCTTTTTTTTTTTTAATACTTATATATACACACTTTTTTTTTAAGTTTTTATGTTAATTCCAGTTAACATACAGTGTTGTATTAATCTATGGACTACTGAATTTCCTCAGGTCTGAAAAATCCCGAGCTATTAACTCTTTAAATACTACTAGACCACCATTCTCTCCATTTTCTTCTGGAATTCACATGAGATGAATGTTGGTAACCTTTATTTGTTATTTTTTTTAAGATTTTATTTATTTGAAAAAAAAAGATTTTATTTATTTGAGAGAGAGAATGCGAGGGCACACATGAGTTGGGGGGGGGGGGCAAAGGGAGAGGGAGAAGCAGACTCCCTCCTAAGCACAGAGCCCGACCCGGGGCTTGATCCTACGACCCTGAGACCATGACCTGAGCTGAAGACAGAGGTTTAACCGACTGAGCCACCCAGGCACCCCAGTAATCTTTATTTCTTTGTACTATGTTCTGGGTGAGTTCCCTCAGTACCATCTTCCAAATTCATTCTTTGACTACATCAATTCTGAAGTTTAAAGTTTGTCTTTGAGAGAGAGGGAGAGCACAGAGGGAGAAGCAGACTCCCCACTGAGCAGGGAGCCCAATGCAAGACTTGATCCCAGGACCCTGAGATCATGACCCGAGCCAAAGGCAGACGCTTAACCGACTGAGCCACCCCGGTGTCCCAAGTTTGTATTTTCTATTACTTTTTTCTCAATAACCACATTTTTCATTTCCAAGTTTTCTAATTAGCTGTTTTCCTATCTAGTAGATCTTATTCCATTATGTTTCTTTTAATTTCTTAATCCTCTTTACTAGTTTATATTCATTTATCTCTTTGAACATACTGAACACAAACTTTTTTGTTCATCTGTTTTATAAATTTATGTACTTACTTTTTTTTAAAGATTTTATTTATTTATTTGACAGAGAGAGAGAGACAGCGAGAGAAGGAACACAAGCAGGGGGAGTGGGAGAGGGAGAAGCAGGCCTCTCGCGGAGCAAGGACCCAAGGCTGGGCTCGGTCCCAGGACCCTGGGATCGTGGCCTGAGCCGAAGGCAGACGCTTAACGACTGAGCCACTCAGGCACCCCTGTTTTATGAATTTAAATTTTATCTGGAGTGAATTCTTTTTCCAATTGTTAAATTTATTGCTGTCTTAGTATTAGATTTCTTGGATGTACTCTAGAATTTTGGGTGTTCGCTCATTTCAAATGGGAGGTTTCTTGTTTTTTCCCCTTCTCCTCTTCTCTCTCCCTCCATCAGTGCTGTGGGACAGATCCATAGTAAGCAATGTAAATGTTACCACCTAGAAGTGTGTTATGTTCTATCCTTTGTGCTCATCTATCCCCACCTAGCAGTTTTCAGGGCATCTCCTGCCAGCCCTCAAAGTCCCCAACTTAGTATCAGTCTTATAAAAGTAGTTTTTAATTACTTCCCTGGAAGAATATTGGTGATAAGGCCAAAACAGTCATAAAATGGTTCCTTAGCTTGATCTGGGTCAAAATTGTGTCCATAAGCCCTCATCTTCCAATAAAGCTTTAGCCCTAGTGAGCATCCCAAGATTTTTTTCCTACCTATATTGCTTCACATAGTGAGTGGGACTCCTTGTGCTCTATCTCAGATGGGAAACACTTAGTCCCTTTTACCACACAAGAGCTTAAATTCCACAGCCTAGCTTAGGACTTTGAATCCAACAAAACCTGCAAAATCAATCTCTACACACCACTTTGAGTTTCTGTTCTGTTTCTGGTTCATAGAGATAATATTCTACTTTTTTGGGTCCTATGATTTTGTTCTGTTTTCCCTTCTTATATTTTATTCACAAATGCTGTGTCTGGAATGGTGTTTTAAAATAGTAAACTTGGGGGCGCCTGGGTGGCTCAGTTGGTTAAGCAACTGCCTTCGGCTCAGGTCATAATCCTGGAGTCCCGGGATCGAGTCCCGCATCGGGCTCCCTGCTCGGCAGGGAGTCTGCTTCTCCCTCTGACCCTCCTCCCTCTCATGCTCTCTGTCTCTCATTCTCTCTCTCTCAAATAAATAAATAAATAAATCTTTAAAAAAAAAATAAAATAAAATAAAATAGTAAACTTGGGGCGCCTGGGTGGCTCAGTTGGTTAAGCGACTGCCTTCGGCTCAGGTCATGATCCTGGAGTCCCTGGATCGAGGCCCGCATCGGGCTCCCTGCTCGGCGAGGAGCCTGCTTCTCCCTCTAACCCTCCCCCCTCTCATGTACTCTCTCTCTCTCTCATTCTCGCTCTCTCAAATAAATAAATCTTTAAAAAAAATATAAAATAGTAAACTTATTGTGCCTTATCTTTTTCTCCCTCCCAATTATTATTTATTGCACAAACATTAAAGGAAATCAGTTATGCCAAAACCCATCAGCTGTTGTGATTTTTCCATATTCTCTTCTAGTTTCTGTCCATGTATGTACACTTCTAAAATTATTATAATTGCTATAATACAGTTACAATTTGGTTTTCTTTTTTTTATTGGATATTTCACATACTTTAGAAAGCTTTCAAAATTATCACTCCCTATGGCACGCTCCTAAATGAGATATAACACATCAAACAAGTGAATGGTTAGTTTAAACTGTTTTGAAAGGGGGAAAAAATCTACTTTCAATTAAAACGTGAGTGGGGGAAAGGATTGTGGTTTACCACAATACTACATAAATGTCTTCAAAGTCAGCAATAAATCACCCACAACACATATTTTAAAGCTTATCTTCAAGTATCTATGCCTTTCTAAATATACCAATCTTGACTAAAAAAAATTTTACCTCACGTTAAACCTCACACCAAGCAGTATCTTATCAAGTATCTTACTATAAAAATAGCCTACAAATGTCAACGGCATGAAGAAATTATTTCTTTTTATGTATTTGCCTAATGTATTTACCATACACAACATATTCTGCAAACCTAGTTCTGTTTCACTTCGGTAAATCATGAACACTCAGAGGCACAGTGTCTTCATCTTTAATATGAGATCATTCCTGAGTGAGGATTAAATGCAGTCTTATGTTTGAAAGTGCTTTG
Source organism: Halichoerus grypus (assembly GCF_964656455.1). Classification (NCBI taxonomy): domain Eukaryota; kingdom Metazoa; phylum Chordata; class Mammalia; order Carnivora; family Phocidae; genus Halichoerus; species Halichoerus grypus. Next base: position 98,492,804 of record NC_135713.1, read on the forward strand.
AAACCACAGAAATATTATTTTTATTACAATTACCTTTTCTATTTCTCTTTGTGTAGCTCCTTCCTTTTTCAAACGTTCCTGTTCTACACACTTGGCATTGTAATTTTCCTTGGATTTCTGGAGGGCCTGAGTTATGCTTTGAATGGTTTGAACAGCTTCCAGAGTTCCTGCAACTTCTTCTTTAGTCTGTATGGTATGAAATGATTCATCAAAATGACTGAACTGTCATGCACTCAATATCTGAAAAATCAATCCTTTCGCAGGAAAAAAATGATACCTTTTTGTGAGATTTTACTTGTTCTTCTCCATACTTCTGAACTTCCTTTATTAATTCTTGTAATTTTCTAACAAGATCCAAGTGACAGTTTGCTAATTTCTCTGTAGATGTTTTGAACACATCCCACACTGGTGCAAATGTTCTAAGGGGAAAGGAAATACGGGAATTATTTAATAAAAGAAAAGTTTAAGGCTCCAAAACAAAACCAACAGAAAAAATAATGTTATATTCAGCAATTTTAATTAGACAAAATAGGAAATTAAAATAAATCACAAATGAAATGATTTTTCATTCTGACAGTGATTTTTCAGACTGACAGTGATTTTTTGTACTCCTTGGTTAATTAAAATATTTTTGGACCTTAAGTACACCGAAATCAGTTAACTATTTATCACAGGTCTGGCCACGGCCCTCTCTCTTAATTATATCATACTATTTTCTGAGTTGATTTAGTTTTTTTGACTTGTATCAGAAGCCTTTCTAATCACGGTCTATTGTTAAAAATTAACCTTTTACCAAATTTCAATTTTTGACTATTCAGTGCTCATTTAAAATGCTTCATCAAAAAATAAAAGTTCCTCTGAATTCTAAGATGCAAAATCAAATGCACACATGATTTTATGAGTCCTCATCTCTAATAATCATTTGAGAATTATTTTAACACTGTTACGTGAAATATTGTTTCAGATAATTTTATCTGTGCACTTTAACACTAAGACAGTCCCCTTTCCACTACATGGTACATGATGCAGGACCTACTTTCCTATCACTTTTTCACAATACTGAGAATGTAGTATTTTCCACAGGTTCAAGCATATCCAAGAATTACTAAATTATTATATCCTAGATAGTACTTAGGATGTCAATGGTTAGCTTAAAACAATCTGGTCAATAAGGAATGATCTAAAGATAATTTTATCCTATGTTTGCCTCAGGTACTTCCTAAGATACTTTCAACATCACCTGTTTTGCTCCATGACCAGACCTCTACTAGAAAACAAATAGAAGCACAAGGCTAAAGGGCAGAGAAAGAAATTACTTACCCTAATATGTACTCTGTCCCAATTACTACATTTCCTATCCAGTAGGAATGCTAACTTGCAGTGATCATTTTAAGCAACAGTAAAGAAGTTCAAAGAGGAAAGTTAAGATACTTAGAATAGGGCTGTTCTGATTAGATCTCACCTCACACTTTAAAATCTAAATCAGCATCAAATCTGGCAAGGAGTTAAATGGAATATTTTGAGAGCAAAAATAGGTAACTGAAAAGCATCCACTCACTACAGCACCAAAATACATGTACATCACTTCATGTAAACATGACAGTGTGGATTTCACAAAGCAAGAAGATGGAAGTGTCCCTTTACCAAAGGATTCTTTACATTGTAAAGGGGTTCAACATAAGACTTCTGTAAGTACAGGTTTCTTTAAGGAATGTCAAATATCATTACATTTTTAAAAGTTTAATATACGGAACTTTTTTGGGGTCAAGTAATACACATTAATGTATAATAAGCAGTAAGAAAGAAAACTGACCAGTCTGAAGTTATGTTTAAATGCAAAAAAATACAGAAAGAGGAAACTCAATTTCTTGAATAATATGCATCAGTAAAACATTAATATTTAAAATCTTTATAATCTTAAGCAATGACACCAACACGTAAAATATCATCCATTATTTATGAGACCACGCATTTCAAAAACAGAAATGTTGTCAACATCTTTATTATCAAGAAACACAGGTGAAGTCAACCCATGTTTTTTCTATCTCCCACCTGATTAACTAAAAATAGGGTAGAATTTCTATAATATAACCACAACCAAATAAGTACATTATGTTATTATATTTATGAACCATTATGTCTTCAACAAGAACTTAATGTTCTCAAGAAATGTGCCTAAATCAACACTGAAAAACAGTTTTTCAAAGAAATTAACTCACCCAAGTTGCGAATAATTGCTTGCAGATTTTGCTAGTTTTGTCATTGACCTGGAGTATGCTTCTTCTATTGTAGCTCTGTTAAATCAAATTTCCATAGGATAAGAGCTCTCAAACACATAGAAAAATTATCAAAAATATAATTAAAACTGTTGAAACAAAAAACCCAAATTATGTATTAAAAATAAGTAGGTATTGGGGTGCCTGGTTAGCTCAGTCAGTAGGTCATTCGACTCTGCATCTCGGGGTCATGAGTTCAAGCCCCAGGTTGGGTATAGAGCTTACTTAAAAAAAAAAAAAGTAGGTATGTGGTCATGATACTTAGGTATCTTAGGCCCCTCAAACTCAGAATATCCAAACCAAACTTACTTCAAACTCTTCCCCAACCCCATGCCAACAAAAACCAGCTCTCTAACAAAAAGGAACTATTAACAGTAACTGTCTCTCATTGATGGAACTGTGACTTTTTTTGCTTCTTTAAACTTCTATGTGTCTTTTTAATATATCACAAGGGTGGTACTTTGATCATCTAAAAAAAGTTAATACAGAAAAAAAATTAATATCTCAATGGATAAGTTTAACAGCAACAAAAAAGTGGTTCAATCTCCAGCAGTAGTAAAGTGATACAAAAACCTCCTGATGAGGAAAGCCAGAAAAACATGGAGAAAAGGGGCTAACTAAAAGGCATCAGAGAGCTCAGGAGGCAACAGAGAGCTCAGGAGGCAATTAAGAATGAGTAAGCCAAGATCTAAGAGAAGGATATCCAGAGAAGTAAATCAGATATGTTGGTTAGCTATCCCTGGGGGCATCTAGAAGCAGAAGCTGAGACTAGGAAGAGGAGCAGAGTTTTTCACAGCCTCACAGAGTAAGAGAGACAAAACTAGATTCAGACTTACCAAAGATGGGAAGCATGGGAAATCCCATACCTTTGAGACTCAATGAGTAAGGATAAACCTAAATAGGCAAGCTCTCAAAGGGACTACCAACTGTACTTTTTCAAGCCCTCATACTGGATCCTATATGGATGTGTTACATACATTCATAAAACCATCAAGCACATAAGCAAATAAGACAAATGAACAAAAACCAGGAAGAACAAATAAGCAATGTTCCAAATGCTGAGATTAGTAAGCTTAGATTTTATGAGTTTATGTATTGTCTTCAAGGAGATAGTACATTAAATCAAGAATTTCAGGAGCGCCTGGGTGGGCTCAGTCGGTTAAGTGTCTGCCTTCAACTCAGGTCATGATCCCAGCAGCCTGGGATCAAGCCCCACATCAGGCTCCGTGCTCGGCAGGGAGCCTGCTTCTCGCTCTCCCTCTGCCTGCCTGCCTGCCTACTTGTGATCTCTCTCTCTCTGTGTCAAAGAAATAAATAAAATATCTTAAAAAAAAAAAAAAAAGGAATTTCAGGGACACCTGCCTGGCTCAGTCACTAGAGCCTGTGACTCTTGATCTCAGGGTCATGAGTTCAAGCCCTATCACAAAGCTGTAATCATCAAGACAGCATGGTACTGGCACAAAAACAGACACATAGAACAATGGAACAGAATAGAGAGAGCCCAGAAATGGACCCTCAACTCTACGGTCAACTAATCTTTGACGAAGCAGAAAAGATGCCCAAAGGAAAAAAGTCTCTTGAACAAATGGTGTTGGGAAAATTGGACAGCCACATGCAGAAGAATGAAACTGGACCTTTTCCTTACACCTCACACAAAAATAGACCCAGAATGGATAAAAGACCTAAATGTGATGCAAGAATCCATCAAAATCCTTGAGGAGAACACAGGCAGCAACCTCTTCGACCTCAGCCGCAGCAACTTCTTGCTAGACACGGCCCCAAAGGCAAGGGAAACAAAGGCAAACAGGAACTACTGGGACTTCATCAAGATAAAAAGCTTTTGCACAGCACAAGAAACAGCCAACAAAACCAAAAGACAACCGACAGAATGGGAGAAGATAGTTGCAAATGACATATCAGATAAAGGGCTAGTATCCAAAATCTATAAAGAACTTCTCAAAATCAAAATCAAGACCCAAAGAACAAATAATCCAATCAAGAAATGGGCAGAAGACATGAACAGACATTTCTGCAAAGAAGACATCCAAATGGCCAACAGACACATGAAAAAGTGCTCAACATCACTCGGCATCAAGGAAATCCAATTCATAAACTCAATGAGATACCACCTCACACCCGTCAGAATGGCTAAAATTAACAAGTCAGGAAACGACAGATGTTGGCGAGGATGCAGAGAAAGGTGAACCCTCCTACACTGTTGGTAAGAATGCAAGCTGGTGCAGCCACTCTAGAAAACAGTATGGAGGTTCCTCAAAAAGCTGAAAATAGAGCTACCCTATGACCCAGCAATTGCACTACTGGGTATTTACCCCAAAGATACAAATGTAGTGATCCAAAGGGGCATGTACACCCCAATGTTTATAGCAGCAATGTCCACAACAGCCAAACTATGGAAAGAGCCTAGATGTCCATTAGCAGATGAATGGATAAAGAAGATGTGGTATATATATACAATGGAATATTACAGAGCCATCAAAAAAAAATAAATCTTGCCATTTGCAACAACATGGATGGAACTACAGGGTATTATGCCAAGTGAAATAAGTCAATCAGAGAAAGACAATTATCATATGATCTCACCAATATGTGGAATTTGAGAAGCAAAGCAGAGGACCATAGGGGAAGAGAGGAAAAAATGAAACAAGACGAAACCAGAGAGGGAGACAAACCATAAGAGACTCTTAATCTCAGGAAACAAACTAAGGGTTGCTGGAGTGGAGAGGGGGCGGGAGGGATGGGGTGGCTGGGTGATGGACACTGGGGAGGGTATGTGCTATGGTGAATTGTGTAAGACTGATGAATCATAAACCTGTACCCCCGAAACAAATAATACATTATATGTTTATAATTAATAAATAAATAAATAAATAAAATAATTTTAAGAAAGAATTTCAGGGGCATCTGCCTGGCTCAGACACTAGAGCATGCAACTCTTGATCTCAGGGTCCTGGGTTCAAGACCTACATTCGGTGCAGAGCGTACATAAATCAACCAACCAACCAATCAAGAATTTCAGTAGAGAAATGGAAATCATTTTTTAAAAGTGAAGGAAATCATAGCAAATTTGGAAAAAAAGATACAAACTCTATCGGTTTGTAAAATACGGTATCAAAAATTAATATCTCAACCCATGAGGTTAAACAGAAGATTCAATACACTACAGTGAGAATCAGTAAACCAGAAGAGAAGTGAGAAGACTCTATTCTGGTATAAAGCTCAGAGAGACAAAAGAATGGAAAACAGAGAAGAGAAATGGAAGAATGGAAAACAGAGACAGGACAAAGTAAAAAAAAAAAAAAAAATCTAATGTGTAAAGGGAAAAAAATAGGTCAGAATTATTTCCAGAGATAATGACAGACAATTTTCCAAAACTGACAAAAAATATCAAACCACAGACCCAAGCAGCCCAACAAACCCTAAGAGTATAAAATAAAAAGAAATCTATATTTCATCACCTAGTAAAACTATGTCTATCTATACCTAGGTGATGTATGTTTACACCTAGGTGAAAACTGCTGAAAATGAAAGACTAAAAGAAAATCTTAAAAGCAGCTAAACCCTTCCCATTACCAAATGTTACCTTTAAAGAATCTATAATTACTGATACCTAACATCTCAACAGTAGATACTGGAATGATCTTGAATTAAAAAAAAAAAAAAAATCCTGTGGGTACCTGGGTGTCTCAGTCGGTTAAGCATCTGCCTTTGGCCCAGGTCATGACCCCAGGGTCCTGGGACTGAGTCCCACATTGGGCTCTCTGCTCAGCAAAGGAGTCTGCTTCTCCCTCTCCCTCTGCCCCTCCCGCCTGCTCATGCACACGCTCTCTCTCTCTCTCTCAAATTTCTAAAATAAATAAATAAATAAAAATCCAGTGAAATGCAAAACTGTGCAACTCCTAGAAAATAATAACATAAGAGAAAACCCAGAAGACCCTGGATATAGTGATGTCTTTTAAGATAAACAACAAAGATAATAAGATCTATGACAGAAATCAATGATAAGCTGGATTTCATTAAAATTAAAAATTTCTGCTCTGTGAAACACAATGTCAAGAAAATGAGAAGTCACAGACTGGGAGAAAATATCTGCAAAAGACACATCTGAAAAAAAATTTACCTCAAATATACAAAGAACTCTTAGAACTCAACAATAAGACAACAAGATTAAAAAACGGGCCAACGACCTTAACAGACATCTCACCAAAATACATATAAAGGTGGCAAATAAGCATATGAAAAGATGCTACACATCACATGTCATCAAGGAAAGTAAATTAAAACAAGATACAACTACATACCTATTAGAAAGACCAAAGTCTGAACCACTGAGAAAACCAAATACTAGCAAGGATGTGGAGCAAAGGAATTCTCATTCACTGCTGGTAGAAATGCAAATGATACAGCCACTTTGGCAGACAGTTCGGCAGTTACTTACAAAACTAAACATACTCTTACTGTATAATCCAGCAATAGAATTCCTCATTATCAATGGAGTTGGAAACACGTCCACACAAAAACCCATACACAGATGCTTATAGCACCTTTATTCATTACTGCCAAAACTTGGAAGCAACCAAGATATCTTTCAGTAGGTAAATGAATAAACTACGGTACATCCAGACAATGGAATATTATTCAGTACTAAAAAAAAATGAGGGGCGCCTGGGTGGCTCAGTCATTAAGCCTCTGCCTTCGGCTCAGGTCATGATCCCAGGGTCCCAGGATCGAGCCCCGCGTCAGGCTCCCTGCTCAGGGGGAGGCCTGCTTCTCCCTCTCCCACTCCCCCCTGCTTGTGTTCCCTCTCTCGCTGTGTCTCTCTCTCTGTCAAATAAATAAAATCTTTAGAAAAAAAATTTTTTTTAAATAATAAACAAATAAATGAAAAGAGCCACCAAGGCATGAAAAGACATTAAGGCACTTTAAATGCATATTCCTAAGTGAAAGAAGCCAATCTGAAAGTCTATTACATACTGTATGATTTCAACTATATGACATCTGGAAGAGACAAAACTATGAAAACAGTGAAAAAGAGCACAAAGAATTCCTAAGACAGTGAAAATACTCTACATAATACTGTAATGATGGATACATGCCATTATCATTTGTCCAACCTGTATAATGTACAATACCAAGGGTGAACCCCAAGGCAAAACAATGGACTTTGGGTGATTATAATGTGTCAGTGTATGTTCACACTTGGTAAAAAATGTACCATATTCTAGGGGGATGAGGATATGGACAAAATAGGTGAAGGGGATTAAGAGATACAAACTTCCAGTTATAATAAATAACTTATGGGTATGAAAAGTACAGCACTGAGAACAGAGTCAACAATATTGGAATAACTTTGTATGGTGACAGAACGTAACCACACTTACAGTGGTGAGCTTTCCCTAATGTAGAGAATTGTCAATTCACTACACTGTATGCCTGAAACTAATACAAATTTGTATGTCAACTATACTTCAATTAAAATTTTTTTAATCTTTTTTTATTTAAGAGTTCTTTAAATTGTTTTTTTATTTGACAGAGAGACACAGTACAAGCAGGGGGAGAGGCAGGCAGAGGGAGAGGGAGAAGCAGGCTCCCTGCTCAGCAGGGAGCCCAATGCGGGGCTCAATCCCAGGACCCGAGGATCACGACCTGAGCCAAAGGCAGACACTTAACCGTCTGAGCCACCCAGGCACCCCCAATTAAAATTTTTTTAAATAAAAATTTTAAAAATTAAGAAATTAAAAGAAGTGTTTTAAATATACCATTCTGGTGGAGGATGCTGATAATGGGGGAGGCTATGCATGTGTAGGGGCAAGGGGCAAATGAGAAATCCCCACATCTTCCTCTCAATTTTGTTGTACATCTAGGATAACCACTAAGAGAAAAGTAGAAGAGGGTATTACTTCTAAGCTAATAGAAGAGAATTAAAAAAAAAAAGGCCAAAAACCAAGAAAGAAGAGGAAAAAAATACAATATAAGGATAAATAAATAACAAATACTAAAATAGCATAGAGTTTGGCAACCTACAGTTCCATCGGCCAAATATGGCCCATTTTTGTTCTCGTAAATAAAGTTTTTATTAGAGCACAGCCAAACTCATTTATTTATGTGTTGGCTATGGCTATTTTTGTACTAAAACAGCAGAGATGAATAGCTGCAACAGAGATCAGATGGCACAAAAAGCCTAAAATATTTACTTCCTGGGCCTTTACACAAAAGTCTGACAACCTCTGAGACAAGAAATTTGAACCCAAATATATCTACAATTATACTGTATGTAATAGACTAAATTCTCCAATTAAAGGAAAAATGCCTTTAAAAATAACAAACACACTGCACCACACGGACACAGCAAAGAAAAGAATACATATACCACGCAAAAAAACTTACCAAAAGCACATGGAAGTTACTAGAGAAACCCTTTCTGGAGAAATAAAAGAACTAAAATCTAACCAAGTCGAAATCAAAAAGACTATTAATGAGGTGCAATCAAAAATGGAGGCTCTAACTGCTAGGATAAATGAGGCAGAAGAGAGAATCAGTTATATAGAAGACCAAATGATGGAAAATAAAGCAGCTGAGAAAAAGAGAGATAAACAACTACTGGATCACAAGGGCAGAATTTGAGAGATAAGTGATACCATAAGACGAAACATAAGAATAATTGGGATCCCAGAAGAAGAAAGAGAGAGAGGGGCAGAAGGTATACTGGAGAAAATTATAGCAGAGAACTTCCCTAATTTGGGGAAGGAAAAAGGCATCAAAATCCAGGAGGCACAGAGAACCCCCCTCAAAATCAATAAAAATAGGTCAACACCCCGACATCTAATAGTAAAACTCAGAGGAGTCTCAGAGACAAAGAGAAAATCCTGAAAGCAGCTCGGGAGAAGAGATATGTAACCTACAATGGTAGAAACAGATTGGCAACAGACCTATCCACAGAGACCTGGCAGGCCAGAAAGGACTGGCAGGACATATTCAGAGCACTAAATGAGAAAAATATGCAGCCAAGAATACTATATCCAGCTAGGCTGTCACTGAAAATAGAAGGAGAGATAAGAAGCTTCCAGGACAAACAAAAACTAAAGGAATTTGCAAACACAAAATCAGCCCTACAAGAAATATTGAAAGGGGTCCTCCAAGCAAAGAGAGAGCCTAAAAGCAACATAGACCAGAAAGGAACACAGACAATATACAGTAACAGTCACCTTACAGGCAATACAATGGCACTAAATTCATATCTTTCAATAGTTACCTTGAATGTAAATGGGCTAAATGCCCCAATCAAAAGACACAGGCTATCAGATTGGATAAAAAAACAAGACCCATCGATATGCTGTCTGCAAGAGACTCATTTTAGACCCAAAGACACCCCCAGATTGAAAGTGAAGGGGTGGAAAACAATTTACCATGCTAATGGACACCAAAAGAAAGCTGGGGTGGCAATCCTTATATCAGACAAATTAGATTTTAAACCAAAGACTGTAATAAGAGATGAGGAAGGACACTATATCTTACTTAAAGGGTCTATCCAACAAGAAGATCTAACAATTGTAAATATCTACGCCCCTAACATGGGAGCAGCCACTTATATAAGCGAATTAATAACAAAACCAAAGAAACACATCGACAACAATACAATAATAGTGGGGGACTTTAACACCCCCCTCACTGAAATGGACAGATCATCTAAGCAAAAGATCAACAAGGAAATAAAGACTTTAAATGACACACTGGACCAAATGGCCTTCACAGATCTATTCAGAACATTCCATCCCAAGGCAACAGAATACACATTCTTCTCTAGTGCCCATGGAACATTCCCCAGAATAGATCACATCCTAGGTCACAAATCAGGTCTCAACCAGTACCAAAAGACTGGGATCATTCCCTGCATATTTTCAGACCACAACGCTTTGAAACTAGAACTCAATCACAAGAGGAAAGTCGGAAAGAACCGACTTGGAGGCTAAAGAGCATCCTACTAAAGAATGAATGGGTCAACCAGGAAATTAAAGAAGAATTCAAAAAAATTCATGGAAACAAATGAAAATGAAAACACAACTGTCCAAATCTTTGGGATACAGCAAAGGCAGTCCTGAGGAAAGTATATAGCAATACAAGCCTTTCTCAAGAAACAAGAAAGGTCTCAAATACACAACCTAACCCTACACCTAAAGCAGCTGGAGAAAGAACAGCAAATAAAGCCTAAACCCAACAGGAGAAGAGAAATAATAAAGAGCAGAGCAGAAATCAATGAAATAGAAACCAAAAGAACAGTACAACAGATCAGGGAAACTAGGAGTTCGTTCTTTGAAAGAATTAACAAGACTGATAAACCCCTCTCCAGACTTATCAAAAAGAGAAATGACCCAAATAAACAAAATCATGAATGAAAGAGGAGAGATCACAACCAACACCAAAGAAATACAATTATAAGAACATATTATGAGCAACTATATGCCAGCAGATTAGATAATCTGGAAGAAATGGATGCATTCCTAGAGATGCATCAACTACCAAAACTGAACCAGGAAGAAATAGAAAACCTAAACAGACCTATAACCACTAAGGAAATTGAAGCAGTCATCAAAAATCTCCCAACAAAAGCCCAGAGCCAGATGGCTTCCCAGGGGAATTCTACCAAACATTTAAAGAAGAATTAATACCTACACTTCTGAAACTGTTCCAAAAAATAAAAATGGAAGGAAAACTTCCAAACTCGTTTTATGAGGCCACCATTACCTTGATCCCCAAACCAGACAAAGACTCCATCAAAAAGGAGAACTACAGACCAATATCCTTGATGAACGTGGATGCAAAAATTCTCACCAAAATATCAGCCAATGGGATCCAACAGTACATTAAAAGGATTATTCACCATGACCAAGTGGGATTTATCCCTGGGCTGCAAGGTTGGTTCAACATCCACAAATCAATCAATGTGATACAATACACTAATACAAGAAAGAACAAGAACCATATGATCCACTCAATAGATGCAGAAAAAGCATCTGACAAAGTACAGCATCCTTTCTTGATCAAAACTCTTCAGAGTATAGGCATAGAGGGTACATACCTCAATATCATAAAAGCCATCTATGAAAAACCCACAGCGAATATCATTCTCAATGGGGAAAAACTGAGAGCTTTCCCCCTAAGGTCAGGAACACGGCAGAGATGTCCACTATCACCACTGCTATTCAACATAGTATTAGAAGTCCTAGCCACAGCAATCAGACAACAAAAAGAAATCAAAGCCATCCAAATCGGCAAAGACGAAGTCAAACTCTCACTCTTTGCAGATGATATGATACTTTATGTGGAAAACCCAAAAGACTCCACCCCAAAACTGCTAGAACTCATACAGGAATTCAGTCAAGTGGCAGGATATAAACTCAATGCACAGAAATCAGTGGCTTTCCTATACACTAACAACAAGACAGAAGAAAGAAATTAAGGAATCGATCCCATTTACAATTACACCCAAAACCGTAAGATACCTAGGAATAAATCTAACCTAAGAGGCAGAGAATCTGTACTCAGGAAACTATAAAACACTCATGAAAGAAATTGAGGAAGACACAAAGAAATGGAAAAACGTTCCATGCTCATGGATTGGAAGAACAAATATTGTGAAGATGTCAATGCTACCTAGAGCAATCTACACATTCAGTGCAATCCCCATCAAAATACCATCAACTTTTTTCAAAGACATGGAACAAATAATCCTAAAATTTGTATGGAACCAGAAAAGACCCCGAATAGCCAGAGGAATGTTGAAAAAGAAAAGCAAAGCTGGCGGCATCACAATTCCGGACTTCCAGCTCTATTACAAAGCTGTCATCATCAAGACAGTATGGTACTGGCACAAAAACAGACACATAGATCCATGGAACAGAATAGAGAGCCCAGAAATGGACCCTCAAATCTATGGTCAACTAGGGGCGCCTGGGTGGCTCAGTTGGTTAAGCGACTGCCTTCGGCTCAGGTCATGATCCTGGAGTCCCGGGATCGAGTCCCGCATCGGGCTCCCTGCTCGGCAGGGAGTCTGCTTCTCCCTCTGACCCTCCTCCCTCTCATGCTCTCTGTCTCTCACTCTCTCTCTCTCAAATAAATAAATAAAATCTTTAAAAAAAAAAATCTATGGTCAACTAATCTTCAAAAGCAGGAAAGAATGTCCAATGGAAAAAAGACAGTCTCTTCAACAAATGGTGTTGGGAAAATTGGACAGCCACATGCATAAGAATGAAACTAGACCACTTCCTTACACCCCACACAAAAACAGACTCAAAATGGTTGAAAGACCTAAATGTGAGACAGGAGTCCATCCAAATCCTAAAGGAGAGCGCAGGCAGCAGCCTCTTCGACCCCAGCCGCAGCAACTTCTTCCTAGAAACATCGCCAAAAGGCAAGGGAAGCAAGGGCAAAAATGAACTACTGGGACATCATCAAGATAAAAAGCTTTTGCACAGCCAAAGAAACAGTCAACAAAACCAAAAGACAACCAACAGAATGGGAGAAGATATTTGCAAATGACATATCAGATAAAGGGCTAGTATCCAAAATCTATAAAGAACTTCTAAAACTCAGCACCCAAAGAACAAATGATCCAATCAAGAAATGGGCAGAAGACATGAACAGACATTTTTCCAAAGAAGACATCCAAATGGCCAACAGACACATGAAAAAGTGCTCAACATCGCTCAGCATCAGGGAAATCCAAATCAAAATCTCAATGAGATATCACCTCACACCAGTCAGAATGGCTAAATTAACAAGTCAGGAAACGACAGATGTTGGCGGGGATGCGGAGAAAGGGGAACCCTCATCCACTGTTGGTGGGAATGCAAGCTGGTGCAGCCACTCTGGAAAATAGTATGGAGGTTCTTCAAAAAGTTGAAAATAGAGCTACCCTACGACCCAGCAATTGCACTACTGGGTATTTACCCCAAAGATACAAATGTAGGGATCCGAAGGGGTACGTGCACCCCGATGTTTATAGCAGCAATGTCCACAAGAACCAAACTGTGGAAAGAGCCAAGATGTCCATCGACAGATGAATGGATAAAGAAGATGTGGTATATATACACAATGGAATATTATGCAGCCATCAAAAGGAATGAAATCTTGCCATTTGCACGACGTGGATGGAACTGGAGGGTGTTATGCTGAGCGAAATAAGTCAATCAGAGAAAGACATGTATCATATGACTTCACTGATATAAGGAATTCTTAATCTCAGGAAACAAACTGAGGGTTGCTGGAGTGGTGGGGGGTGGGAAGGATGGGGAGGCTGGGTGATAGACATTGGGGAGGGTATGTGCTATGGTGAGTGCTGTGAATTGTGCAAGACTGTTGAATCTCAGATCTGTACCTCTGAAACAAATAATGCAATATATGTTATGAAAGAAAAAAAGAAGAAGAAGAATGTAGCAGGAGGGGAAGAATGAAGGGGGGGAAATCGGAGGGGGAGATGAACCATGAGAGATGATGGACTCTGAAAAACAAACTGAGGGTTCTAGAGGGGAGGGGGGTGGGAGGATGGGTTAGCCTGGTGATGCGTATTAAAGAGGGCACGTTCTGCATGGAGCACTGGGTGTTATGCACAAACAATGAATCATGGAACACTACATCAAAAACTAATGATGTAATGTATGGTGATTAACATAACATAAAAAAAAACAAACCTTACCAAAAGCAAACTGATGACACTTTAATAAAAACAAAGTAGACTTTAAGGCAAAAAACAATGCCAGAGATATAAAGGACACTTCACAATGATAAAAAGTTCAATTCACCTGAAGACGTATTAGCTCTAAAGTTGTATCCACTCAGAAAACCTAAAGACATTTTCCCAAAGAAGACATACAGATGGCCAACAGACACATGAAAAGGTGCTCAATATCATTAATCATCAGGGAAATGCAAGTCAAAACCACAATGAGATATCACCTCACACCAGTCAGAATAGCTAGTATCAAAAAAGATAAGGAGTAACAAGTGTTGGCTAGGATGTGGAGAAAAAGGAACCATCATGCAGTGTTGGTGGGAATGTAAATTCATGCAGCCCCTGTGGAAAATATTACAGAGGTTCCTCAAAGAAATTAAAAATAAAAATACCATATAATCCAGTGATTCCACTACTGGGTATTTGCCCAAAGAAAACAAAAACACTAATTCGAAAAGACACATGCAGCCCTGTGTTTATTGCGGCACCATTTACAATAGCCAAGATATAAAAGCAACCTAAGTGTCCACTCTTAAATGAATGGATAAAGAAAACGTGGAATGGATGGATGAGATGGATGGACGGATAGACAGACATTACTCAGCCAGCCATAAAAAAGAATGAGATCTTGCCATTTGCAACAACATGGATGGACCTAGAGGGATTACAGTAGGTGAACTGTCTGACAAGTACCATATGGTTTCATTTATATGTGGAATCTAAAAAACAAAACAAATGATCAAACAAACAAAAAAAGCATAAGCAGACCTAAAGATACGGAGAACATACTGGTGGTTGCCAGAAGGAAGGTAACAAGAGGGATGAGGGGGAATGGGCAATATGGGTGAAGGGGAGCAGGAGATATAGGCTTCCATTTATGGCATGAATAAGTCATGGGGATGAAAGGTATGGCAGAGGAAATACAGTCAAAAGTACTACAATAGCACTGTATAGTACTAGATGGTAGCTACACTTGTGGTGAGCATAGCATAAAGTATACAGTTGTCGAATCACTATGTGGTACACCTGAAACTAATGTTAACATTGTGTGTCAACTATACCTCAATTAAAAAAAAGAATGTGTATCCACCTACTAATACGGCTTCAAATATATAAAAGCAAAAATTGACAGAACTACATGGATAAACAGAAAAATCACAATCAAAATCAGAGATTTTCAATGTAACTCTCTTAGGAAATGATAAAATGAACAGGATAAAAAAAACAAAAACCAGTGGGTATATATTAGAATTGAACAAAAGAATGCACAACCTTAAATACATATAGACAACAAATGCAAAACACAGACTTTTCAGGTACATGCAGATATTTACCAAAATTCACTCTATTCTGGCCCATAATCCAAGTGTCAACATATTTCAAAATGCTGAAATCATACAGTTTGTTCTCTAACTACATGTAATTAAGATTAGCAAAAATATACCTTTAAAAATCAACACATATTTGGAAATTTAAAAATATATTTCTAAATAACCCAGGGAGGCAAGAGAAAAAGCACAAAGAAACTGAGACTATCTTTAAACTAAATATAATGAAAATTCTATTACTCAAAACTATTGAGGCACAATAAAGCAATGCTTGAGGGATATTTACAGACTTAAATGAATATATCAGAAATGAAAAAAGGCTGGGGCACCTGGCTGGCTCAGTTGGTGGAGCATGCAACTCTTGATCTTGGGGTTGTGAGTTTGAGCCCCATCTTGGGTATAGACATTACTTAAAAAAATAAAACATTAAAAAAAATAAAGAAATGAAAAAAGGTTGAAAATCATTGTCAAACATCCATCTCAAAGTTAGAAAAAGAACAGCAAACTGAACACAAAGTCAAAGGAAATAAGGAACAGAAACTTAATGAAATAGAAAATCAATATACAAAAAGGATCAGCAAAGCCAATAGTTGCTTTTTTATAAAAACTATTAAAACCAACAACTGACAAATGAGACTGATCATAAAATACAGAGAAGGCATAAATAACCAACATCAGGAATGAAAAGGAGACATCTAATCCAGATCCAGCAGGCATTTAAAAAGTTCATAAAAGGGGGCGCCCGGCTGGCTCCGTGAGTAGAACATGCAACTCTTGACCTCAGGGTCATGAGTTCAAAACCCACACTGGGCATGGAGCTTACTTGAAAATGAAAAAAAATTTGAAACTGTAGATGAAATTTTAAAATTCCTTGAAAGTATAACTTATCAGGGTACCTGGCTGGCTCAGTCAGTTGAGTGGCAGACTTTTGATTTTGGCTCAGGTCATGGTCTCAGGATTATGGGATCAAGCCAGCCCTCCACCCCCATACTCAGCAGGGAGTCCACTTCTCTCCCTCTCCCTGTGTCCCTCCCCCCAACTCACACATGCGTGAGCTTTCTCTAAAATAAGTAAATAAATCTTTAAAAAATATATATATATATACATATATAAAATTTATCAAACTCACTGAAGAACTGGAATATCTGAATAGTCCTTTAACTACTGAAGAAATTAAGTATATAATCTGAAACCTTCCTATAAAGATGATTTCAAGCCCAGATGGATCTACTAGTAAAATCTATGAAACACATAAAGAAGAAACTATAATATTCCACAAGTTTTTTCAGAGAATAAAAAAATGAGGTATACTCATTTTATAAGGCTAACTAATCTTGATACCAAAACCTAAGAACAGTTAGATAAAGGAATTTTTCAGGCCAATCTCGATCACAAATATAGATGCTAAAATCAGCAAACTGACCCACCAATATATAAAAGTGATAATATATCTCCACCAAGTTGGGTTTATATCAGAAATGGAAAGTTAGTCTAACACTCAAACTTCAAAGTAATTCAGATTTTAACAAGGGGGGGGGAGAAAAGAAAGAAAAACATCTCAATAGATACAGGAAAAGTATCTGACCAAATTCAATATCCATTCATAATTTAAAAAAAAAAGAAAAACATTACAAAACAAGTATATAAAAGGAAATTTCCATGATTTGATTAACAGTAAGGAAAAAACTTGAATAAATATATCATATTTAAGAGTGCAGGTGAGGGGTGCCTGGGTGGCTCAGCTGGTTAAGCATTTGACTCTTGATCTCAGCTCAGGTCTTGATCTCAGCTCAGGTCTTGATCTCAGGGTCGTGAGTTCAAGCCCCGCACTGGGCTCCACGCAAGAGTGAAATAAATGTGAGACTAAGAACAAGACAAGATGCCTGCCATCACCATTTCTATTTAGCATTATACCTGAAGTATTAGCCAGTATGGTAAGTCAAGAAAAATAAATAAAGGTATAAGGACTGGAAAATGAGATATAAAACTTGTACAAGATGATTGTACACACAGAAAATCCAAAACAATCTACAGATAAATTATCAGAATAAGCAAGGACTAACAGGTTGCTGGACACAAAGTCAATATATAAAAATCAAGTAGATTTACATATAAATCTGTAATACCTCACCGACAAACTGCTTTCACCCAAAATATATTGAGCTCCTTCAATTTGTTCTTTAAACAGGGGGAAAAACAAACAAAAAAACACAGGAGATGAACAGGGGGGCGCCTGGGTGGCTCAGTCAGTTGAACGTCCCACTCTTGGTTTCGGCTCAGGTCCTGATCTCCTGGATCGTGGGATCAAGCCCCACGTTGGGCTCCACGCTCAGCAGGGAGCTGGCTTGAGGAGTCTATGCCTCTGTCCTTTCCCCCACAGGCATGAGTATGTGCCCTCTCTCCCTCTCTCAAATAAATATTTTATAGAAAAAAAGATGAACAAGTACTTTATAAAAGAGAAAATGCAAATGACCAATAAACACATGAAAGGATGTTCAAGCTCATCATCCATCAGGAAAATGCAAATTAAAACCACAATGAGATACAGGTATCCCTCACCATCTAAAAGTACAGCCTTCTGGGGCGCCTGGGTGGCTCAGCTGGTCAAACGTCTGCCTTTGGCTCAGGTCATGATCCTGGAGTCCAGGGATCAAGCCCCACATCGGGCTCCCTGCTCAGCGGGAAGTCTGCTTCTCCCTCTGACTCTCCCCCCTCTCGTACTCTCTCTCCACTCTATCAAATATATAAATAAAATCTTTAATAAATAAATAAACAAAATAAATAAATAAAAGTACAGCCTTCCTATGAAATCTTTCATAAGCCAAAATGGCATAAAGCAAAGAAGCAATTACCACTAATTTACATGGAAAAATTTTTGAGCTTTAAGAGACCCAAAAAATAACCCCTCTTAGGCTTTTCTGATACCGTAGAGCACATCTTGCTAACAGATGCACAAAATAAACTGAGCTAAGGCACAGATGCTCACAGACACAGTTCAAAACTATGGCGGCTTGATACTGAGATGCTGAGCACAGTTCCCAGGGAAGGAGCTTGGCAGCGCCACCTTCCCTGTGCACACTGCCCCCATAAGAGCTCACTGCAAAACTAACGCCAAATGCTATTTTCTCATTTTGCTATTTTTTGCAAAAGCAAAAATCCTCTTAGGATTATTCTTGGTTAGCAAAAACAGGTACTGATGTAGATCTTTCATAAGAGCAAAGTGACAGAACACAAACTTCTGAAAAGTGGGGGAGACATGTACTACTACTTATCAGAATGATTCAAATTGAAAGACTGGCAATACCAAGTGGTGATGAGGACATGGAACAACTAGAACTCTGAAACAAGGCTGCTGCTGGTGTAAACTGGTACAACCAGCTTGGAAAATTCTTTGGCATTACCTACTACAGTTACACATACATAACTCTATGACCTGGAAATTCTACTCTAGTGTATATACCTAATATAAATATACATATATGTGTAGCAAGACCCTTGTACAAGAATATTCAAAGCAATATTACTTGTAATAGCAAAAAAAACTGGAAACAATCCAAATGTCTGTCAATAGTAGCAGATATATTTTGGCATATTTATACAATTTAGTATCATATAGCATTGAAAATGATTATACTAAACTCAAAAATGAATCTCACAAATATGCTGAGTAAAAGAAGACAAAAGAATACTCACTATATGATTAAATTGATATACTTAATACAAAGTTCAAAAAACAGGTACAACTAACTTCCTTTGCCAGATGAATGGATAAATGGTGGTATCCATAAATAGAATACTACTCAACAGTCTTTAGAAAGGAATGAATTATTGACATATGCAACAACATGGATCAATCTCAACATAATTATACTGAGTGAAAGTACTGGATAACAGAGTATATCCAATATGATCCCATTCATATAAAATTCTAGAAAACGCAAACTAACCTAAATGTCAGAAGCAAATGAGTGGGTACTCAGGGATGAGGGGGAGAGACAGGAGGGAGAAATTACAAAGGGGATGATGCATATGTTCACTACCTTGATTGTGGTGATGGTTTCATGAGTATATGTCAAAATTTATCAAATTATACACTTTAAATGTGTAGTATACTGTATGTCAACTATACTTCAATAAAGCTGTTGGAAGGAAGAGAAGAAGGAGGAAGGTAATAAGGGAGGAAAGACAAAAAGGAAAAAAGGACCAAAGGAGGAATGGAGGAGGGAAAAAGGGAGCAGACCAGTAAGGAAGAGGGGATGAAGGGAGGAGAGAAACTCTGAATGACTGACAGGAAATTAACCTTTCTAGGCCCCAATTTTCTTATTTGTAAAATGGGAGATGGACTTTTCATAGTTAAATGAGATAATGTATGCACAACCCTTAGTGCACGCTATATGTTTATGTGTCTATCTTTTCTTCCCTTCTTTCTCACTCACTCCTTCAAGGCACAGGAGTATCTAATTGTGCCAGGCTCTGTACTAGGCACTGGGATACAAGAGAATGCTATATCATTTTTCCTTTAGAGGGAAACATAGAAACAAATAATAAAAAATGAATTATAAAATTTTATAAATACTGCAAAGAGCTATATGATGTTGAGAGATACTATAATAGGTGTTTTGACCGAGTCAGGGAAATAAGGAAAAGCATCCGTGAAGAAGGGACCACATTGCTGACCTTTGAAGAACAAGCAGTCATTAATTAGGCAAAAACAGGAATAAGCATGTACAAAGCCTGGACTGGAAGATGTCTTTCAATAAAATGGCTAATGTCTCTGGAGAGGAAAGAATAAGGAGGAGACTGGCATGTACTAAAGCTTGAAAGGTAGTCTGGGGTCAGACGAAGATGAGGCAAGCCCACCTTAAGAGCAATGGGAAGACTCTGACATGGTTTAAACAGGAAAGGTAAGCAACCTCTCTGCGGTTTAGAAAAAGCACTCCAATTACAGTGCAGTGAATAAGTTGCATGGGAACAAGAACGAACATAGATAGATAGATAGGAGCTACTGTTGCAGTTCAGGCAACAATAATAGCAGCTTGGATCAGGGCAGTAAAGTCAGAGATTCATCTATCAAAAAATCCTTACTAAGAGCCAAGCACTCTCCCAAATGCAAGAGATAGAGTAATAAGCAGCCAAAAAAAAAAAAAAAAAAAAAATCCTGCCCTTGTGGAGTTTATATTCTAGAGGGGAGGGACAGACAAATAAATAAATATCACATATCTGATGGTTGTAAGTGCTATGAAGA
The DNA here is from genome assembly GCF_964656455.1 of Halichoerus grypus. NCBI lineage: Eukaryota > Metazoa > Chordata > Mammalia > Carnivora > Phocidae > Halichoerus > Halichoerus grypus. The sequence continues at coordinate 98,513,399 of NC_135713.1, forward strand.
AAACATTAAAGTAGGAAAGGGGTAGAAGGAGGGGTTGTCTTAGAGCCCACAGAATCATAAAGGGATTAGATTCCAGACAAGAAAGGATGACTCAGGAGTCGTGGACTTCTGAGGGTGACTGACATAAATAGGCTAAAAGACATGATGACAATTGCCCTGACGATTTCAAAGTAGTTATAGTTAGTGATGTAAGTGTTGGGGGAGAAGGAAGGCTAGAGGACATGCCAGGAGACGCAGCATTCTGAGACCTCTTCTTTATTCCTCCCAATGATGAGGTAGAAGCCAGTGAAGGACAGCTTTATCCATAGCACTTAGAGCTTCTGGACTCCCTCTTAACTCCAAAAGAGAAGTGAAAGTGAAAAGAGGATTGGTCTTACGTAAAACAGCTTGTTCCTCAACTCCTACCATCTGGTAAATTCTATTAACGGCAGAAGCTGTATCTTTACCCCTATATTCCCAGAATCCAGACAAGTGCCTAGCACACAGCAGACATGGGATATGTATTATTGAAAGAATAAATGAATGGAGTACTGTATTTTTGTTTTCTTCTTAAGTAACCTCTACGCCCAATGTGGGGCTTTAACTCATAACCCCGAGACTCAGAGTTGCATGCTCCAACAACTGAGCCAGCCAAGTGCCCCCCAAATTGGAGTATTATATCTAAAGGAAAAACATCCCTGGAGTGCCTGGGTGGCTCAGTCTGGTTAAGCATCTGCCTTGGCTCAGGTCTTGATCCTGGAGTCCCCGGAATGAGCCCCACATGGGGCTCCGTGCTCTGTGGGGAGTCTGCTTCTCCCTCTGCCCCTCACTCTGCTTGTGCTCTCTCAAATAAACAAATAAAATCTTAAACACACATACACACACACACACAAACACACACATCCCCATATTACTAAGGTAAACATTTTAAGTGTGCTCATATAAAAATTACTAAGGGGGCCTAGCCACAAAAGAGCTTTTTTTTTTTAACATTTAATGTATTAATGTAAAATAGCTTTAATCAAATCAAATTACATGGATTTTTAAGTTTTTAAATTGACTACTATATTCTAAGAGTCTTAAAGACAATCACATTTTATAAATTTGCAGAATTTTAAAATATACACTTATACTTCTTTAAAATAAAACATAGAGGGGCAGATGCCTGGCTCAGGTGGTAGAGCATACAACTCTTGATCTCAGGGTTGTGAGTTCAAGCCCCATACTGGGCATAGAGCCTACTTAAAATTTAAATAAATCAGTAAATAAGTAATACATAATTAAACTACAAATTCAAAAACCTTAGACTTGTCAAATTATTTTACTATGTTTAATGACATGTTTGTTTAAAGAAATGGTAGTATTTTATCCTACAAAATTCCTCAGTTTTTCTACTGTATCACATTTATGTATTTACATTCATATTGTTTGTAATGCTATTTACCAACAATGAATACAAACCAGGAGCTCAGCAATGCTCCTTGGAGCCACTACGCAGCCCTTAGTGTCTAGACGCCAGATAGCCACACTACTTTAAAATAAAACTATAATAACTATACTTTTCAAGAGTGTACTTATTTTAATCCAGATCTAACTAAAATTTTCTGGGCCGTCTGGGTGGCTCAGTTGGTTAAGCGTCTGACTCTTGATTTTGGCTCAGGTTGTGATCTCAGGGTCATGAGATTGTGACCCGCCTCTGGCTCCATGCTGGGAGCCTGCATAAGATTCTCTCTCTCTCACCCCCCACCCCACTAGAGCATGCACTCTCTCTCAAAAACAAATTTTTTTTTCTCATTTATATTCTAAAATTTAACTTGACTGTTAAATTACTTATTAAAAAAATACATACCTTTCTCTCACAAAATCTGCTAGTTCTTTTGTTGATATCTGTCCATGTTTCATATTATGGTAAAGGACATCAAAGCCACTATTTTTTTCCCCCTAAAATTGAAGAAAATTTTTAGTTTAACAAAAAAAGATCAAAATGACTTAAGAATAACCCTGTATTAACCAATATGCAACTCCAATGCTCAGATGAACAACTTCTCCTTAATTAAACCAATGTTGCTCATTATATGACTTCATACTGTATCAAAGGAATACAACACAGTTTGACAACATTTACAATTTATTATATACACATATACACACATTAAACACACATGGACACATTCTATAATCACTCATGAGAGTATATTAATTAAGTCTGAAATTTTAAAAAATAACATGCAGCATAATTTAGAAAAGATAACCATGGATCTTTTTAAATACATTACCAATCCCATTTCAATTCCTTCAACATGCACTAAGGGATTCCTGATTATTCAAGGCAGAGTCCCTACTTTAAAGTAAGTAAATCTTGACTTCTGAGTCAAGATAGTCTATTACTAATCACTTACACATTCAATACCACAAAATGTTAATAGCTAATAAAAGTCTTTTAGTAAACTTAAACAACTTGAGAAGTGAGAAAAGAGATAACATTTTAACAAAAGAGCAGTAACACTCATCGGGTAGTCCTCGTCCCCAACTAATGGGAAATTAACAGAACAAGACCACTACACAATCCTAGAAAACCTTTACTGCCATTTATTTATTCCAATAAATGCTAAATTAGTAAGTCATAGGGAAGAAAACAGAAACACCAATTTTATAAATGAAATAGAGACTATTAATAAACCAAGCTCAACAACTCTCTTTACAACTGGTACTTTTTCTTCAGTGAAAATAAAATAGTGAAGAATTCAATATATTTGCTGGAAATAGCAATACAATAAGCAAGAATTACACAATATGAAACCTAGTTTTTTCACAGTTCACCAAAAACAGAAAACATAGGAACTTCCAGTTATGCTGAAGTGATCCCTAACAAACTTGTAAACTAATATGAAAGTAATTATTTTGCCACATATATAATAAATTCAAATGTCACATTTGGGGGAAACCTGGGTGGCTCAGTCAGTTAAGCATCTGCCTTCAGCTCAGGTCATGATCCTGGGGTCCTGGGATGGAGACCCATGTGGGACCGCCTGCTCAGTGGGGAGCCTGCTTCTCCCTCTCCCCCTCCCCCCCCCATGCACTCTCTCTCAAATAAATAAATAAAATCTTTTAAAAATAAAATAAAATAAAATGTCATATTTGGGGGCACTGGGTGGCTCAGTCGGTTAAGCCTCTGCCTCCGGCTGGGGTCATGATCCCAGGGTCCTGGGATAGAGCCAGTCAGGCTCCCTGCTCAGCAGGGAGTCTGCTTCTCCTTCTCCCTTTGCCCCTCCCCCACCCCCACTCATGCTCACTCACTCACTCTCACTCTCTCTCTCTCTCAGATAAATAAATAAAAATCTTAAAAAAAAATCTAACCAGTCAGGTTATCTGGGTTCCCAATGTGCATTACGCATATTCAAATTAGAAGCGAGTTGGGAATAAAGAGCTATTCAAACAGGCACAAAGACTATTAGAAATACTATTTACCAGGCTTACAAGAGAAAGAAAAAAATCTTTTTTTTTTTTTAAAGGAGATAAGAACTTGGAGACCATCTAGTAATTGAGGTAATAAGGTCCTGAGCGTTTTGCTTTCTGCTACAGTATTATAAACATTAAGCAATCAAGAAAAGGTTAAATTATATTCAGAAATCTGGGTTTTTATTAAGAAGACCTTGAAGAAGCAAGCCCTTTATCCGGGAACTTCAGATATCCAAATAACATATTAGTTAAAATTCCCAATAAGGAAATGAGGATTATTAATTTATTTAATACAATATAACAATATTAATATAGCAGCAATAATACACCCTGGGAAACAGTACTAGCTATTCCATCCCTCAGGTCTTCACTTGGAAAGACAAGGAAAACTCATTCTAATAAAGATGTGATATAGAAGAAGCCTGCCTCAGAAGGCATTAACAACTAAATATAAACACCCTACATGATTACAAATCCATTTATCATTTCTTTCTATTTAGGGATTCATTCATTTACTGAGGTCAAAAAACTTGAATCTGACTCCAAGCACTATTCTTTAATAATTTCACAAACTTATTAACACAAATATTTATTACTCATGACCTTTTCTTTAGCACAAACTAAGCAAAACTTTTTACTACTTCAAATGGCACTAGTGCACCCTCTCTACACACACACACACACACACACTTACATACACATACAACTGTCTTTTAAAAAAAATTTTCGAAGCGTCTAATAAAGAACCCAAGCTGTATTGTCACCTTGTCAAAAACTTAATTTATAGCTTTGATAACAGATGAATAAATATTAAATATACACACATTTATATGTCAAAAAATAAAGAAGACAGAGCAGTGGAGCTCAGGTCTAGACCCAACTGGCTTCAGTGTCTTCAGCTGCACAAAACACTGAAAATTCTGGTGAAACAGGGAGAGACCACTCTTGAAACTGACAATCATAACTGATTATAATCTTGCCACCGTTCGAGATTACCCAGTATTTTTTTTTTAACCAGAACTACCTGCACACAGGTTCTATGATTTTTACAGTAGCCACCGACGTTTTTAGTAGGTGGCTCTAATTCAAAGAAAAGTAAAATAGCAAGAAGTATTCCTGAATTGCATATCCATTTGTCACCTTAGTACCTTGAAGTGGATATGTTCCTGCTATTTTCAACGCAAAAATATTTTTTTCCTTTAACGTATCCTTTTAATTCAAGCAAGGAGAACTTGCTTTCCTTAGCTAACTACGAATACATGGTGAACGCACAAATAACTTGACAACAGACCTTTATTATCAAATAGAACTACGACTAAACATGTCTTCTGGCCTTCAATATTTTACTAAAACTGTAAATATTCATGCCCTTTGATCCAGCAATTCTACTTTTAGAAATCTATACTACAGAAACACATATACAAAGATAAATGTGGAAGAATATTTACTGAAGTACTATTTATAATAGTGAAAAATCAGAAAAAACTCAAAAACATCCATTAATATTACTGGTTAATGACAGTATATCCTACAATAAAAAATATATATGGTGTTTTTTAAGACTGCAGTAAAAAAAAAAAAAAATGCAGATTTTTAAGTGTTAATTTTAAAAATCTGCCCAGATATACTGTCAATGGAAAAAAGCAGGACACAATTACCATAACAGCCAAAAATAACCTAATGTTAGGAACAACTTAATGTCCATCAACCAGCTGTTCCACGTTAGGACAACTTAAATGCCCATCAACCAGTGAATAAAAAGACAAAATAGGGTATACCCATAAAACAGAATATAAATGGATGAACATCATATACATTTCATTAAGTTAAAGAAGTCAGACACAAGAGACCACATATTGTAGGATTCCATTTATATGAAATGTCCAGAATAAGCAAATATGCTGAGATAGAAAGTAGATGAGTGTGTTGCTAGGGAGGAGGGTTGTGAGGTAGGAGGTGATAAAAGGTACAAGTTTTCTTTTTAAGGTAATGAAAATGTTTTAAAATTGACTGTGATGATGGATGCACATTATCTGTATTACCCAAAACCACTGAACTGTACACTTTAAGTGAACTGCACAATATATAAAAATATCACGATAAACTTGTCAAAGGCATGAGCAAATATTTTTATCTATTTTACTCAATTCATTCTTGCAGAGAGATCTGCAGTATTAACTGACAAAAGCTGCTATTAACACCATTGCTGGTACAAGGAAGACAATTATTTTGAAGATTTACACTAAGATAAGATCCTTTACCTGCTGGTCTCCATGCACTTTACAAAGATGTAGCACTTTCATAAAAGTCCAATGATTATGGCCTGAGGCAAACAAAATCTTGTTATAATCCTGTATAAACAAGTGTTAAAAATCTTTGAACTAATTCCTAATAGGAAGTAGGGGGAAAAAAAAAACCTTATCATCCTTTGAAGATGTTTAGTCCAGAATCGTACAAGTCCTTTAAGAAAACCAACTTCTTAGGACCTATTGTTTGTACCACTCTAATTTGACAACCCTTAACAGTTTGACGTTTATCAATCCAGATTCCTTTTCCCATACATATAGTAACATGTTACTTTTTAATATGAAAATGAGATCACACCATGCATAGTTTTGCACTTAAATTATCAACTGAACTAAAATTTAGCTAAAAAGATAATTAAGTTATAAGTAAGGTCACCAAGTCACTGGAAATATTCAGATTTTTTTTAGTCTAATTTAGAATCTACAAGACATACTTGAAATTTCAAGTTAAAAAGTCTGAATACATCATCAAACCTATTTTGGAAACTCAAAGGTATCTTCTTCTGGTTGATTTTATAACATCACTTTATACTTAAAAATTTTTTTAGATAGATATAAAATACAACCTAACACCTTCCCACTTGAAGAAAAAATCTCTATTAACAAAGCAATGAAATTCCTATTTTAATGAAAATGGAACTGTTTAATGTACCTCGGTTTTTAAGACCCATGAATAGTAACAGTGGAAAAACACAAAGCTATAAATCCCAGAGATTTTAGCTAATGGTTTGAAACTTCTCCTTCAAAGAACCTTTTAAGAGCAACAGTAAATTAAACACTAAGAACAAAAAGCCTGGATACCTTTCACTTCTGATGACTCCCAAGATTCTGGAAAACAGGCAGAAGATAGTCTATACTGTATAATCAGACTATGAATTGATAACTTTATTTTACCTTGTTCCTTTTTAAATTAAAAAAAAAAATTTTGGCAGGGGATCAAAGGGTCAGAAGGTGCTGTCATGTGAACAGCAAATAACACGCCTAACCTTCCTCTCAACCTCAAACCACCTCAAAGGTAATAAATAAATATCATCACTTCCTACCACTCTACATTTTCCTTTTGCTCTAGTTCTTATGTAAGCAGTTTTTCTATAAGTAAATAGCACATTTAACCACAAGTTACAATCTCTTCTAGTCAACCTTCTATTTATACATTGAAATTTTCACACGTGATCATCAAAACTATTCTACAGAACCATTGGCAAGATGTTTTTAAAGCAGAAAACAGTGATTAAAGATGTAAAATGAGCACTGCTCAGCAGTCAGAACTATTTGCTGCAGGTACAAAAGTCACTCAAACACATCTGTTGGTTGACTGAAGGAAACAGATCTTATTACATTGAAGAAATTATTTTCTAACCCCTCAGATACTCCCTAATCTCTTCAGTTACAACTCACCTCTTCAAGCATTTTTCTCATTTAACCATTTTCTCAAATCACCTCTTCCAGAAATAAGTTAAATCCGTAAAGCCATCTAAAAGATACTACATGACTTCAACAAAAATAGCAGAAGCCAAGAGTTATGAGATAATTTTGTTTTATAACTTTCAAATTTTCTGTAATATACTGTAAACGAATGTAATTTTCATTAATCTTAAAATAAAAAATAACAATTTCAGCTTTCTCAAAAACTCTTCAATCTGCACATTCAAAGGTAAAGGCTACCTTCTTAAACTGACATCTTGTTCATATTAATAGTTAAATCTCCTCCTAATTCATAAATTAAAAAAAAAGTTTTTTAGGAGCAGTTTAAAAAATTACCTATTTATTCCATGGAAACCTATGCAAGTCACTGTAAAATATTTTCAAATAATACTTAATCATATGAGAAAAATGCCTGATGGTAATATCATTTGAAAAATACCAAGCTACAGAATAATACAGCAGAACCCACTGTGCATGTTGTATTTCTAAAGAAAACCTTAGGGCGCCTGGGTGGCTCAGTTGGTTAAGCGACTGCCTTCGGCTCAGGTCATGATCCTGGAGTCCCGGGATCGAGTCCCGCATCGGGCTCCCTGCTTGGCAGGGAGTCTGCTTCTCCCTCTGACCCTCCTCCCTCTCATGCTCTCTGTCTCTCATTCTCTCTCTCTCAAATAAATAAATAAATAAAATCTTTGAAAAAAAAAAAAAAATAAAGAAAACCTTAGAGGACACAGGGAAAGGCTATACATAATTTTAATTTTCTTCGGTACTCCTTCTGTTCTACCTACACATAACAATGATTATAATTAAAAAGGAAAACCATCATCACTGGCTCTTGTTTCAACCAATTAAAAACTAACACTTCCTGGGCGCCTGGGTGGCTCAGATGGTTAGGCATCTGCCTTCGGCTCAGGTCATGATCCCGGGGTCCTGGGATCGAGTCCTGCATCAGGCTCCCTGCTCCTTGGGGAGCCTGCTTCTCCCTCTGCCTCTGCCTCTCTCTCTATGTGTCTCTCATGAATAAATAAATAAAATCTTTAAAAAAAAAAATTTAAAAACACTTCTTAGTATTAAGGTCCAGCATCACCAATTTGCTACACTGATACTGTACCTCCCCATCTTATCCCTAAAGGCAAGCAAACATGCTTCTCCTATCTTCCATAACCTTTATTCCTGCTATTCCATCAAGGAGCATGTGCCTGATAGAACTAAATGAACTTGGGTGTCTCAACTTCATCATAGAGTTCACTAATCACTTCTCAATTTAATCCTCTGAATCTGACCATCCCAGCAACATCCTCTAACAACTTAACCATAGTTACTATTTTAGGTCTTAGTTGCTGTAGTACTGTTTTTGTTTCTCCCCCACATCTGACCAACTTATGCTCATCTCTGTGGACCAAACTGCTACTAACATTCTTACAACTTTAGTATTCTTTCACCTTTCCACACTAAGTAAAGTGAAAACTCTTATTCCCTTTACGTCTCCATGGCACCATATTTCTATATGGATTTCTTAGGGTGCTTTTGTTAAATGTTTTAGAATTGTCAAACCAGGATGGATAACCTCAAGAGACAGTACTCAAAAAACTACCTCCAAAAGGCTTATGCTAGCCAAATGTGCAGGATGATACAAAGCATACCTGTTCTCCCATGCCTTTGCCTAAATAATTTAAGTAGTTCTGAGAGGATTAGAGCATTCAGGATTTAGTGTACACAGCTATAAAAGAACCCATACAGCAAATTTTTATCCTTTCCATGTCAATGTTCTAAAATCCTTCCCCTGAATTGAATTTACACAGACTAAATCAGTATCAATTTCTCACTTTCAACTTTCTCCTACAATTAAAGCAAAAATACAGAACAAATCACCATTCCATCCTTCAAAATTCTAAGCGCCTCACAATAAAATTTATTGCTACCTAAAATACTATGATTTTGGGGCGCCTGGGTGGCTCAGTTGTTAAGCGTCTGCCTTCGGCTCAGGTCATGATCCAGGGTCCTGGGATCGAGCCCCGCGTCAGGTTCCCTGCTCAACAGGGAGCCTGCTTCTCCCTCTCCCACTCCCACTCCCACTGCTTGTATTCCCTCTCTCGCTGTGTCTCTCTCTGTCAAATAAATAAATAAAATCTTAAAAAAATAAAATACCATGATTTTATAATGTCTACCTGTCAAGTCTACTTGAACCAACTTAGATGAATCTGTAGTTTGCATTTTCCTAGCTTGTTGCAGCTGAAAACAATTTGGGCCTGGCTAACTGGCTAACAAGTAAACAACAAATTTTAATTTAGTGTATATAATTTCCTTGTTTATACAGAAATCATCTCTGGAAAGCTATATAAGAAATTGGTAACAATTACTGCCTTTGTGGAGATTCTGATGGCTGGGAAAAAAGAAAAAGATTTTATACTGTATTCCCTTTGGTACTTTTTGAATACTGAACCACGTAAATTTTGCAAATCTGTTAACTAATGTATATGTAAATATGCATACACATGTACTTCTTAAATTTCAGTGTACCACCCAATGGGATATCATAAGCAGTATTTAGAAATTTCAAGTAATAAAAAGAAAGTCTATATTCTTGGTTTCTATGATCACCTCAACTAATTTTCTAAAAATATATATATTTAAATTTGCATATGGATATACCCCCAAGAATATGTATGTATGGGTATGTGTATGGGTGTTAGTATCTCATTTAGGATACTAAATTTAGTTTAAAAAATCAAGCAAAAATATAATGTTTTGCACTTCAAAGTCCTACTAATAGCAATTCCAGGTTTTTAAAAAACATTTTAATCCTCCCAGTTTATCCATGTAAATGATAGATCAAATTTTGGATATATAACCAAGTGCTCCAATTTTATTTAAAAGTAAAGCATGACAAAAAAAAAAAAGGGCGCCTGGGTGGCTCAGTTGGTTAAGCGACTGCCTTCGGCTCAGGTCATGATCCTGGAGTCCCGGGATCGAGTCCCGCATCGGGCTCCCTGCTCTGCAGGGAGTCTGCTCCTCCCTCTGACCCTCCCCCCTCTCATGTGCTCTCTCTCTCATTCTCTCTCTCTCAAATAAATAAATAAAATCTTTAAAAAAAAAACAAACAAACAAAAAAATAAATAAAAGTAAAGCATGACAATACCAGTGAAACCAACAGACAAATGGAAAGAGACTTCTGTACTGGTTAAACAATAAAAGAAATAAGGACAAGAAACAAAGAAATACTTTAGGATAAAAACACCCAAGATAATTATTTCATTCTTGATATGCTGACTGGAAAATAATTTTTGGAAAAGGTCACCTAACTAAAAATGTCAGTTCATTACAATGTGATATATGCTAAAGAATACTTGATGTCTTTGGGAGAATGCTTAATATTTTATAGACATCAGGATTATTATACAAAATAAGGTTTATAAAGTGTTTAAATCAGGTATGTTTTATTTTTTCCCAATTATCACCAATGAAATCCATTCCTTAAAAAAAAAAATTTAAGAGGTCAGTATCCAAAATATATAAAGAACTTATACAACTCACCACCAAAAAAAACAAATAATCCAATTAAAAAATCAGAAGACACGAACATATATTTCTCCAGAAAAAATATACAGATGGCCACTGACACATGAGAAGATGCTCAATATCACTCATCATCAGAGAAATACAAATCCAAACCACAATGAGAAGGATGCCTGGGTAGCTCAGTCGGTTGAGCATTTGACTCTTGATTTTGGCTCAGGTCATGGTCTCAGGACGGTGGGATCAAGCCCTGCGTCGGGCTCTGGGCTGGGTGCAGAATCTGCTAGGGCAACCTCCTCCCTCTGCCCTTCCTCCCACTCATGTACTCTCTTTCTCGCAAATAAAAAAATAATATCTTAAAAAACAAAAAAACAAAAAAAAACCAATGAGTTATCACCTCACACGAGTCAGAATGGCTAAAATCAAAAACACAAGTAACAACAAGTGTTGGCAAAGATGTGGAGAAAAAGGAACCCTCATGCACTACTGATGAGAATGCAACCTGGTACAGCCACTATGGAAAACCCTATGGAGATTCCTCAAAAAATTAAAAATAGAATTACCATATAATCTAGTAATTCCACTATGAGGTATTTACTCAAAGAATATGAAAACACTAATTCAAAAAGATATATGCAGCAGCCCTATGTTTATTGCAGCATTATTTACAATAGCCAAAATATGTAAGGAACCCAAAGGTCCATCTATATAGATGAACAGATAAAAGAAGATGGATATATACAATGGAATATTACTTAGCCATAAAAAAGAATGAAATCTTGCCATTCACAAAAATGTGGATGGATCTAGGGAGTATAATGCTAAGTGAAATAACTCAGAGAAAGACAAATACCATATGATGTGGAATTTAAGAAACAAAACAAAGAAAGAAAGAGACAAACCAAAAAACAGACTATTATAGAGAACAAACTGTTGGTTACCAGAAGGGAGGTGAGTGTGGGGATGGGGGAAATAGGTGATGGGGATAAAAAGTACACTTATCAAGATGAGCACTGAGTAATGTACAGAATTGTTGAATCAGTATACTGTACACCTGAAGCTAATATAACACTATGTTAATTATGCTGGAATTTAAAAAAACAAATTTTTAAAAAATTTAACTCCTCAATTAAATAACCAGGGTTTATATAAAAACAGAAAGCCATTTTAATTACTATAGTGCGATGCTGACATAGACAATCTCAAAAGCATTATAAATTAGTACCCTACTCTGAAACAGTATACAAAGACACTATAGTATCTGCAAAAAATTTTTTAAAGTTACATTATCTTTTGAAGGACTAACAACTGTTTCTATATACTAAGGCAATAGTGTGGATTTCTGCTATCAAAATTAATTTTGTTATCCAATTTTAATGGAAAAGAAAAACACTTTCAACTTAATTATCAAAGGCACTATACTTTGTGGCAAAAAATGACTTATCAGCAACAAAACACCTGTTGTGTAGGAAGTTTTAAATACATTTTTCTCTTCAAAGTATAGTATTAATTCGTAATGTAGCATACCGTTTTAGTGAAGAAAAACTATACTTTAAAGAAAAAGGCAGGATGTGCTACTTTCAAAAGGGCTTGAAAATAGTTTGAATGATTCAAACTTTCCTCTAACAAATGCCACAACAAAAAGGTTTGTCTTTTTATATGTAGGGAAAACAACAATTAATAGGTTGTTTGGTTAGAAACTTAAAACTTTAAAGTTTCCCATTACCTCCCTTTGACCAGTTTTATTTGTCCTGACAGTGCTACTTTAAATATTAGGGGAGAAAAGTGAAACTAATATTGTAATTTCTCTATTTTAAGAAATTATAAATGATCCTAAAATATGTAAATTTTTAAGTTGTCTTAGATAACTATCAAATTCTCAGAAGTTATTTAGTTCCTGTTCCTAGTCTTCCCTAGTTCATTTAGTCCTCCTTCGGAACATTTTTTTTTTAAGATTTATTTATTTATTTATTTGACAGAGAGAGAGCGAAGAGAGGGAACACAAGCAGGGGGAGTGGGAGAGGGGAGAAGCAGGCCTCCCGCCTGGCAGGGAGCCCGATGCGGGGCTTGATCCCAGAACCCTGGGATCATGACCTGAGCCGAAGGCAGATGCTTAACGACTGAGCCACCCAGGCGCCCCTGGAATTTTTTATAAAGCTCCAAATTAGAGCTTTCAGCCCCAATTCCAGGCTTGGAAGTAAATAAAATGCAATCTATTTTTAACTGTTTGTATTCAATAGTTGGGGAAGTGAAGGCAAAGACAAAAACATAAATTAGACTAGGAATATTCTCTAGATTTCAGATATCCAAATTTATTCCTATTCCTCTCTTAAGAGGGACAAGGGGCACCCAAAAACTGGTACAAGAATGTTCCTAGAAAGCATTATTCGTAATAGCCAAAATCATTAGGCAAGGCTATGTTCAAAGCTCAATTAACAGAAACAAAAGATAACTTGTAATGTTAATGCACAATTTGCAGTAAACTATGCTTTACTTTCTGAAAAAATCTTAATATACAATTTGGAATTAACTTAGCAAGCGTCAAGAACACATTCTTTTCTGTTAAGATTTTATTTATTCATTTGTGAGAGAGAGCGCAAGCAAGCACACACAAGCAGGGGGAGCGGCAGGCAGAGGGAGAAGCGGACTCCACGCTGAGCAAGGAGCCTGCTGTGGAACTCGATCCCAGGACCCTGGGATCATGACCTGAGCTGAAGGCAGATGCTTAATCGCTTAATCGACTGAGCCACACAGGAGCCCCAAGAACACATTCATCCATCAAAAAACATTCGAGGGGCGCCTGGCTGGCTCAGTTGGAAGAGCATGCTTCATCTTGGGGTCATGAGTTTGAACACCACATGGGGCGTAGAGATCACTTAAATAAATTTAAAAAAACTAAAAACTAAAAAAAAAAAAGAAGCAAAACATTTCAGGATGCCAATTTAAAATCCAATTAATAGTTTTATAAATTGCCTAAAACCTGAAGTCTAAAATTGATAGGTTATACACATCAACTATACTTAAATTAACTAACTAATTAATTAAATTGATAGGCTACACCTAAAATTCATACAGAAAGGGACCTAGAATAGGCAAAATAATCTTGAAAAAGAAGACCGAATCTGGAAGACTCTCACTTCCTGATGCCAAACTTACTACAAAGACACAGTAATCAAAATAGTGTAGGACTAGTGTAAGGACAGACGATGGAATACAACTGGAAATCAAGAAATAAACCCATATTATCTATGGTCAACTGATTTTTGTTTTTTTTTTTGTTTGTTTGTTTTTTTAAAGATTTTATTTATTTGAGAGAGAATGAGAGAGAGAGAGCACATGAGAGGGGGGAGGGTCAGAGGGAGAAGCAGACTCCCTGCTGAGCAGGGAGCCCGATGCGGGACTTGATCCTGGCACTCCAGGATCATGACCTGAGCCAAAGGCAGTCGCTTAACCAACTGAGCCACCCAGGCGCCCGATGGTCAACTGATTTTTGACAAGGGTGCCAAGATTAATTAACAGAGAAAGAAGAGCCTTTCAACAAAAGTACTGAGACTACATATCCATGCTAAAGAATGAAGCTGAACCTCCTCCTGGCACCACACATAAAAACTGACTTCAAATGGATCACAGGCCTAAATGTAAGAGCTAAAACTATAAAACCCGTAGAAAAAAACACGAGTAAATCTTTGTGACCATGGGTTAGGAAAAAGTTCTTAGAGAAAACAGTAAAAGCATAAGTAATAACAAATAAACTGGACTTCATCTAAATTAAAAACTTCGATGCTTCAAAGGACAATATAAAATTACCTCATACCAGTTGGAATGGCTACTATCAAAAAGAAATAACAAGTGTCGGCAAGGTCGTGGAGAAAAGGGTGAGAATGTAAATTTGTGCAGCTACTGTGGAAAATAATATGGAGGTTCCTCAAAAAATTAAAAATAGAAATGAAATACCATACAATCCAGTATTTCCACCTCTGGGTATGCACCTGAAGAAAATGAAAGCACGAATTCAAAAAGATACATGAACCCCTATGTCTACTGCAGCAAACAGCAAGAATATGGAAGCAACCTAAGCGTCCATCCATAGATGGAATAAAGATGTGCTATACATACACAATGGAGTACTCAGCCAAAAAAAAAAAAAAAAAAAGAATGAAATCTTGCCATTTCTGACATCGATGGATCCAGAGTATATTATGCTAAGTGAAACAAGTCAGACAGAAAAAGACAAATACCATATGATTTCACTTATATATGGAATCTAAAAAACAAAACAAATGAACAAAAACAGAAACACTCATAAATAAAGAGAAAAAACTGGTGGTTGTGGGGGGGAGGGGTAGGTGAAATAGATGATTAAGAGGTACAATCCTACTGTTATAAAATAAGTAAGTCACAAGGATGAAAAGTACAGCATAGGAAATAGAGTCAATAATACTGTAATACTGTAAGAAAGTAATGGCACTTACACTGGTGAGCATGTCATAATATATGTAATTGTTGAATGTTGTACACCTGAAACATGTTATATGTCATCTATTAAAAATAATTTTTAAAAACAAATAAATTTTTAAAAAGGACACCGTCAAGGAAAAACGACAGCTCACAAAATAGAAGAAAATGTTTACAAAATCATATATCTGATAAAAGATTACCCAGAATATAAAAAAACTCTTACAACTCAATAATAAAAACACAAACAACCTAATCTAAAAATGGGCAGTGAATCTAAAAAGATATTTCCCCCCAAAAAAATATGAATAGATGCACATTAGCCATCAGAGAAATGGAAATCAAACCCACAATGAGGTTTTACTTCACACCCATCCACTATAATAAAAAAGACCGATAACAAGTGTTGTCCAGCATGCAGAAAAATTGGAACATTTTTACATTGTTAGTGGAATTGTAAACCATGCAGTCACTTTGGAAAACAGTTTGGCGGTTTTTCAAAATGTTAAAGAGTAACAATATGACCCAGCAATTCCATTCCCAAAAGAAATGAAAACATATTTCCACACAAAAACCTGTATAAAAATGTTCATAGCAGTACTATTCATAATAGCCAAAAAGTGGAAACAACCAAACGTCTATCACTGATGAATAGATAAAATGTGGTATATACACACAATGGAATGTTTGGCCATAAAATGTAGTGAAGTACTGATACATGCTACATCATGGATGAAGTGTGGAATCATGCTAAGGAAAAGAAGCCAATCACGAAGGATAACACGTATGATCCCATTTATATGATATGTCCAAAAGAGACCATTCTATCGAGGCAGAAATGTATAGATTAGTAAACTGCCTAGGCTGAGTTAAGGGCGAAAGAGGTAATGACTGCTAATGGACACAGAGATTCTTTCTGAGGTAATGATACTGTCCTAAATTGATCGTGGTGATGTAACTGCACATACGAAAAACCCGTGAATTGTACACTGAACTGAGTGTACTGTATAGTATGTGAACTGTAACTTTATAAAGCTATATTTTAAAGAAAAACCTAATGTCTCGTACTTACGTCGCTTGCGGAAAACAAGAATCACTCAAGACAAATAACTATGAACTGATTTGATTACTAAGTCCATACGTGATACACTTAGAAATAAGAATTTAAGACACACCTCTTCTTCACTGAAAGATCACTCCTTTAATTATTTCTAAATTTGAACTAAAATGCAACTGTAGTACTTGCAGCTGTCAGGACCTAAAATGAGATTCACCCAAGATACCGGGGTAAACATGCTACTTTTCCCGCACTCGGCTGAACTGCACTTCCCATTACAACAAACAATAACTGCAGAAAAACACTCCACACGGTGACTGGAAGTCATTCTCAAAGAACCACCTAATACTAATACCGAGTTAAGAGGAGGGGTGTGGAAAGAATGAGGAAGGGGAAGGAGCACAGGGCACGAGGGGAAGTCTACGTGCATTTAAGCCCAAGGAATCCAGTTACATTAAATTCAACTTTTATACGCTTTGTGAACAGGCCCAGACGCAAAGTCCTGGGCGCAGACCAAAGAGCCGAGCTGCGAGGCCCAGAGGAAGTGCTGATCCAGGCCAAGCCCGCAAGGGATTCCGAGTGGAAACAGCGGGGGGCAAAAGGGCTAAGATGGGGGTTGCGGTGCGGGACGGAGGTGAGCCCCCTCCGCCCGGCTCCGGCCGGCGCTCGCCGGCAGCGCGCAGCGGGAGGCGGCCGCGCCTCGGGCCCGGCGGCCGCGTCCGAGCCGTGGAGCGCGCCCGGCGCCCAGAGCTCCGGCGGGGCCGGGTCCCGTCTCCCGCCCCATCCGGCGCTTTGTCCCAGCGCGGGCGGCGGGCGGCCCCTAGGCGTCCCCGCCGCGGGCTAAGGGGCCGCGCTGACAGCCCTCGCCCCCCGCAGGGGCTGCGAACCTGCGAGACCCGGCGCCCGCCCGGCTTCATCCAGGCGGGACCCAGCCGGCGGCGGTCCGAGGACGCTAGCCCTTATCGCGGAGCCTTCGCCGCCGCCGCGGCCCCGAAAGCCGCGGCCGCCAACACGGCCGCCAACACCGCCGCCCGGAGCGCACACAGGCCGAGGTCAGGCGGAGAAAGCTTCGCACCCCAAAACCCAATTTCCTGCCCTTACCCAAAAATTCTCGACGAAATGCGCCATGACCATCCTGCCGCCGCCGCGCCAGGTTCCGCGTCCGCGCCCGCCCGCCGCTGTGTAAACACGGGCCCGGCCCCCACGGCGCCCCCGCCTTTCCCCACCGCCGCCGCTGCCGCCGCCGCCGCCGCCGCCGCCTTCTTCCCGGAGACCGGCCCGCACCCTCCAGGGCGCATGCGCCACCTAGCGGCTGCTGCCGCGGGGCGAACTCTTGAACGCCACCGCCTGGTTGCGCATGCGCTCTTCGTCCCATCCCTGGGTTTTAGTAACCTTCCTCTCTCCCCGGCGCGGGCGCGGCCAAATTGAGTATTCTCTTGGGAATGGTGGAGAACAGGGTTCTTGAGGAGTCACAGAGGAGACTGCCCGCACCCTTTGCGGTACGATGGGTACTGGCCCAGGGATGAGGGAAGAAAAGGGCCGGCCAACGGCAGTGGATACGGCAGCCTGGCTGCCTCCTCTCTTCCTCTACGCAAGACGCGCTTTCCCGGCCTTGGAGGATCTTGAAGGGACCAAGGCTGGTCTAGCTGGGATGGGGGAAGTTTGGCTTCTGGCCACCGGGCGGAGACTGGGAAACCTTTGGTCAATAGGGTGCCTTTCCTTGACAGGGAACTAAGAACCAAAACAAAACTTTCCGAGGCCGGAAAAGGAGGACACGCCCAGTGTCGCCTGAGAGTCTCTGGAGCAGCGGGAGACCCAGGCACCAAGTTCCTTGCCGAAGCCGCTGACCTCTAGCACGCCCCTAGCACACCAGGCAGGCCGGCCGGAGGCAGGAACATGACCCAAAAGGAACGAATTTCCCTGACTCAAGCAGTTAAAAAAAAAAAAAAAAAGTCTTTTCCAGGACTTGTTCATTTAAGTCCCTAGTTCTCTTAGCAACTTGTACATTTTGGAAAAAGAAACAAGTTTAAACACGTCCTGGCATAACATAAACTAAATCCCCTTCCCATGCCTTGCTTTCCAGAGGTTAGGGGAAAATATTAAACCCTTGTGAAGAGGTCTCAAGTTCGCTGTCACCAGGTCAGCTCAATCCGAAGTCTGCAGTTCTTGAAACCAAGCCCCACTAATAGATTTAGTGTAGCTTTATTTTTCTTTTTTTTTTAAGATTTTATTTATTTGACAGAGAGACACACAGCGAGAGAGGGAAACACAAGCAGGGGGGAGTGGGAGAGGGAGAAGCAGGCTTCCCGCGGAGCAGGGAACCCCATGCGGGCTCAATCCCAGGACCCTGGGATCATGACCTGAGCCGAAGGCAGACGCTTAAGGACTGAGCGACGCAGGCGCCCTAGTGTAGGTTTAACTATATACACACATCACCACCTTCTCAGATCTTGTGACTTCAGACATAATGAACACTATGACATGTGTTTCTTGGTGGAAAATATTTTCATCCTCAAAAGCAAAAACCACACAATGCCTTGCACATGGATGAAACTGTCAAGTGTTTGTTGAATTGGGAATAAGTGGATCATTGGTATTGTGATTATATCTTTTTTAAGAATATTTTTTAGAAATACATAGGATGTAACAGTCTGCTTTAAAATAACTCATTTGAGAAAGGAACAATGAGTACAGGTATGCATGAAACAGGATTGACCATGAGTTGATAATTGTTAGGACCTAGGTAATGGAAACATGGTAGTTCACTATACAGTACTACACTCATTTTGTATATGTTTGCTATTTCCTTTTCTTTAAAAAGTCTTCATAACACTGTCATTTACACCAAGTCTTTGGGAAAGTCTAACTTAGAAATTTGCTACAATTCTCTAAACCATTAGTCTAGCACTATCTTTCTTCAACCTGAAAAAATTCTAAAAAATATACAGCCCTCTAGATCTCTCTGCAAATAAGGTTGGCATTAAAATCCTAGTGTCCCTAGGCACTACCCAGCTTAGCCCTCGGGAGGAAAAGCCTTATCCGAGACCCATGCTTTAAAGGACCTTACATATTACAAACACATTAATTTATTAAAAAACAAATAGGTGCCTTTGCCACTCCTGATCTGTGGGTGGGATAGCTGCCCATATCAGAGATAGACTCTTGGAGTTCAGGCAGAATCTGAGCAGCAGAAGTGCTTAAGTAAGAGAGAAGACAAATTAGTTAACTTGTTCAATTTTTCCTCCCAGCATGAATGCAATAGATTCTTGCATAACAGAGTATTGTTTTGCATAACAACATGGTATCAAGCACAGATTTTCCTTTTTTTAGTGTTCTAACACTGACAATTTAGCATAGTACACTGGTCTCCATTTGTACTCTTACCTCTGATTTCATAAATATCAGAGGCAGGCTTGCCATAAAGATAAATATTGTGTATTTGGGTATTTACAAGGCTCATTAGGGCCAAAACACCATATGCTGGTATTACCTGATATTTAAATTGTGGGAATTTAGCGTAAATAGCGATTAAGGTGACTAAATTTCAGACAAGATGGTGAAGTAGAAGAAGAATGTGGGTAGTATCAGGCACATTCTGTTCTCTCAAGTGAGGTTTCCCGGGATGCACATACACTCTGGCAGAGTGTAGATAAGGCCCTGAGAGGGTAGCTCACTTATGTGCCGTTAAGTATTTGTGACCCACACACTTAGCCCTTGCTTATCCAAACACATTCTGAAATTACTAAAAATTGACACAGATAACAACACTGTTCCACTCACTGCCTATGCCACCTGGCACTTAATAGTCACTCAATAAATGTTTGGTGAAACAACAGGTGAATGATTAAACCTATCAGGGAAATGTCAAGGTGGATGAGACTTTGAATATGCAGTAACTCCATTTTTTATTCATACTCTTAATTGGCGCTAGCTCTTAGAGCTTATAAAAATAGCATTATTTACATTCTACTTGATTTAATATTCTTACATTACTTTAAATATTTTCAAAAGAATTATTTGGGGCTTGGGTATACTTCTTTTTTAAAAAAGGCTTATTTAGGGCACCTGGGTGGCTCAGTCAGTTAAGCGGCTGCCTTCAGCTCAGGTCGTGATCCCAGGGTCCTGGGATCAAGTTCCACAGCTTCTCTCTCTCCCTCAGCTGCTCCCCCTGCTTGTGTGCTCTCTCTCTCTCTCTCTCTCTGTCAAATAAATAAATAAATAAATAAATAATCTTTAAAAAGGTGTATTTATTTGAGAGAGAGAGAGCAGAGGGAGATGCAGAGAAAATTCTCAAGCAGACTCCCCACTAAGCATGAAACCTGACCCCAGGATCCTGAGATCATGACCTGAGCTGAAATCGAAGAGTCAGCTGCCTAACCTACTGAGCCACTGAGGCACCCCAGCTTGAGTACACTTCTTAAAGCCATGAAGGTAAAATAATGTAAAAACATACAAATATGTCATTAATGTTAAGTGGAAAGGCAGAAGAATACATGGAAGATACATTAAAATTATAAGGGTGTACAAATATGCATATAAATGGACAAAAATCAAAAGAAAACAAAATGTATGTGGTAGGTGGTATGTATTCTAATGTATTCTAATGTATTCTATGTAATTATAATGTATTCTAATGTAATAACATAGTATGATTTAAAGAGCAATCACTGTTATTTGTTTTCATTTAAATATAATTTCATTTAAATATAAATGTAACCGGGCAAATCTTTCCCAGGTCTTTCATTAACTCTCTCCTCTCATTGATTCAAGCAATAGACAATTACTGGACACTTAACACAATGAAAAGACTATCTCTGCTCTTACAAAATTCACAATCTAATACAGACTCATAAGAAATAAGACAATAGATATGATGACAATTATAAAATAATGTGCCTTAGAAGAGTATCTGGTGTATAGCTGATAATCAATAAACATTTATTAAATGAAAAATGAACAAATCACTGTTTGTTCAGAAGGATAACCTCAAAGAAATTCAATTTGTCCTTTTTCATTTTTCCCTCTCCCCCCTACCTCTCTCTTTCCCTCTTTTCAAGAAAGTGACAGGAAATTGACCTGGATTCACAGGGGCTTTCTTCCATTAGCACAGAGGTCTTTGGGTCTCTGGGGTAGTAGAATCCACAGCAACTTTTAAAACGCAGTATTTCTGGGATTGGCTAGCCATCTGGGAGCTAGCTGTATATGGGAACTGGAAGAACAGAGCGCTAGGAATTGTAACCACAGGAACCCACAAGAAGAGGCACCTTTAGATCAGCTAAGAATAGAGGGAATGGGCTTCGTCTCCCTTGAAGATCTGCTGAAGCCTGAGCAGAGACCTCGGTGCACTTTTTGCACACCGCATAGCGCTAGATTTCAGCACTGTGTCCTAGTGAGTGTACTAGTGAGAAGGATAGTCCCTGAGTTTCCTGGACAACTGAGGGGAAGGAGGGAGCTCCACCCAACCATTTATATAACAAACATTTAGCGAACACCTATATCAAGCTAGGCCCTCTTCTAAACACTGGGGGGGTCCAACAGTGAAAAACACATAACCGCTACTCTTGTTACACTGAGTGTGGGAAGACAGACCACAGGGTTATAAATAAGTGAGATCCTTTTGGATAGTGATACATGCTATGACATAATTGGGATAGATTGTGGTGGGGAGTGGTGACTTCTTCACCTAGAGTAGTGTCCCTAAGGAAGTGACATTTGAGCAGAGACCTGAATGAACCAAAGGAGAGAGCCAGGCAAACATCTGCAGAGAGGTCCACGTTGAAGGATCAAACTGTGCAAAGGCCCAGAGTTAGCAATGAGCTAACATAGGCTTCCTAGCATAGGAAGCCAATAGAGGGTTTTAAAGCTTCAGAGATACCTGATTTATGTTTTACAAGATCACATTGACTGCTCTGTGCAAAAGGATGAGGGGGAGGTGGTGGTAAAGGGGAGGCCACCGAAAAGACAGATGCAATAGTCCTGATAAGAGAAGACAGCCGCAGGGACTAGCCAACAGCAGTGGAAGTGATAAGAAGAAGCGATCGGGCTTAAGATCTATTTTGGCTGTGAAGCTGACAGAATTTGCTCATGGAGTGGACATGGGGTGTGAGGGGAAGAAAGAAATCAAGGATGATCCCAGCAGTTGTGCCTGAGAACTCAGATGTAAAAGGGTGCCACAGAGATGGAAAGGATATGGAAAGCAGCTGTTTCAGAGAAAGGGAGGAAGACCCAAGGGTTCTGATTGGCCTTGTTAGGTTTGAGGTGCCTACTGGAAATCCAAGGGGAAATGTCTATCAGGCAATTGGACGTATGATTTTGGAGCTCAGGACAGAGGTTGAAGACGTAAATTTGAGGGTCATCAACAAATATGGATAAGCTCACAGAGAGAGAGGAGAGGAGGGGGCAGCTGAACATAAAGCTCTGGGGCACTTGTACACTTTCAGTCAGGAGAAGGAGCCGAGCCAGCAATAGAGATGAAGGAAGAACAGCAAAGTAGAAGAAGCTCCAGGAAAAAGGGACAACATTGAAGTCAAGAGAATGTTTTAAGACTGGTCAATGGATGGGGGCACCTGGGTGGCTCAGATGGTTAAGCATCTGCCTGCGGTTCAGGTCATGATCTCCAGGTCCTGGATCGAGTCCCACATCAGGCTCCTGGCTGGCTCAGCGAGGAGACTGCTTCTCCCTCTCCCTCTGCCTCTCCCCCACTGCTTGTGCTCTCTGTCTCTCTCTCTCAAGTGAATAAATAAAATCTTTAAAAAAAAAAAAAACAACCGGTCAGTGGATGACAAACACTGAGAAATGACCAACGGGTTTAGCAGGACAGAGGTAGGAGTCTTGGCAAGCCAGCCTTCTCTGAAGTGGGGAAGATGTAAATACGATTAGAATGGGTTGAAGAGAGAAGGGGAAGTAAAGACCACAAGTAAAGACAACTTGTTCAAGAAGTTTTGCTGTGAGGGCACCTGGGTGGTTCAGTTGGTTGAGCAACTGCCTTCGGCTCAGGTCATGATCCTGGAGTCCCTGGATGGAGTCCCGAATCGGGCTCCCTGCTTGGCAGGGAGTCTGCTTCGTCCTCTGACCCTCCCCCCTCTCATGTGCTCTCTCTCTCATTCTCTCTCTCTCAAATAAATAAATAAAATCTTAAAAAAAAAAAAAGTTTTGCTGTGAAAGGAAAGGGTGAGGTAGGCAGACATTGAAGGGAACGGGGCTGAAAGGGGTACAGTCTTAAGATGAGCAGTGGTAAGTCATGCTTGCATACCGGAGAGGATGAGCCAAAGAGATGGAAAGGGGAGATAATTATAGAAATGTGGTCCTTGAATAGAGGAAAGGACATGGGATCCAGAGTAAAATTGAGCTTCAGGAGGGTGCTTCTAGTTTTACAGCTAATAAGTCTAATAGGATCGCGATCACTTAGTTAGAAAAAGTTCCCGTAACTGCATGTGCAATTGTACTTCTGCATGGGAAACACCCCTTTCATGTATTACCTGCTTGAATCCCCACATCGACCCTATAAGACCACTATTGTTATTTATTTTTTTTATTTATTCGTCAGGGAGAGAGAGAGAGAGCACAAATGCGGGGGAGCGGCAGGCAGAGGGAGAAGCATGTTCCCTGCTGAGCAGGGAGCCCGATGTGGGGCTCGATTCCAGGACCCTGGGATCATGACCTGAGCCAAAGGCAGATGCTTAACTGACTGAGCCACCCAGGCATCCCGAGACCACCACTGTTTGATCCCGATTTTACAGATGAGACAGTATGCTCCAGAAGATTCAATACATTGCCAAGGTCAAACAACTAGCCAATGGTAAACTACTGTTAACTTGTGGTAAACTTATTAACAGTGGTAAACCACTGTTAACAGTGGCATGAACAAAGTATTATGAAGGAAGGTAGGTGAGTCCTCAAGAAACACAAGAGGTCAAAAAAAGATGACTGGTCAAGGGTGAAAGTTAAACTCATCCAACGAAAGCTTTTATTTGTGTTTGGGTTTTTTTATGTGTGTGTGTTTTTTAAAGATTTTATTTATTTATTAATGAGAGAGAGAGATGCAGAGGCAGAGGGAGAAGCAGGCTCCCTGCAGAGCAGGGAGCCTGATGTGGGACTCGATACCAGGACCCTGGGATCATGACCTGAGTCAAAGACAGATGCTTAACCGTCTGAGCCACCCAGGTGCCCCTGTGTTTGGTTTTTTTAATTCATGCTCTGGTGTTCATCAGAAAGCTCCTTGGTTACCGTCTCTCTAACCCAGGTTCTCTGAATGAATATGAATGCGAAGTACTAAGGATCCCATAAAAATTTCAAACAAATGTATTTATATCTTACTCTTTAAAAAAAAGTATTTTCTCTCCTCACAGTCAGTTCTGAAACATGCAAAAAATGTAACTGTCCAAAACTCAGATTCCAGGCAAAATCTAGAGCTGTCCCACCCTAAACAGGATGTCTGGTCATTGTATTAAAAAACAGTCACTTCTGACAGGCAGAGGGAACAGACAACCAAATCAGTCTGTAGGCACGACTGTAATGTTCTCTATCAAATTCTTAAGACCACTAAATTCTGATGAACTATTTGCAGGGAGGCCACTGGACTGGGCCAAACTGGCCAGATCGAAAGACGACAAAATAAAATTTCATTTCGAACCTTACAACTCATTAGATGACATCTGCCTTAATATGCTTTTTTAAAATAGTTTCAAGAACAAACTGTCACTAATTAGTTTTTTTTTTTTCATTTAGGTCCAGAAGATGTCTGTTATTGTTTTTTTCTTCCCACTTCCCACATGCTAGCTAAAACCAATTCTTTCTTCAAGCTGTCTTCAAGTATAACTCCTCCAAAAAAAAGGAAAGCTGCTAAACCATTACCTTCTGGGTAATCTCACTTATATTTCTTCTTTCCTCCATTATTCACAGATATACCCTTTAGATTAAGTAGTTCATATCTTGTCAAAAACAGTTGTATACTGTTCTTTATGGCATCTTTTCTTGTTTTTCTTTTTTTTTTTTTGGCAGGTGCACGTGCTTATATTGGTGGTTATGGGGATTCATCAAGATATATTAATAAATAGGGGCGCCTGGGTGGCTCAGTCATTAAGCGTCTGCCTTTGGCTCAGGTCATGATCCCAGGGTCCTGGGATTGAGCCTCACATCGGTCTCCCTGCTCGGCGGGAGGCCTGCTTCTCCCTCTCCCACTCCCCCTACTTGTGTTCCCTCTCTCGCTGTGTCTCTCTCTGTCAAATAAATAAATAAAATCTTTAAAAAAAAAGATATATTAATAAATAGAAAAAAGCAAAGTGTGGAACAGAGTGTATAGCAAATTTCCATTTGCATAAAAAGAAAAAAACTATAGGGGCACCTGGCTGGCTCAGTTGGTAGAGCATGCAACTCTTGACCTCAGGGTTATAAGTTCGAGCCCTACGCTGGGTATAGAAATTACTTAAAAATAAAATCTTAAAAAAAAAAGAAAACTATATATATGTATACATATATGCAAACATATATGTATATGTGCACAAAAACATTTATATATATACATAAACATTTTATACATATATACACAATCTATGTATATTGTATTATGAGTATTTTCTTATGTGTATATATCCTATCTTGGGGACGATATATAAGAAACTGGTAACCTTGCCTGCCTTTGAATTTAATCTTAGCCAAAAGACCCAGAAGCCATTGTGATTATCTTTGAAGAGAGGAACTAGATAACAGGAATTAAAAGAAGACTGGCTTTTACACCTTTTGAGTTTTGTTCCATGTGGATGCACTACCCATTTTAAAAAAAAGATAAAAAGTTACAAGATGCCTGGCTGGCTCAGTTGGTAGAGTGTGTAAGTCTTGATTTCAGGGTTGTGAGCTGGAGCCCCACATGGGGCATCGAGCCTATTTAAAAAATAACATAAAATAAAAGTAGATAAGAACTTAAATATTAAAAGGGAAGAAAGAAATCAAAATAATTTTTTTCCCAGATGTTAAAAAATGGTGGTGAAACTGGGATTGGGAGTTAGGGCAACAACCAAAGTAACAACATCTAGTGGATGTTTGGGAGGAAAAAATACAACCATCACCACCGAAGGTATATTCAAAATAGAACAAAAGTAAAATGTTCTCCTGTTACCTTTTTTGCTTCAGTGACTATTTGACTACTTTGGTTGTGTACAATTATTGTGTCAGATTTTATTTCCTCGATTTTATAGGGCTGTTCTACTCTCTCCTAGTAGGAAATATCCTGTGGAGAAGTCTGAAGCTAGCCTGAATTATTTTTCCTTTTTTACATTATTTTTTCAACCTGTCTGTTCAAAAGGTTATCTATTTTTCTTTGAAGTCAAACGAATGTATTAGAATATATCTTCCTGTAGATGTTCCACATTCACTTTTCCTGTGAGTCTGTTGAGACAGGCTAAATTATTATGATAGATCCCAAATGAAATGGTCCTAACAAAATCAAGTTTATTTCTCCCTAGGGGAACTGTCTGCAACAGGTGTTTCAGATCATAGGACAACTCTTCACCAACAGTGATGCAGGGATTCCAGCCATATGCCCAGCTCTTTGGAAGAAGGGGAGAACAAATTTTGGTATCTGGCAAGTAGATTTGGCCAATGATATGTTGTGTCTCTTCAATCAGTTGGTATAAGTCTTTGGTTACTGGAATATTCTTTCGAATTAGATCTTAGATACTTCTTAAATGTTCATTTGAATGATACCTTGACTATCTTATTTCAGTGTTTAGACTGACAGACACCAATCATGCATACATAGATTTTCTTTTCCTTGTTTTCCAAAATGGTAGTGTTGCTTTTTCATTTTGTTCTGTATTTTTTTAACCTTATCCTCTGTGTACCTACCTCATTGTGCTTTCAGCAAAGCCTATTTTCCATTGTGCTGCTTCCAATGTCACGTTCCTATCTGCAATTTTCTTCCCCCAACTTAAAAGTGATCTCTACACCAACATGAGGCTCAAACTCAGGACTTCAAGATCCACAGTCATGTCCTCTACTGACTGAGCCAGCCAGGCGCCTTTCTACCATTTTTCTTTCCTTTCCATTTTTCCCTGAACCCAACTATCCTATGTCACAACATGAAGAAAAACTTGTCTTCATGTTTTTATCATATGTTCCCTTAAATATTTCTGCTTGATGCTCTTATTTTGTACAGATGAATTTAATAGAGATACAATTTTAAAACTTAATTCATGACAATTTGTTTTGTCTCAGTTTTTATCTGCTCCATGGTGAGAATTCTTCATCTGTCATTTGTTTTGCCTGTTTCCCCCCTCCCACCATTCTTTCTTGTCTCTTTCTATTGTTCCTATGACAGCTCTCTTTTTTTTTTTTTCTTTCTGAACTTACTCGGCTTTAAACAAGCTATTTAGACAGCAATTTACTGGAATTTTGTGTGAGAAAGGCCAAGACGGCCTTCATGGTCAGAAGAAACTCTCCTCATAACTCACAGTTATGTGTGTGCATCAGTTCCTTTAGATTTTGCTTCTCTGTAGCCTACTTGAGGTCTGCACCCAATGGATGACAAGAACATAGTCTCCCTCCCTCTCCCTCCTCCCTCAACACCAAACTACTTCTTGAAAAATATGATTAGTCTATGATATTTCTTGCTTAAATCAACTTCTTTAGCGCTATGTTTCTCAGTAACAAACTGATTCCAGAGAAGTTCCTACTTCCTCATTCCATTGTTGCAAAAGAGGGACTATCGATTTTCACCTTCAGCAACGTACTTTACTTTGGAGTCATGGTTTCTACTGGCTTTTCCTCAGCTATGCAGCTCTGGGCTCCAAACTTCCCTGCATCTCTGTTTGTCCTTTGCCAGGCCGGCAGTATTCCTTCCTATTTTAGCTTCAGATGCCTTCTAGTTTCATCAGATATGGAGTTGGCGTTATTGTTTCTCATTCTTCAAATTACTTATGGGTGGTTTCTAAAAACAGAGGCAGGAAAAGACTTGACTTTTCTTTGTCATGTTAATACTTGGATACATTCAGAAGATAATTTTGCATTAATTCTCCCTGGCATTTAATAGGCCCCTTCTTTTCATGTCCCTCTTTGGTTCTGGGAGATGTTCTTTGCTTTTTTCTTTTTTTTTTTTTAAGATTTTATTTATTTATTTGATAGAGAGATAGAGAGAGCCAGAGAGTAGAAGCTGGGGGGAATGGCAGAGGGAGAAGGAGAAGCAGGTGACATGGGGCTCGATCCCAGGACATGACCTGAGCTGAAGGCAGACACTTAACCGACTGAGCCATCCAGGCGCCCTTCTTATTTCTTTGATAATTTCTTCCCTTTTATTCTCACAGTCCTATACCTACAATTTTTGTTATATCTATCTTCCATGTCTTTTAACATTGCTTTTCTTTCTTTTCTCCTCCATCCTTCCTTCCTGCCTTCCTTCCTTCCTTTTTCTTTCTTTCTTTCCTTCTTTCCTTCCTTCTTTCTTTCTTTTCTTTCTCTTTTTTCTTTTTTTCTTTTTCTCTTTCTTTCTTCTCATGCTCTTTCTCTCCATTCCATCCTTCCCTCCTTTTCTCCCTCCCTCCCTCTCTTTCTTTCTTTCTTCTTCTTTTTTCTTACTTTTTTTGGGGGGACATACCATTTTGGAAGAATTTTCTCAACTCAGTTTTCCAACTCATTTGTTGCATATTTGGCCCAACTATTAGGTTTAGAAATCGTATTTTAAATTTTTCATCAATTTTGGTTGTATTTCACAGCAGCGTTCTCTTTTTTGGGCATGATACGCTTTCAACTAACTCTGAGCATATTAACTATGTTTAATCTATTTCCATTAACTCTATATTTTTATCCCAGGGGAGTTCTGTTTGTTGAATTTGCTGTTTTCTTTCATGCTCTTGGTTTTCCCAAAATCTTAGTTTTCTGTTCCTATTTGTAGGTACAGGTCTGAACTAAACTTCATTCATAGTTGGAATGCATTTCCTCACTTCAAATAAGAAGTCCTATTTACCTGGCAGTGAATGCATGCTTTGGTTACAGGAATCTGCCTCATGGGATAGTAGGCAGATTATGTAGGTAACTTCTCTTCTTAGCATAGTCTCTCTGACCCTCCGGGCATTGTCCTTTTTCCCTAATCTTAGCTTACCCTGGAGCAGTAGTATGCTGGTAAATGTTTAACAACCAGCTCTGGGTGAGGGGAGCACACCTTGATTTGCAGCATTTGCTGATTTCCATGGTATCAATTTTCCTTCCCTGGGCCAATTTCAAGCTAGCAACATCACATCACTCGTGGGAGTTGGAAAAAGATGTGCACATAGACTCCCAAGAGCCTTGGTCCGCTGAGATAAATAATTACTTCGGAAAACTATACCCATGGCCTTCATCTAAGACCATACAATGGAGTCAGCTGCTATAGGAGCAACTCCAGGAGTTGGTGACTTGGCAGAGTTTTAGGGGTATGGTTCAACTGTTTCTTTATTTCATTAACTGCTCCAGTGCCCTGTTCTCTGTAAGCATTTTAGGTTCTTCTGCTCTGGTAGATTTGTCTGTCAATCAATTCCCATTTCCTTTATTCTTTTCAAAAAGTTCCTTACTATATTGGTCTGCCGGAAGCACCCTTTCTGGTATTCCTGTGCTGCTTTGAGTTTGTTTTTCTATTTCTTTGCTACTTAACTGGGATTTGGAGAAGGGGTGGCAAAGCAGAAGTCCTTCTCCTATTTCATGTCTTAATTTGTTTTCATTAGAAGTCACTTCCTCTTATTTCTCAAAGGTTGATTGTCCTCCTCTGATCACTGGTGTTCCTGTAGGCTCGTTGTCCTGAAGGACGGTTCAAGTAACTGGGCTCACTGGCTGCTGAGAAATTTCTAAGGAAGCTTGGGTAATTGATTGAGGCTATCTGCATCCCCACGTGGGCTCTGGATGGGAACACAACGCTGTGCTCATGGAGGCCATTCTCAAGGGCCAGAGAGGAGCAGGATGGAGGGCAGCTGGGGGCAGCAAGTGGCCAAAGCAGAAGGATCCAGGTGAGCATTTTCCACTCTCCCAGGACAAATGAGATGGCTGCTCTGATTTATTCAGAAGGTAGTCAATCCCAGATCTCCTCCATGTGACTCTTTGGTTGATGCAACTGGGACCCCAAACTTGGAAGGCCCTCCCTGGCCAGGAGCAACTTTTACTTCACCTGGAAACATGGGGGATGAGATGGGACAGAATAGAGTGAGTCTTTCCCTGGGGTAGAATCTTCTTCAGGTTAACAATGGCAGACACTGCTCTACACCTTTCCATGAGTTAATTCATTTAATCATCATGACAATCTTCTAAAGTAGGTATTATTATTGTCCCGAGTTTATAGAAGGAGCAACTGAGACACAGAAAGGTCACACAGTCAATAAGTCGTTGAGGCAGGATTCCAAACTGGGAAGTCTTGTGGCAGTTGTGAGTCAGTATTGGAGGTGGATTCCAGGTAGGTGTGTGGGTCGGTGTGTAGTGGTTTCCCCTCTGATGGAAAACTCCAAAAGCACTGTGAAACAATCAGGTAGCAGCAGTTCCTAGGTCCTTCTCACGTGTGCAGGATCACCCAGGAGCTCAGCAGGCTACATCCCAGGTCACATTAAAGAGGCGGGTTTACAGCCAGCCTATCCCCTTGTAAGGGAATGTGTTTTCCAAAAATGGGCAAAACCGTATCTCCCATCCCGCATGCTCTTCTTATAATGTGACTTTAACACTCTTCCCACTGAAAGGTGTGGCAGGGAGGGGTCTATGTTTTCTCTCCTTGAACCTGGGCAGGATTGTGATTACAGTGAAATCATACTATGTGACTTTTGATGCTAGGTCATACAAAGCAACACCATGTCCATCTGGTTATCTTGGGGCACTACATCTTGAAACCAAACCATCCTACTATGAAGAAGCCCATAGCCAATGGAAAGGTCCATACAGCCAGAAACTGAAACCCAAGGAACACATCCTCAGCTGAGATCCCAGCCAACAGCCAGGACCAACTTACCAGTCATATGAATGACACATCTTGAAAGTGGATCTTCCAGTCCCCAGGCCAGTCCTACCAGCCAATGAAATGTTAAGTAGAGATGTGCTTCCCTTCCTAGCCCCACCCAAATTGCAGATTAATGGGCAAAATAAAGGACTGTTATTGTTTTAAGCCACCAGGTTTTGAAGTGGTTTGTCAGGCAGCAATAGATACACTCCTGGATATCCCCTGCTTGACCCCATAAAATCCAAAACTTCAGTCTCATCGGTGGTACTTACCCTGAAGCCTCTATAGTGACCAAATTTGCCCCACTTCTGCCAAATTGTTGAGTTGCTTCAGAAGAAAATGAATATAAAGAGTGTATTTAGAACCTTTCCCTAATTTCATTTTTCAATTTCAAATCTTTAATCTCTTAAGAATATATTTTAAGGCATGGTATAGGGACCTAACTGAATTTTCTTCAAGTTATCACACAAGTGTTTACTAAATTTTCATTTTGTTACTGATCCACAACATCACATTTAGCATAATTTGGGACATCAAAGGCAATGTTATCAGGGTAAAGGTGAACTAGAAACAAATCTACTGTAAAGAAGGGAAGAGCAAAGAAACTTGCTAATCCTGGCCTTCAGAGTGGATGGAGAAAGCAAATCTCTGCTAAAATAAACACAAGTTAGCACTTACCATGAATTTGTAGTCTGGATTCATGCTGCTTGAAAACACAAACAAACACCTCAAGCAGAGAACTTATTTCAGTGGCCCTGGGCTACTTACATGCCAAATAAGTAGCAGAGGAAAATAAAAATCCCCTCTGGGGTGGGGCACATGGGTGGCTCAGTCGGTTAAGAGTCTGCATTTGGCTCAGGTCATGATCTCAGCGTCCTAGGATCAAGCCCTGCATCAGACTCCCTGCTCAGTGGGGAGTCTGCTTCTCCCTTTCGCTCATGCTCTCTCTCAAATAAATAAAAGAAATTTTTAAAAAATCCTCTCTGGGGGACAATAATTTAAACCCCTGGCTCAAGAATTTCAGTGAATAAAATTTCAAGGAATATGAGAGTGAAGTTAAAAATCACAAAACACAAGCAAATCAGGCACCATAAGTGAGAGAGATATCAGAGATACCCAGAGTCAGACACACAATAAATTCAGATATTGAAATTATCAGATGCAGAGTATGAACCACTACGATGAATATGTTTAAAGGCAAAAAAAAGATTGAAAATAATGAGCAAGGAATTAGAGACTATGTAAAATGACCAAATTTGAAAAAGAGTCAACTAGAATTTTGGTCAATGTTATAATTATTAAAGCTTAAAACTCGGTGAGAGGCTGGGGCGCCTGGTGGCTCAGTCAGTTGAGTGTCCAACTCTTGGTTTCAGCTCAGGTCATGATCTCAGGGTCTTGAGATGGAACCCCGCTTTGGGTTCTAAACTGGACATGGAGTCTGCCTGAGATTCTTTCCCCCTCCCTCTCTCTCTGCCTCCCCATCACCCACTCCCCACCCCCTGCTCTTGTGCATGCTCTCTCTCTCTCAAATAAATAAATAAAATCTTTTAGAAAATTTTAGAAAAGGGCGCCTGGGTGGCTCAGTTGGTTAAACGACTGCCCTCAGCTCAGGTCATGATCCTGGAGTCCCGGGATCGAGTCCCACATCGGGCTCCCTGCTCAGCAGGAAGTCTGCTTCTCCCTCTGACGCTCCCCCCTCTCATGCTCTCTCTGTCTCTATCTCATTCTCTCTCTCAAATAAATAAATAAAATCTTTAAAAAAAATAAAAAATTAAAAAAAAAAGAAAATTTTAGAAAAAAACTCAATGGGAGGGTTAAATGGCAGATTAGATAGAACTAAAGATAGAATTAGTGATTTGAAAGATAAATCTCTGAAGACAGTGAGAGATAAAAATAGTAAAAGAATATTAAAAGATAGAGATGATAGAGCAAGTTCTGACAAACATTTAATGGCAGTTCCAGAAGTAAATAAGAGATTAAAAAACAAGAAAGAGAAGTTTCAATATTTTAAAAGAGAATGGGTTGGGGGGGCGAATGGGCAACATGGGTGAAGGGGAGTGGGAGACACAGGCTTCCAGTTACGGAATGAATAAATCACAGGGATGAAATTAACAGCATAGGGAGTAGAGTCTATGATATTGTAACAGTACTGTATGGTGACACATGGCAGCTACACTTGTGGTGAGCACAGCATAACTTAAAGAGAAGTTGAATCACTATATTGTACACTTGAAACTAATGTAACATTGTGTGCAAACTATACATCAAAAAAATAATAAATAAAGTATTTAATTTTAACAAAGAGAATGGATAAAAATTATTAATAGATATTTATCATCAGACCTAGCAAGTTTGGTGTATTACAAGCAGGATAAATTTAAAATATTTCCACATGCAGATTCATCATGGTGAAATATGCACCAAAGACAAAAAAAGATTTTAAAAACAAGAACAGATTACCTACCCCACCACCCCTTTGCCTCCAAGGCATTTGTACTGAAAATTGCTGTCTCAACAGCAACAATGTACAGCTCAAGAGGGTGGAATAATATCTTTAATGTACTAAGAAAAAATAAATTTCAACCTAGAATTATCTACCAGGCCAAAATATCTTTTGAGAAAGAAAACAAAATTAAGAGTGTTATTTTTTTTTAGACAAGCAAAAACAGAGTTTACTACAACTAAAGGAAATTCTAAAGTATATACTTTAGGCATATAAAAATTGATTTTAGATAAAAGATTAGAGATACAAAAAGAAATGATAAGGAAAGATAATAGCAAATATGTGGATAAACCCAAACAAAAGTCAAATATAAAAGTAAATATAATGTATACTTTACAGAGTTTTAAAAAAAGAGCAAGAACTAAAGTAATATTCAATAATGGCACATAAGTGGGAGAGGGTGATGAACAGAGTTACAACATTCTAAGCTCCCAGCACTGTTCCAAAGGAAAAAAAAAAAAAAAAATACTGGTTAATTGTAGACAGCAATGAGTGACATATTAGGTAGGCATGTTAAAATAGCTAAAATCACCGTAAAAGAATATAACTTTCAAACTAATAGGAAAAAAATGGGATTAAAGAAAGAAGAAAAAGCTATAATCAATCTCCCCCAAAAGAGTCAAGGAGAGAAAAGAAAAGAATTGGGACAGATAAAAAGCAAAGATAAATCCATCCACAGTAGTAATCATAATATACATAAAAGGACAACAGTGAGAAAGGAAAGCCCTTCCTTATAATAGAAGGCCAACTAAAAAATGTAGAAAAACACAATTTGACAGTCTGCATAATAATAATTGACTTAAGAGTAATCAATAAAAGCTGAGATGAAGGAGTGAAAGTTTAATGAGAAACAGAATATTTGCATAATTTTACAGTATTTGCCCACAAGATACTTATTAGTTACAAAGGGAAAAATAGCAACTTTATATTTGAGAAATGTGGTAGACAGCACCTTAATTAAGAGATCAAAGTTGGGGTGCCTGCTTGGCTCAATTATGCATGGGACTCTTTTTTTTTAAAGATTTTATTTATTTATTTGAGAGAGAGAATGAGAGAGACAGAGCACAGAGGGAGAAGCAGACTCCCCCCTCCCGAGCAGGGAGCCCAATGTGGAGTTCTATCCCAGGACCCCTGGATCATGACCTGAACCAAAGGCAGACGCTTAACCAGCTGAGTCACCCAGGCGCACCAGCATGGGCCTCTTGATTTCGCCTCAGGTCATGATCTCAGGGTTGTGAGATGGAGCCCTGGGTTGGGCTCTGCACTGGGCATGGAGCCAGTTTAAGATTCTCTCTCTCCCTCTACCCCTCCCAACCCACCCCCCTACTCCTGCTCATGCTCTCTCTCAAATAAATAAAAAATAAATAGTACAATTTTGTCAGCCACCAGAAATACATAAAAGCACTCTAATACTAAAGATCCCTAATCTGAAGGTGTTGTTTAAGCAAATCTCAAAGTTTCCTTGAAAGAGCTCACATGCTCTCTAAAAAAAAAAAAAAAAAAAAAGCGAGAGAGAGAGAGAGAGAGAGAGAGATCAAAGTTGACATGACTAATAACAGCACAAACTGGCACCTGTCAGAAATGCATATTTCTGATCCAATAGTAAGGAAACAGTAGATAAACCCAAATTGTGGGACATTTTATAAAATAATTGGTTTATCCTCTTCAAAAATGTCAATATCATGAAAGACAATGACCGAGGAATCTTTCCAGATTAAAGGATAAAAAGAGACACGCACCTGCCTGCCTGAATATAACGAGTGATATGAACATTTTATTTTGTTATAAATGACATTATTGGGACAATGAGTAAAATTTGAATTAGTATGCAAATTAGATTCTAATTTTGGTCACTTTTGTGTGGTCATGCAAGAGAGTATTTTATGAAATACCTACTGAAGTATTTATGGATAAAGCAGTATCTGCAACTTACTCTCAAATGATTCAGGAAAAAAAGAAAATATTAGTTATCTATTTCTCTGTAACAAATTACCCCCAAACTTAAAGACTTAAAACAACAACATTTACCCATTAATATTTACCCAAGGGAATACCTTATGTTCACACAAAAACCTGTATGTGCAGGTTTATAGCAGTCTCATTCATAATTTCCAAAAATTGGAAACAACCAAGATGTTCCTCAACAAGGGAAAGAATAAATAAGCTGTAGTATATTCATACAGTGGAATACTCCTTAGCAATGAAAAGAAATGAGCCATTGATTCATGCAATATAGATGAATCTTAAAAGCATTTCACCAAAGTAAAAGAAGTCAGACTCAAGAGGCTGTATGATTACATACATATACTGTATGATTTCATTTATAGGATGTTATTAGAAAGGCAAAACTATAAGAATGGAAAACAGATCAGAGCCTGCCAAGGGTTGGAGAAAAGGAGAGTAGCTGACTACAAAGGGGTTGATGCATGGGGAAATTTTTTAGGGTATTGAACTGTTCTGAACTGAAATGTTCTACGGTACTGAACTGTTCTGCATAACACTGGGGTGGTGGAGAAATGATTTGTTACGTTTGTCAAAATCCATAGAACTTTTACTGGAGGCCGATTTTAAAAAATCAACCAAGAAGTTGGGGGAGGCAGAAATCAAAGTATGAAATGCAGATTGATACAAGTGAATCTAACTGTATGTCTAAGTGTAGGGTGAAAAAAGGAGCTGAGCTCTAGGCAAGGTGAGGACATGGTGTTCTAAATGGGTACGATAAGGCTGAAGAAAGAACTATACATGAGCACTGCACTCGAGGTGGTAAATTTGTTTCTCACAGTGGTTCTGGTTAGAAATTCTGAAACTGCTTTACATGTTTACTGGAGTTGAGCAAATAAGTAAATAGTTTGAAGATAAGTGGTGCTGGGTTATTACTTTCAGAGAGAAAGAAGTTATAAATAAGCAAGGCAGGGACAGAAGGGAAGACCAGAATGGATTAGAGTTAGAGGTATCAGTATAAATTTATGTTTATTTTTACATACTGATACAGAAATAAATACAGATACGTGGTATACATGGGTTAGTGTATATACATTTATTTCCTTGCTCTGTCCAGTGAGAGGATGTAGGGACAGTTATACTCCAGTAGCAGTTAGTACATCCAGCACCCAGATCTTGGGTTTTAAATTCCATTCTCCAAAAAAGGAAACAGGCTCCTTGGAGAACTAACTGATTCTAGGGCTGGAGCAGGAAATATACAAGATGAATCTGGAGCATCACTTAGTGCCAGAAAGTAAGGAAGTACTAAAAATAAAAATAAGAAAGGATAGGGACATGTCCAAAGTACACAGAAACCAACCTGAAAGTGTCCCCAATAATCTAAGCTGGAACCATTTGAGCAACAAATAGTGGCAGTATTAGATTATAACCCAAAGAATAAAACAAATCTCTAGGAGTTTATACTGATATAAACAAACAAACAAATAAATAAGGGAGAAGGGGCACATCTTCTTTAGAGAGGAATTCCAAATGATATATGTAAGCACTCCCCCTTCTCAGAGGTGGGGTTTAACTCCCTTCCTCTTGAGTGAGGACTAGACTTAAAGACTTGCTTCCAAAGAATGGAATATGGAAAGAGAAAAACAGTCATGTCACTCTGGAGAGATCTGGCTGAAAATGCCTTAACAGAGTGATCCATGTGAACATCACCAGTGATAAGTTACATCGATGTCACGAATACCCTGATGTGATGCAGTGAGGAGGGTACTTCACTTCTGCGGTACTTCCCCCCCCCAAAAAAAATCCATAACCCCATTTTAAAATAAAAACAGCAGACAATCCAAAATTGAGAAGTATAAGATAAAATTCTATGAAATACCAAATACTCCTCAAATTGTCAAGGTCAGGAAGAAGAAGGAAGAAACCAAGAAACTGTCAAAGATCGGAGGGGATTAAAAGAAACATGATGACCTAAACCAGTGATGCAGAAAAATAAAACTGAGATATGACAGAAAATGACTTGCAGGTTGGATTGGGTGGTGAGGAAAGGCTCCCATGGGGAGGTGATACCCAATCTAAAATATGAATGACCAAAAGGAGTAAGCCATGAGAATCAAAAAGGAAGAGATGTAGGGACAGACGGTGGGAAGGCTGTAAGATGTTCCTCACTTCTCCCATGTTGGAGGCACAACGATGTTGGTGTGGCAGGAGTGTCAAGACAAGGGTGAATGTGAGCTGGGAAATGTAGCAGGAGGCAGATGACACAGAAATTCCTGAAAATTTGATTTGGCCCATGAGAACCAGAGGAAGGAAACAATTTTAACATGGTAAATACTTCTTCCAAGTACTGAGCTAGGATAATTACTCATTATGGGAGAGAAGATTGGAAAACTTACGTGCCAGGGACCTTGGGATCACAGGGAACTAAGACATCGAAAAGGTAGGGAAAAGGTTTTATGGAAATTTGAATTTATACTGGCTCTGACTTTTCTGTTTCCTAGGAAGAAGATAAGAACTTCTGAGAGATCCATGGGTCTTCATAAACTATTTCATAAAAATGTTTTTACTGGGATATTAATTCAGTGTTAAATGCAAAGCTACAGAAATTTATGTTTTCACCGGAAAGCATATAGAATAGAATTTGTTGTAGGAAATTTGTTCCAGTAATAGTGAATAAACTTTATGAGTACAACCCACCCCATGACTGTTTAAATAATGAGTGACTTCTGGTAGACTTCTGGTAGATCCATCTCCTTTTGACCAGGTTTGCCACTGAGATCAAACAGTGGCCCTAGAAGATCAGAAAAAATAATACAAATAAATATAAAGTAAAAGTTCCTTCTGACAATATGATGATATAACTGGAATAGCAATTCCCAATAGAAAGCCAGAGATGGCCCAACACAGGATCCTGGCTCAGCAAACACCTGCAAGAGAGATGTTAAATGACTCCATGTGGTTGGATCCCAAGGGGCACGTAAGGAGCTTCTGTCTATTGGTCATCTCTAATTCGGGATCATTGTTCATTCCTTTGGTCAATGAAACTACAAAACTTAACCAAATTAGATAGAAGGGTATGGACTGGGGAGGGGGGCACCTTGTTCCTTCATGAATCCAGAGTGGGTCTTAGTTGAACGTCTCTTCTTTCTTTCCCACCCCAATCTGTAAGCCAACTCAGACAGTGGGGAAATGGTCGGCATGCTGATAGTGTGCGGTCTTGACTCCCATTGTTGGGACACTATGTAGCAGCAAGCAAACCCCCAATCTGTCAGGAACAAGCGGCCATAAAGTGATACATTACAACAGCCTTTGGACAGTAAGTGTCTATATCACTTTGTGACTTTGTCTCTTTATTGGTGAGAGGTTACCTAAAAATGAGGGGCAGTATAGTATTTTTGTTAAAAGCACAGGCTCTGGGGCCAGACTGACAAGTTCAACTATGTGTTTGAGTTCAAATCCCGGTTCCACTACATAGGGCTTTAGTTTCCTTGTCTGTGAACTGGAATAATAATAATAATAATAATAATAATAATAATAATAAAATAATAATAATAGAAGCTGACTTTGGGGCGCCTGGGTGGCTCAGTGGGTGAAGTGTCTGCCTTCGGCTCAGGTCATGATCTCAGGGTCCTAGAATTGAGCCCCACATCGGGCTCCTTGCTCAGCAGGGAGTCTGCTTCTCTCTCTCTCAAGTAAATGAATAAAATCTTAAAAAAAAAAAAAAGCTGACTTCATAGACTGTCAAGAAGATTAAATGACTTATTGTACACAAAGCGATCACTGTCTTCATCCAACCAACATTTACTGGGCATCTCCTTTTGTTTCAGGAATTGCTCCAGGCACTGCAGACAAGATACACAAAGCCCCTAACCTTTTGTGAAGTTTGCATAACCATTTAGTCCCTCCTGTCATAAGGGAACTTCAGGTTCCTAAGAACTCTCTAGGTCCTTGCCAACCCAAAGTAAGGTCCGTAAACAAGCACCATGATGACGTCTGGAAATCTATTAGAAACGTACACTCTTGGGCCCCACCCAGACTTACTGAATCAGGATCTGCTCCTGAACAAGACTGTCAGGTAACATGTACCCATGTTCAAGTGTGAGATGTCCTGCCTAGACCATAATACTCTGTAGTGAATTTAAGGAAGCATCTTGAAGATTCCCTGTGTTCTAAGGGAGAATAATATTGAAATTTAAAAATCGCATTCAGAAAAAAAAATTTCAAGATTATTTTCATGTAATAATGACATGTTGGGGGTGAAAATCTGCACTTTATATGTATATGCATTATGTTCCTACAAAACAGTGTACTAACAGGGTTAATCTAGGTAAATGGCTCCATCTAGTGGAAATATTTTGATTTATACATCCTTGGGTGTACGATTAAAGTTCATGGTAAGAACCTTAAAGAAGGGCACCTGGGTAGCTCAGTTGGTTGGCTGACTGCCTTCGGCTCAGGTCATGCTCCTGGAGTCCTGGGATCGAGTCCCGCATTGGACTCCCTGCTCAGTAGGAAGCATGCTTCTTCCTCTGACCCTACCCCCTCTCGGCACTCTCTCTCAAAAACAAAAACAAAAACAAAACCTTAAAGAAAATGTGCATGCCTACAATTGACAAAAGGATGAGGCTTAACAAAAAGAAATTCTTATAAAATCCTAAAGTTCATAAAAAACCCCCAAAAAACTCCCTTCTCTCATATAAAGAGTGGGCCTTCGAACATGAGTTAAATTTTTCAAAGTCTGAGTTGTGATAAGGAAATAAGTGTTAAGAAGACAACATCTTAAATATACTTTATTTGGGAAAATGTGCC
Organism: Halichoerus grypus; assembly: GCF_964656455.1. Taxonomy (NCBI): domain Eukaryota; kingdom Metazoa; phylum Chordata; class Mammalia; order Carnivora; family Phocidae; genus Halichoerus; species Halichoerus grypus. Next base: position 98,553,784 of record NC_135713.1, read on the forward strand.
TCAAAGTGAAAATATAAAAATAAAATAGAGAAGTTTATCAGTAAAACTGCCAAAAAGGTGAATATAGAACTGTATTACCTGGCCTTGTACAAAGTATTGAATACCTCAGAAGTTTAACAACAAAATTCTTATGGATCTTTACTTCCTAAGTATATTGGATTGAAATGATCTTGAGCTAACACATGATGTGTTACCAGAAACTTGCCTGCTTTTTTAGTTCAGGTCTGATTTTATTACAAAAGATGAATTTGCTATGAACTTATGTGTGAAATATACATGAGTACTTATTTATGTATCACTTAAAGAATAACCATAAAATGTAGCCACAACTCACTCATCATGATTGCATCCTCAGTTCTCCAAGATGTAATCATCTTCATTTTGTATTATACATGTATTTTGTCCTATACATGCATGCATCCCTATTCATGTTATTTTTCAGTTTTGGCTGTTTTTGAATTTTATATAAATGGTTTTTCTGTAGGCATTCTACCGAAACCAGCTTCTTTTGCTCAGGGCTTTTTTTTTTTTTTTTTTTAAGATTTTGTTTTTAAGTAATCTCTACACCCAGCGTGGGGCTCAAACTTACAACCCCAAGATCAAGAGTCGCACGCTCCACCGACTGAGCCAGCCAGGTGCCCCTGCTCAGTTCTGCTTTTAAATTTATCCATTCTGTAGAACATTTCGACTGTTACTTTTTATTTTTTGCAATTACAATGCCGATATGAAGATTCTTGTATGTTTCCTGGCACATATATGGAGCTATTCTAAGGTATATACATAGAATTACTGAGTCTTAGCACATACAAGTGTTCAACTAATGGCAAACTGGCTTCCAAAGCAGTTGCGCTAAATAAGCATTGTGAGTTCCTGTTCCTCTGTTGTGCACTGTTATTTTCAGTTTTTGCTTATTTAGTGAGTGTGAAAGATATGTGGCATCTTTTCTTTTGTGGGCTATCGTATAGATTACTCAGAGAATGATTTAAAGGTCAAAGGGTATAGGTGTGTATTTGTAATTTTGAGGTGTATTTTGAGATTTCTAAATTGTCCATTTGTATTAATGTCATGCCTACTAACAATGTATGAATTCCCGTTTCTGTATTCCCCAGGGAGGAGTACACCGTCACCAAGCCTTTCCAACATTCATCTATGTCAAAGCAATTTAAGTATAAATTTCAGTTGACTGATTTGAATATATGTATAAAACTATATTCAGTCTTCTGTGAACGATTACTATCCTTTTACTATTTTTCTATTGGGTTGCCTTACTGGCTTGTCTTTGTAATTTAAGAAAACTAACCATTTTCTGTGAAAGGAGCTGCAAAGTTTCCTCCAAGTTTTTACTTCGTCATGCAGAACTTTTAGGTTTTTTAAACCGATCTCAAGACTTTTGGGGTGTCAGACCTAGAAATGCCTTTCCCACATCAAGATTATATAAAAGAAACTTAAAGTTTTCCTGTAAGTATTTTTCATTTAGAGCTATCTAGAATTTTCTTACTCAATATGAGGTAGGAGTAAGCTTTCTTTTTGCAAATGTCTACCCGGTTTCCCCAACAGCTGTCAAATAATCCATCTTTTTTCACTTAAGTGTCATATAATAGTTTCATGTATATTTAGATGTTTCTAGATTTAGTTTGAGCTGCCTGTTCTTGAAGCAGTTTTAATTCCTGTAGCCATAATTAAAAAACAGCTGATTGGGCTTGCCCCATCCTCACTACTACCTTTCACAATTTTTCTGGCATCTCTTGCTTTTTCTTACGAACTCTGCAATAATCCTATCTCGAAACAAAAACCTGTTGCTTATCTTCTGGGGAAAAGTTTTTAAACTTTAGACAATACAAGCTTCCTATCATTTAGGGAAGTTCTGAATCTCTGGCCACTTTGACCTGCTCACTCTTGAAAAGCTTCCACATTCCTTGAACAATTTCAGTTTTTAGGAAACAAAGCTACTTGGCCTTGAGGCAAAGGAAATCCGATGGGCTCTCAACCCTTGGACAAAGAACATAGCTCCTATTCTGATTTTTCTACACCCGTCAGTCTGCCCAAATGACTTCCATGGTGCTAAGCTAAACGCAAAGTTCTTATTCTATACATCAGGGTATCATGGTTCTCTAGTTTCATCATTTCACACTTCAGTGTTGGGAGTGTGTCTGGTTTAGTCACCATCCGTTTTTCCCCAGTCCTCAAACGATGTTCACCTCCATGGTTTGAAGCACCACTTAAACATTACCAGTTTTCTATCTGTAGCCAGGTCATCTCCCCTGTACTCCCAACTGCCTACTCTACTTCTCTCCCCACAGGCAATATCTCAACCCAAATGCTAGATTTTTTTCAATTCTAGTTAATGACATTTCCATCCTTCCAGCTGCTCAAGTCAGACCAAGCAAGAGTCGAGTTCCCTCACAACCCATACCCCTATGTCGGCAAATCCGGATTCCTCTTTTAAAACAAATCCAGATAACCCTTCGATGGTTCCTTGACTCAAATGCAAAAATGACCTATACCTTCAGGCCCCTTCAGTTACCTCTTCGATCACAACTAACTTCTCCCTTGCACCCAGCGCTAAAGGTACACCCTTCTCATTTGCATGCCAAACATGCTACCATCTTAAGGAATCTGTCTTTATTGTTCCCTTTACTTGCAATACCCATTCCCAAACATCCCTGGGCTTGCTCTGTTTTTGCTCAAATGACACCCTTTAGACCTTTCTCTATCTCCCCTCATTAAAAATATCAAGCCTCTCTCCCACCATTGTATCTTCCATCTGTGTTTTCTCCCTGGTATTTGCCACCATGGAACTCACTTATTTGCATTCCTACCAGAGAATCTAAGTTCCATGAAACCAGGGAATGTGCCTGTGACAGAAGACTTAGACAATTGTTAAATATGTAATAGGAAAACAGATTTTGTATATTGAATTTTCTGAAGTTAGAAAACCTTGCTATTAAATTACAATTTACAGCACACGGTATCGCCCACTTAAGTTGCTGCCGGGTATGGAAATTAGTTATATTATCTGAAAGGAAGCTGGGCCACAGCCATCTTCTTTCAATATGGCAAGTGCACTAAGAAATCACTGCAGGCATACGCAAACATTTCAGCATGGGGACATTCATCATGACTTTATTTCTGAATAAAAAATGAGGACATCTGAATGTCCATCACTAGTAGTAAGACGGTTGTATAACTGTCCATGCAATAACATAGCTATCACATCCATGTATATTAACAGGCAAATTTGGATACCGAGAACAATGCACCAATTCACTATCTTCCTGTGTGCACAGTAGTCAATTCTTAAAATGTTTAACGAAGTTCTTCGAAAGGCAACATAAAGCTTGAAAAGGAACACTTAGAAGAAAACAAAACTGTCAGGGAAGGATCGCTGTAATAGGCATGGAATGAATCGCATAAAAGCCTAAAGGCTCTTAGTATACCAATTTTTCCAGTTGTCACTTTTGCCAATGGCTTAGAACTTGTGTTGAATTTCTACATTGTAATTTGTAATTGTGTTGGACTGGACATCAATGTGGATGTTTCAAGAGGTTCTTTTACATCAAGTGAACACAACTCAGATCAAGGATTACAAAATGGCAGTCACAGCTTCAGCAGTTTCTATTCAACTGTATGGGAATGAGGCAAAGTCCATATTCAGGAGCTGTCTAGTTCAAATGCTTCTTTTCCCATCATTCCTAAAGAATCAAATGTACATTATGGGAGTCACATGAATTATGAACTCATCACAAGATAAAAATGCCTGTCAGTTCAAAAGGAAGTATAAAGTGAAAACATCATGAAGTTTGTATTTCAGTCTCACTAAAATGTTAAAGACTTACCAAAAAAAAAAAAGATTTTTTAGCTTCAGGCACGATTTCTGAGATTGCAGCAGCAAATCAGGATCCTGAGTAACTAATAACTAGGCTGCTTTTGAGTATCTTCTCCTACAACCCAAGTCCTAAATCCTGAAATCTTACATTCTTTCTTGAAGATGCGATTTGTATTTTAGAGTAAGATACCACCCAAGTTTCAATTTTTTTTTTTCCTCTCCAACACAACTGAGGTTATCTCAAATATTTTCATGAGCAGGTAACAAAAGGAAAGAAATCTGAGGAGCCTCATTTCCCTTAATGTTTTTCGGGTTGCACTGATCTAATTTCAGGTTCCTTCCTTGTTCTGAGATGTTCTAAATCTCAATTAAAAAAAGACTATTCAACAGCTGTGCACACATTTCTCCTGAAATGTATTAATACATTTAATTTTAATTAGTCACATGCAACTGTAATAATGGATTACAACCTGACAACTATTTTTATAACTATCAATTTCCAAAAACCAAGCCTGAATTTTTTGAAGGATAAATAGGAACTCTTAATAGGACAAACATTCATACACATTCATGCAATCTATCCTTACAATGTTTTATTCAGGACTTCGTCTTTTAATTCCTTTTGCAGAGCAGTATTTTTTCCCTCCTCGCCCACCAAGAGGTGAACCTAGAATCTACTGTTTAGAAAATACACCAACAGCAGTTAAAAACGTGGGGCAAAAATTTTTACTGAATTATACAAATAAAAAAACACTCAATTTAAAAATGGTTGTCAAACAAGAGTGTACTATGTGTAAGTTAAGAAAAAAACCTCAAATGAAAAAAACCCCCAAACAACAAAAAACAACACAACAAGACTTATCTGGACCCAAAATGGGGGGAGGGAGGGAAAGCTCATTTCCTTTGATTAAAAATCAGAGTGAAACATCTATAGTTAAACAACTTTATTAACATAGTCAAGCAGTGATTAACATTCACATCTATTATGTCACATCATACAAATGTAAATACAAAATTACTACAGTACAATATATATTCTCTGCATGATCCAAAATATTTGGTGGCCCCAAAAAACTCTCTTTAAAATTCAGCAGCTTATCAAAAATTAAAACCATATTCTATTTAAAATGAAGATCTGTTAGCACAGAGTTAGACTTCAAGAAATATCAATTTAGTACAGTTTGAGAAGTTGCAGGAGGATATATTTGAAGGACACATTCTAACATAGTGTGGCAGGTACAGGAAACATCAGATTTAAAGCTTTTAAGCATAACTCATACAACCTAAGTTGTCAGCAGAAAGATCCAGTTATTTATAACTAAAGCTAAAACTACTAAATTATTGCACCCAATGTTAACATGAATATTAAT